>NC_053390.1:400636606-400997922 GCF_905171765.1 Bufo bufo | reverse complement strand
ATCCGCTCCGTGAAAGAGTGCCAAGACCCGATGCAGACTGCAGAAGCACGGAACATTAACATGACTGATAATGCTCCGTGCATCTCTGATCTCTTTACTACGAAATCACAGTGACAACTGTGATTTCGTAGTAAAGAGATCACAGAGGCACGGAGCATAATCAGTCATGTTAATGCTCTGTGCCTCTGCAGTCTGCATCGGGTCTTGGCACTCTTTCACGGAGCGGATGCCACGCACGGCATCCGCTCGTGTGAAACTGCCCTAACTGTTTAATGCCTGTAATATAGAAGTTCTGTGCTAGCAGCATGTGTGTTGTTTGAAAGCTGTTGTGTCCTACTCCATGAAAATGTGCAATAAACAGAGGGGAGCTGTGCTGTGGTATGCATGTTTCCCCCTCTTTGCAGAATAATCCTGTCCTAGGATTCTTCTGCAAGATTGGATAACACCAATCGGCCATTTCATCGTCAGTAGCTGAGGACTGGAGATCCACAAGCATCTGAGTTAACTCAAGTGAAGGAGGTACTAATTTCACCATCTGCAATGTTGCCGGGGCCATCAGTGCAGCCTTCTTGGCCTCCGCGTCTGCCAGGGCATTGCCTTGGGACACATGATCCTTACCACCAGTATGCGCCCTGCAGTGGATAATTGCAATCTGTGAGGGAAATCTTATGGCTTCTAAAAGTTTTATGACAAGTTGTGAATGTGAGATGTGCTTACCATCAGCTGCAATAAATCCACTCCTTTGCCAAATGACCCCGTGGTCCCAAACCACTTCATGTGCGTACCTGCTGTCAGTGTAAATGGTGACTGGCTTGCCTTCATGTAGTATGCATGCTCTCGTGAGTGCAATTAATTCTGCTGCTTGTGCAGATTGGTATGTGATGGGTCTGGCTTCCAGGACAATATGTGTAGCATATCAATAGCATATCCTGCATGATAAGTGTTGTCATTTGGTCTGCTGCAGGATCCATCAACAAAAACATCAGGATCCCATTCTACTGGTACTGATTGTAAATCAGAGCGGGGTGATGTCTCATGTTGTATGGCGTGTATACAATCATGTACCTCTGTCAAGTGATCCTCAGGTCCTTTAAGTCCTAATAGGGCATTCAAGATAGGTGCTGGACCTGAGGTGTGTGTTGCGTATTTGATTTGGAGGGAGGGATTGCTGAGGAGTAGAATCTCCCATCCAGATAGTCTTTGTGCAGACATGTGCTGTGTGTGTACGCCTTTTAGAAGGCCTACTACATCATGTGTGGTGTACAGGATAGTCTCATGTCCCATTGTGAGTGGCGTTGCAAGCTCAGCTATCACAGCACAGGCTGCAAGAGATCTCAGACAGGCCGGCATTCCTTGGACGGATGCCAGAACCACCTTTGAGAAAAAAGCACAAGGACGTAACTTGCCTCCGTGATACTATGTCAGCACACCCGCCATGGTTTTACAATTTTGTCAAGCATATACGTGGAATGTGAGTTTGTAGTCAGGGAGGCCTAAACCTGGACTTGTCATTAAAAGAACATTTCAAATAATCAAATACATTAAACATTTCCTCAGACCACCTGATGAGATCTGGCATGTCTGCCAGAGTGGCTTGTCTCATTACATTGTCATAGTAGGAGCAATCAGGAATCCATTGTCTGCAGTAGTTTATCACACCAAGGAAAGATAACATTTCTTTCTTGGTGTGCGGGATGACCAGGCCCGCAATCAGACTGGACTCTTTCTGTGCTGAATCTCCTTTCTCCCTTTGTGAGAACAAAGCCAAAGTATTCAACTTGCTTTTTACACCATTGCATTTTCTTGCGTGACACCTTGTGTCCACATTCAGACAACCATTTCAACAAAGATAAACCATCTGTTACATTGGCCTCCTCTGACATACTGCACAATAAAAAATAATCCACGTATTGCAAGAGCACAGAACCCTGGGGGGGTGTTTTAAACTGGCTTGGAGGACAATGCTGTACACTACAGGTGAATCAGCATATCCCTGGTGCATCCTGCACCAGGTGAGTTTACGTCCCTCAAAGGAAAAAGCAAAACGAGAGTCTGGTCCACTTATCAACCGGAATAGAGAAGAAAGCATTTTTCAAGTCTATCACGCTGAAACAGACAGCTTCTGCAGTAGATGGCTGAGAGCAACTGAGAAATGTCTCGGCTGTCTACTCACGGTTTTCCTAAACGTTTGCAACAATGTGTGGGGGTCTGTATCTTCCTGATCTCAAAGCATCCCGCTGCCTCCTTCTCATATAAATGTTTCTCAAAGTCTTGTATTTTGTCTGAGGTCCATGAGAAAATGCGCTTCTTTACAATCAACATGAGATTAGGAAGGAGAATTTGGCTGTCAGTTTTTTTTGCAGCCTTCAGTCTCTGGTTGGGAGGTGGAAACTCACACTTAGATTTTCCTTCACCCACAGTAAAAAAATGCATCAAATGACAGAGTGATAATATTACAGGGAGATATGTTGTTACACTTACCACCAGAACAATAGCTCTCACACAAACAGATTAATCTTAACACTCTATGTATCTTATACTCTAAATATAGGTATGCGTCAAACCAAGGTAGGTCAGTCTCCCGGAGACTGTTCTCTTACATGTACTATTGGTACAAAAAATATCTCTGTCGACAGTTAGATAAAGTAAATAGATTCTCCCGGAGAATCTATGGTGTGTCCCTGACACACAACAACTTATGGAATGGATCATGTGATCCTATGATGTGTCCCTGACACAAAACAAATCTCCCGGAGATTTTTTTCCGTGCGTGGCACTCCAAGTGCCGGCCTTATTCATGAAAGTACTCCAAGTACTCATTATAAACTCCCAGAGTTTATTTTTAAGGCTTAACAATGTATCCCGGATACATAATAAAAACTCACGGGTAGAGATGTGGCCAGTGCCCTCGTACCCGGCAGTGGACAAAAGGGATGTCTCTCTTACCGGACACGAGGATGGCCTTCTCTATCCCGGAACGGAGCTCCCAACTGAAAGGATTTGGACCTTTCTGGACCTCTACGACCACCTTGGTTTGATGTCACTGACACGCACACAGGCAATCACTGAGAAACATCTCTGATATTATTATGCTATTGCTTGGCCTCATATAGGCAACAGAAAAGTTTGCACAACAACAGCGTTAAACCAATCATAAAATGATAAACATTGACGCCCATACAGATACAATTGGAACATCCCTTTTATGGGTATGTAATACGTCACATATAAGAACGTACGTTGTTGTGCCGAATGACCCTGAGTGAATTAGAACATTTGTTCTAATTCTGGGAGATTCCCAGAATCTGTCCTGAGACAGATAAGTTAATCTAACTCACAGGGAAGGAAGGATGTGAAGTGCGTAGGTGAGATATTATAACAATTCTGTACATCACAGAGAAGACAACATGGAGTCACATTTGCCTTCAGTATCCCTCTAGATTTTGTGTACTTTAGGGGAGTCTCTCCTAAACAGGCATCATTGACAGGAACTTGACCCACAATATTTCTGTTAGGTCAACGGTTCATGCCCACAACTGCCCTGCTATTCACTGCTGCCCAACATCCTCTGCAACCTGTTGTATCCTTTTCTCCAGCCTCTGCTCCCTATGACCTTTTACAGGTCCAGTGCATGCAACTACAAAACCTCCTTGGTTATATAGTGCATCCTCTCTAAGCTTTAAGGTTCACTGTGATCAGCAAAGGGGTTTGGAAGACTTAGTGCTTCAGCAATTCTCTTGCATCTTACCTACGTTATGCAATCTGTGTTCCCATGAGTGTTTATGCCGTGTACCTTTACCGCCTGTGTACTCCTGACCTCACAGTTCAGCTTTCAGTTCAAGTCCATGTTTAACTTCTCCTAGGCTATCTGCCCTGTCTTTGCTACAGTCTTGGTTTCTGCCTGCGTTGTTCCTGCATCCATCACTACCCTGCCCACAAGCTCTTTTAGCGTCTCCAGTTCACTTATCTGCAGTTCCAGTATTAGAGACTGTTCTGACTGCTTCTGTGATTGTGGTGCGATTTCTCCAGGTCTCTTCCATCCAGCCAAGTTCCCTACAGTCAAGTTCTGCCAAAAACCACATGGATCTCAGAGGAATTCAACACCTGTGATGACCACGTGTAATTGAATTTCCTCATGCCAGCCCACACATACCCACCACCACTCAGAACAAAGAATGGTCCTTGCCTTATGTATTTACAGGTGAATGCCTAATTTTTGGGGCCTGTACTGGCGACCGTTACATTTTTATCCTTTGACCGCCTAATGTACCTCCAGCCACAGAATCCAAAGTTCTTTGCTGTCAGGTAAATGCCTATTGGCTAATTTTTGGGGCCTGTACTGGCCGACAGTTACATATTTATCCTGTGACCGCCTATTGTACCTCCAGCCACAGAATCCAAAGTTCTTTGCTGTCAGGTGAATGCCTATTGGTGTCATGCCCCGCTCTGACGATGTGCGGAGGTCGGCCAGGATAGCAGCATGAGTTTAGTGTTTGTTTTGGAGCCGTGCTGGATCCGCCTCTCATCAGGTGCACTGGGTGGGGTCATTAGTTTAAATAGCACACCATTCCAGTGCTCTGAGCGGATTATAGGAATCATTGTGGTCTTGGAAGCTAGGAAGGAAGGTTGTCTGTTCCAGCTCAAAAAGATAAGTGTGATTTCTAGTTTGGTTGTTTTGTGTCATCTCTCCCATCCAGGTTCTGTGAGAGCAGGCTGCTCCTATTTCCCCTCTTCACCATCTTAGGGAATTTAGGGTGTTTCAGCCCAGGCACGGAGACACATCATACCTACCATAAAGGTCTGCATGTGGGCTGAGCAGTGCAGGGAAAGAGGTCAGGGATTAGCTAGGAGGTGACCCTTCCCCTGTCTCTCGCCCAGAGCCTGGTTGGTGGGTTATCTGTGAGTCTGAGTGCACGCCCGCCGTGACATTTGGCTAATATTTGGGGCCTGTACTGGCCGACAGTTAAAATTTTTTATCTCTAGCCACATAATCACACCCCTGTCTCACTCCTCTGCCTCTCATTATTGTGGCGTTTGAACCACATTCATTATAAGGACCTTCTAATGTCACAGGGTTATGTGACTGTGCCCCCCCACCCCGTACTGTGCCCCTCATCCCGTACTGTGCCCCTTATACTACCCTGCATTGTGCCCTCTTACTACACCCTGTGCAGTGCCCCTAGTCATTCCTTGTACTGTGCCTTCTTATACCCTGTTATCGGGTCACAGTATGGCAGTATTATCCGGTCACTGTACAGAGGTGTTATCCGGTCAATGTGGCGGTGGTATCCAATAACTGGATGGCCATCTCTTTCCCTGTCAACGCCATCCTTTTTTAGACCTGGCATGAGCAGGAAAAATATGCAGATTGAGGTGCTAAGGACTGTTTTCGACCACAATTTGTGTCAGAAATACGCCTAACATAGACGTATTTCTATATAATAAATGACCACTTAATTGTATTATTATTTGGGGGTAGGGCTAATATCTTTATATTATATAGATTCTAGTGTATTATACTGTGCCCTGTATTTCCCAGTAGAAAATGATCCTTGGGAAACACAGTCCTCATCCCTGACAAACAGGACCAGGTAGCACTCTGTCAGTACATGGCGGCCTCCCCTCTCCGCCACGCTGCTCCGCTGTGTACTGGTGCTTATTCTGACACTAGGACTGGGTTCACATCCTATGTCGTGAAAGCCCTCGTGGAGGCTAACCTGCAACAGCGGGAGGCCAATAAGCAGCAGCAGGAAACAAACCAGCTGCTGTGACATGTGATGGCTTTACAAGCAGCAGGAGCATCCCATAGTGTCCCCCAAGATGACCCCCGCCGACGAAGTTGAGACCAGCGTTGAGCACGAATATTCGAATCACGAATTTTAATCACGAATATCGCCCCTTCGATAATTTGCGAATATTTAGAATATAGTGCTATATATTCGTATTTGCGAATAGTGTTGATCGCGAATATTCTAATCGCGAATTTAGCTTGAATTTGTCGCAAATATCGGCACTTAGCAACATTCCTAGCAACGAATAGGAAAGTTGCCTATCCCTTAGTGTTGATCGCGAATATTATAATTGAAAATTTTCATTGCAAATTTATTACATTGCCGATTTTTGCAATCAAGAAAATAATGACTGGAGATTACGAATTCTCGAATTTGCTAATTTATGGCAAATATCGCGAATTTGAATATTGCCTATGCCGCTCTTTACTAGCACTCGAGACCTATTTGGCGATCTTCGAGAAGGTAGTCGTGAGAGAGAAGCTACCCCGGGAGCAATGGGCTGAGGTCGTCGCTCCGTTCCTGGCGTCTGGACCCCAGCAGGTGTATTTTGACTTAGCGGACGATCAAGCGGCTCATTACCCGACAGTAAAGGGTGAGATTCTGGAAAGACTGGGGGTGAATGTGTTGGTTCGGGCCCAGCGGGTGCGTCAGTGGGAGTGTAACCCGGCTGTACCCGCGAGTCCTCAGTATTATTATCTATTACACCTGTTGCAAAAATGGCTGCAGCCTGACGTGCTGCGTTCCACTTCTATGCTGGACCGACTGTTGCCTGATGTATTCTAGAGGGCTTTGCCATACCCTCTCCAGCACTGGATCGCCCAAGTGTCTCCTGCTAATGCCCTTGAGATGGTGGACCTGGTGGAATGCTATGAGGCTACCAGGAATCTACAGGGGGTACTCTTGGGAGGAGGGCAGTCAAACCCTGGAAATCTCCACTCCAGGCCCAAAGGGCCAGCGGTAGGGGTGACCGCCACTTTGGTGGAAGAGGGGGAGACAACCCCGCTAAGTGTGATGGTGGGAGACATGGAGGACTTGCCGCCGAGTCCTGAATTGGCAGACCTCAATGTCTCTTGGGATAATTTTGGTACCACCCAACATCAGGACCCAACCCTATCCCGAGCCTGGAAAAATGTGTTAATAGTAGATGGTGAACCACAACAACCTGGGGCAGAGTCAGTGTTTCCCCGTTTTGTGATTCATCATGATATGTTGTATTGGGTAAACCAACTACAGAGTGAGCCTATTGAACAGTTGGTGGTCCCTAAGGCTTATCGCAAACTCGTGTTAGATCTCGCCCACCAACACGTTCTTGGGGGTCACCTGAGGCTGCAGAAAACTCAGGATCGTATTCTACAGCGGTTTTAATGGCCCAGCATATTCAGAGAGGTGGAAGAGTTTTGTAAGTGTTGCCTGACCTGCCAGATAACTAGCCCACAGCCACATTTCCATAGTCCCCTAGTACCTCTCCTGATTATCGAGGTAACGTTTGACTGAATAGCTATGGATCTCTTAGGCCTAGTACCGAAGTCCGCCAGAGGGCATCAACACATCTTAGTCATCCTAGACTACGCCACTCGGTACCCGGAGGCTGTACCACTGCGACATACCTCGGCCAAATTCATAGCTAAGGAGTTAATGGAGATGTTTTCCCGAGTAGGACTACCTAAAGAGGTTCTGACCGACCAGGGGACCCCTTTTATGTCCAAGGTGATGAGGGAACTCTGTAAGTTGCTGCACATAAAACAACTACGGACGTCCGTTTACCATCCACAAACGGACGGTCTGGTAGTAAGGTTTAACCAAACATTAAAAAATATGTTGAAAAGGGTAGTGTTAAAGATGGGAAGGACTGGGACCTCCTTCTGCCCTATCTCATGTTCGCAGTGCGAGAGGTACCCCAGGCCTCTACTGGGTTCTCGCCCTTCGAACTGCTATATGGCAGACACCCTCGCGGTCTCTTGGACGTGGCCAAAGAGGTGTGAAAACAACAACCCCCTCCACATAAAAGTGTCATTGAGTACGTTACCCAGATGCAAGATCGGATAGAGACAGTGTTGCCTTTTGCTAGGGAGCATATGGAGGCAGCTCAGCGAGCCCAGAGTCAGGTCTATAATCAGCAGGCTCAGGTCCGGATCTTTAACCTGGGGGGCCCTACGAGGTACTCGAGAAAATTGGAGATGCAAACTGCAAGGTACACCAGCCAGGGCGGCAAAAGCTGGAGCAGGTTTACCATGTGAATTTACTCAAACCATGGAAAGATAGGGAAACCTGTACTGAAGACAACCAGCAGCCGGGTTTTCTAGGAGAAGAGGTTCCGGTCCATCTGTCTGATGCAAGAGAAGCGGCTGCCACAGTAAAAATTGCTGACAGCCTCTCCTCTATACAAACTCAGGAGGCCAGGCAGTTCATTATTCGGAACACGGATGTGTTCTCGGACCTCCCTGGATGCACTTTCATAATCCAGCATGACACTGTCACTGAGCCTCAGGTAGAAGTCCGGTTAAAACCATATCGGGTACCCGAAGCTCGGCGACAAGCCATCTCGGAGGAGGTGCAGCTAATATTGCAGCTACACGTCATTGAGGAGTCAAAAAGTGAGTGGGCCAGTCCTATAGTATTGATACCCAAGCCGGACAGGACTTTGCGGTTTTGTAACGACTTTCGTAATTTTAACGATATCTCTAAGTTCGACGTGTATCCCATGTCCTGGGTGGATGAGCTAGTCGAGAGGTTAGGACAAGCACGGTACTTTTCTGTTTTGGACCTCACAAAAGGGTACTGGCAGGTGCCCTTAACGGAGGCTGCCAAAAAGAAAACTATCTTTGTCACACCTGAGGGGCTGTATCACTATAAGGTGTTACCCTTTGGTCTGCATGGCGCCCACACCACTTTTCAGTGACTTATGGACATTGTGCTTCGTCCACATCGTCGGTATGCTTCAGCTTACCTGGACGATATTGTCATCCACAGTACCGACTGGGAAAGTCATGTACCCAAAGTACAGGCTGTAGTGGACTCCCTTCGGAAGGCTGGACTAACCGCTAACCTCAAAAAATGTACGATAGGGTTAGAGGAGACTAAGTACCTGGGGTATGTCATTGGGCGTGGAGTCATCAAACCCCAAGTAAACAAAATAGAGGCGATAAGAAATTGGCCCCGACCTGTCACCACTAGGCAAGTAAAGTCATTCCTGGGAATAGTGGGCTATTACATGAGGTTTGTTCCCCACTTTGCTACGGTGGCCATGCTATTAACAAGGCTCTTGAAGGGACACAAGTCAATGATGGTGGAAGAGGCTTTCTCCACTTTGAAGTCGACCCTGTGTCGGTCCCCGGTTTTGGTGACGCCCGACTTCAAAAGGGAGTTTATAGTACAGACCGATGCCTCCAAAGTAGCCGGTGCTGTAATGTCTCAGGAAGTTAACGGGGAGGAGCATCCCGTTGTCTTCCTCAGCCATAAGCTCACCCCAGCCGAGACCAGGTATAGTATAGTGGACAGAGAGTGCCTGGCCATCAAGCGGGCACTCGAGTCTGTCCTCTATTATTTGTTGGGGAGAAAGTTCCGCCTGGTGACTGACCACCCCCCTCTCAAATGGATGAGCCAAGGACAGAAATGCCCGGGTCACCCGATGGTTTCTGTCCTTACAAAACTTTAAGTTCTCGGTAGAACACAGGGCAGGCCGGTTACAGGGAAACACGGATGCCCTGTCCCGGGTACACTGTCTGGCGTGTGTTCACCCCCTCAGGGGTTTTGTCTGGGAATGCAGGTATTTTCCTCCTAACATGTGCGGCTGGGCTGGTTTCCAGACAGGTGAGGTCAAATACCAGACAAGAGTTTAAGTGCCGGTCCGGGTTTCGGCAACACCCGGCTGTCATTAAATAGGCAGCTGGGCTCAGCAGCTGAGTCTATGTTCTGGGATCTGAGGCTTGGTGCCATGCTGGAAGGCTGAGAGCCGCATGCTGGGGAAACAGACCCCCTAAAGCCTGCTGTGGACTACTGAAGGCAGAACAGCCAGCAAGGTGACTTGGGTTATATGAACTTTCTATTATGTGTGAATTAACACCAAGACTGCAAAGTTACGTGCTGTTTTGTGCAATTGCCTCAAGTGTGAATAAACACTGACGTTTTGAGTTAAGAACTTGTATTTTACCTCTGCTTACCCTATCTACCAGAGCGAAACCCCACTATGTATATATATACCATATTTTTCGCCCTCTAAGACGCACCGGCCCATAAGATGCCCCTAGGTTTTAGAGGAGGACAATAAGAAAAAATATTTTTCAATAGACCTCAGGTCAGACCAGCAATCAGACCGCCAATGCTAATCAGACCTCAGATCACAGCTCCAATCAGATCCCCAATGCTAATAAGACCCCAATAAGACCTCAGATCAGACCCACAATCAGACCTCAGCTCACACCCAAAAGTGAATGACCCCCAATCAGACCTCAGACATGAGCCCCAATATAAATAAGACCCCATGCCTCATTTGAGCAGCCCCCCCAGTCTCATATTAGCCCCCATGCCTCATTTGATCAGTCCCCAGCCTCATATCAGCCCCCATGCCTCTTTTGACTAGCCCCAGTCTCATATCAGCCCACATGCCTCTTTTTATCAGCCCTCATTGCCTCAGATGTGCCCTATGCCTCAGATGACATAAAGTTAAAAAAACACTTACCTCTCCTGCTCCTGGACGCCGCCGCTCCTCACCGCCCGTGCTCTTCTTCCTCCTGCTTGGCTGTGCTGTGAACTGGCACGCACAGCTTGAGGTCACAGAGCGCCCTCACGCTGTTCGCAGCCTTCACAGCCGACAGCTGAGGACCAGGAAGCAGTGAGTACAGAGCCTTCACCGCTTCCAGGACCTCCAGTACTAATGAGCGCTTCCATAATGGAAGCGCTCATTAGTATTCAACCCATAAGGCCTCATGCACACGACCGTTGTTGTGTTCCGTGTCCGTTGTTCCGTTTTCCGTGATTTTCTGCGGACCCATTGACTTTCAATGGGTCCGTTGAAAACTCGGCTAATGCACCGCTTGTCATCCGCGTCCGTGATCCGTGTTTCCAGTCCGTCAAAAAAATATGACCTGTCCTATTTTTTTCACGGACAACGGTTCGCGTACCCATTCAAGTCAATGGGTCTGTGAAAAAACACGGAGGCACACAAGATTGTCATCCGCGTCCGCGTTAGTTTTTTTCCTATCATTTGCATGGCAAACATGACTTAGACTTTTTTTTGCTTTCCTTCATGTCTGGTGATCCTCCAAAAATAAAGGAACACACACGGAAACAAAAACGGAAACGGATCACGGAACAACGGAACCCCATTTTGCGAAACGGAACACAACAATGGTCGTGTGCATGAGGCCTAAGACGCAGGGACATTTTTCCCAAGAGGAAAAAACTGCCTCTTATGGGGCGAAAAATACGGTGTGTGTGTGTACAGTCGTGGCCAAAAGTTTTAAGAATTACATAAATATTGGAAATTGGAAAAGTTGCTGCTTAAGTTTTTATAATAGCAATTTGCATATACTCCAGAATGTTATCAAGAGTGATCAGATGAATTGCATAGTCCTTCTTTGCCATGAAAATTAACTTAATTCCAAAAAAACCTTTCCACTGCATTTCATTGCTGTCATTAAAGGACCTGCTGAGATCACTTCAGTAATCGTCTTGTTAACTCAGGTGAGAATGTTGACGAGCACAAGGCTGGAGATCATTATGTCAGGCTGATTGGGTTAAAATGGCAGACTTGACATGTTAAAAGGAGGGTGATGCTTGAAATCATTGTTCTTCCGTTGTTAACCATGGTGACCTGCAAAGAAACGCGTGCAGCCATCATTGCGTTGCATAAAAATGGCTTCACAGGCAAGGATATTGTGGCTACTAAGATTGCACCTCAATCAACAATTTATAGTGAGGCGAAGACTTTTGGAAGATGGCCTGGTGTCAAGAAGGGCAGCAAAGAAGCCACTTCTCTCCAAAAAAAACATCAGGGACAGATTGATCTTCTGCAGAAAGTATGGTGAATGGACTGCTGAGGACTGGGGCAAAGTCATATTCTCCGATGAAGCCTCTTTCCGATTGTTTGGGGCATCTGGAAAAAGGCTTGTCCGGAGAAGAAAAGGTGAGCGCTACCATCAGTCCTGTGTCATGCCAACAGTAAAGCATCCTGAGACCATTCATGTGTGGGGTTGCTTCTCATCCAAGGGAGTGGGCTCACTCACAATTTTGCCCAAAAACACAGCCATGAATAAAGAATGGTACCAAAACACCTTCCAACAGCAACTTCTTCCAACAATCCAACAACAGTTTGGTGAAGAACAATGCATTTTCCAGCACGATGGAGCAGATGTTTTCCTTCATTCTATTCATCGTGTTAACCCTTAGGCTCCCAAGGGTCTTTAAACATGGCGCCTACTCGTGCGTGCAGCGAGCACTATAACCACAAGTCTCTTCTGTTTCAAACTGCTAATGCAGCTTTGAGGGTTTGATTAACTTTTGAAACGTCAATAGATAATACTTCGGAGATGCAAAAGGCTTGGCTAGAATTGGGGAAGATTTTTAGCACAGATGGTGAAGTTTAGATCCAAGACACCAATCTCAATTATACAAGATAAATTGGGAGATATTATTTCAGATGTTCAAGGGATTAATAATGTGTTATTTCTATGCTAGGATATATTCCTCTGAATAGAAAGATTCTTAGATGAAGTGAATTTCTGAAGTATTTCACATGAGGCTCGCAGTGATTTGAATGCTCCCATCAGCGATTGAATATTTGCCTTGGAATAAGGCACCATGCCCATATGGTATACCAGCAGAATTGTATAAACGATTTACAGTCACAATAAAAATGATTTAAACCCCAAAACACCACCACCACCGCCACCATTGCAAAAAACAAACAAGAACAATTTAAATAGCTCATCACAATGTAACACGTGATTTCTCCAAATTACTTGTAATGACTACTGCAGTCTCAGAATTACTCAACCCCTTCATGACAAGGGTCTTTAGTACTTAGCAGAGCACCGCTTTGTTATGTCCTGCTGCGGAATCTTAGCCCATTCCTTATGGTCAGTGGCCTGTTCATCATCTTCAAATCCCACCAAAGATTTTCTATGAGATTCAGGTCATATTTGGACACTAGAGATTCATATCAATTCTTTGCTTCCTTGCACCAAAACTAGATTGACTATGAAAAGAGCCAAAATGGTGGTATTAGTGCCTAATCTGGAGAGAGAAAAATAAATTTTGTCTCTTTTTCCATTATATTTGGCTTTTAGGAACCAATCTTCCCAGCTCTTAACTTTTCACAACAGGAAAAATCATTTTAAATAAAGCTCAATATAGCGACCACTATTATCTTCTACATGTTTTTCATAATATATCATCTCTAAAAAGTCCTTTAATGAGTCCTTTAAAAGCTGCGCAATAATTTGCTTTTAATTATAAAAGCCTCTATTACTACATTACTTTACAGAGATTACTTGAATGCTGAATGCTCCATTCTAGTCTATGTAATATTCCCATCACCAGTTCACCTGAGCTCTAGTCTTCCTCCTAATGCACTTCGAACCTACATTTTGACTTACCTTGCAGTTTTAGAATTGCATCTTCACTTTGTGACTATATCCCTTAGGTCAAGATGTAAGAAGATTAATAGTTTGCTCCTAACCCTGCACTGTGAAACTGCTTAATACGCTACCTAATTTAATTTCCACTGCTAATTGGGGTCGTACCATAGGACAGGTCACCTTTATATCAATTTCATTTGCAAGAATAAAAACATCATAAAAGTTCAAAGCTGCACCCAAAGGCAAGAGGGTAATCACTTGCTGTTTATGGCTGAGTATTTTCAATATGTCCAGCTGGTATTATTGGTTGGTTAGTTGTAGCCAGACCAGTTTTTCATAAGATGGCATAACGGAACTTCACCTATAGGAGCTGTCTTTTCCAAGTACTCAATAGGGTAGATGTATCAAACTGGTGTAAAGTAGAACTGGCTTAGTTGCCCATAGCATACAATCAGATTCCACCTTTCATTTTTCACAGCTCCTTTGGAAAATGAAAGGTGGAATCTGATTGGTTGCCATGGGCAACTAAGCCTGTTCTACTTTACACCAGCTTGATAAATCTCCCTCAATGTCTCTTGGTACTCACATCCCCCTAGGACTTACATAAGGGTGAATCCCCCGGTAGGCCCCTGAGCTAGGTGGGCCCCTTATCTCCCACCCCCTACACAAGTGGCACATAACACAGTAGACTTACTGCACTACGTACATATATCCAATGTACAGCTCCTCAACCAGCCTATGTTCATATAAAAAACGTGATAGATTATTAAAGAAACTCCCCAGTTTATTATTATGGACCCAATCAGAGCTGAGATGACTTCTAGGTATAGAGGAAAGCTACCAGTATCCTCTTCTCCTCAGGACCTACCTTCTCAAAGCTGCTCCAGGGACCTCCATATTCAATCATCTGGTAGCATCTTGCTGCTGTGTGAACAGGTAATATGTGAATGTATCAGTATGGTGGGCCCCCAAAATAAATTTTACTGCTGGGCCCTAGGCACCCCAGTCCGACACTGATTGCAAGAGACATACATGAAGGTACTTAAATAAACTCACCAATAGATGACAGAACCTGAAGATAGCCACAGATGAATGATGGGAGCTCGACAATGGAGTGGATGGGAGATGGTAATGTCACACTATTTGTTATGGATAAATTACAGTAAATGCAAATGACCCTATTTTGAAATACAGCAAGACAAAAAAAGCAAACAGACAAGCTAAAATACTGGAGAACCACAGGTCCCATGATACACTGATACAACACAACAGACAGGAATAAGATGCTGAATCTGGAAACAAATTCTTACATGTGCTATCCCCAGCATCCAGAGAAGCAAAGGCCTGGACACATAAAGGACACACAATCCACCCTAAATTAACCAGGCCAAGCTAGATGATAACCTATCCCAACAATGCTAGTAAACAGGCAAACATGAAGCAGCAGAGCAATCCCTGTTGCTCGTAACATAAGTTTGAATGCCTAATCTTTCTGCTTTATTCCTGTAACCTTTTTTTAAAGAGAATGTTTCATCAGAAAATGACCCATTGTTTAAATCAAGTTTCTTTTATTTTCCATGTCACAATGTATATTTAAAAAAAATTATGACATCTTGCAGTTTTCACACTCACCATAAAGGTGACACTTCCTGTTCGGTAGAGGACACTTTTTTATCAGTCACCTTATCATCATCATCATCACATAGCAGGATTACAAGGAAAGATAGCACCTATATATAGATAACACATTTCCACCATTCGCAGAAGGCGATGGTCACAGCTTGCCTACAGTGAAGTCACAGAGCATGTCTAGAAAACTCTCTCATGGAAGTCAAAGAACATCTCCAGGCTACAGGTTCTTATGGTCCATGTGGCTGCTGTAAAACATATCTCTGAATGCAGATAATAAGAGATCAGACAAGACTGGTCTCTCTACAATCATGTACTAAAGTAGAATAAACAAATCTACTGTCAGAAAATAAAAGCAGATAAGAAACAAATAAAATATGCATATTTTTTTTATTATAAAAAAAACCCCCACAGGTAATATATTTCCTTTAAAGGGGTATGTCTGTTGTTTCAAGTTATCCTATCCTATGCTATCCTACTGCTGGGACCCCCACCGATCATGAGAACAGGGGCCCCATGCAGCCCCCCTGAAATGAATGGAGTGGCCGGTCGCACAAACGCACGGCTGCTCTATCCATTTCAATGGGAGTTCCGGAGATAGCTGAGTAGAGTAGTGGAACACACGACCCATGGACAGAAGGGGTGCTGTTTTTGGATGAAAGCAGCCATGTTTCTGGAGAACCTCTTTAATCTCTCCTTAGTCTGCAAACAGCCACAATTTTATCATTTAAATGGGTTGTCAAGATTTTGCAACCAAATAAGGCCTATTGCACACGACCGTATGGCTTTTTCAATGTTTTGCGGTCCATTTTTCATGGATACGTTGTTCCGTTTTTTGTTTCCGTTGTGTTTCCGTTTTTGTTCCGTTTTTCCGTTCCGTTTTTCCGTATGGCATATACAGTATACAGTAATTACATAGATAAAATTGGGCTGGGCATAACATTTTCAATAGATGGTTCAGCAAAAAACGGAACGGAAACGGAGGACATACGGATGCATTTCCGTATGTGTTCCGTTTTTTTTGCGGACCCATTGACTTGAATGGAGCCACGGAACGTGATTTGCGGGCAATAATAGGACATGTTCTATGTTAAAACGGAACGGAAAAACGGAAATACAGAAACGGAATGCATACGGAGTACATTCCGTTATTTTAATGAATGGTTCCACATACGGACCGTATACGGAACACATAAAACGGCCACTAAACGGTAAAAAAAAAAACGGCCGTGTGCAGGAGGCCTAATGCAAAGCCAGAAAACACAAAGAAAAAAAAGCAGACGGAGACATAAAGAAACACGAATTCTGAAAAAAAAATTTTTTTAAGAGTTAACATAAAAAATACTTATTTAGTATCATCGCAATTGTTTTTAACATGATGACCCCCCCCAAAAAAAAAAAAAACACAAAGCACAATGGCAGAAATTATGGGTCTTGCAATGTGATGAAAAAATAAATCATTAGGTGACAAAAGAGCCTGTTCATTAAAGAAGAACAGTTTTTGGTCTTTTCGTTTCTAAGCATTTAATTTGTTTGTAGCCTTGAGTCGGATGGCTTGATGGTGCAATGACATTTCTTATCTGATACAATGCTTGTATGATTGTACCGTATATACAGTACCATAGACTGTCAGTTCTTGAACTGGTAAATGAATGAATAATGTAATACATTTTAATCTTTACGTTAGATGGAAAAATATAGTAAACATCTGGAGCTATTAGTTGCAGAACGCACACAAGATCTGGTGCATGAAAAACAAAAAACAGACAGTCTTCTCTACAGTAAGTGGACATATTTTATCTTCTATTCATTTGCAGTAATACCACTATGTATTGTTTTGCTGGTTGCTGAGACATAATAAAGGTATTTTCCAGGAAAATACATGGATGGCCTATGTAACGGAACTCCTTGCACCCCGACCGGGTACCTCCGTTGATAGGTGCTCCTAGTGCTTTCCGAGGACTCCAAGCACTCCACTTGACACTGTACGCACTGCAGACCCCACGAACCGCCGAAGCTTGGTTGAGATCTCACCGTCTCCTACCCACCCTGGACCTACGACAAGGCTCCAGTGGGTGAACCTCTCCTAAAACCAGAGAGCAGGAACAGCTCTTAAAAGAGCTAGTAGTTATAGCCAGGGGAGTATAGCAAATCTCCCAGCGTATAGCAATCCCCAGCGCCGATCAGTTACCCAAACATCAGCCTCAACATGATGAAGGATAAAACAGGCACTCTTTTATTGAACAGAACTTATATTTATACTGTACCCCATGCAAGGGGGAGGCAAGAGACAACCAATAGTACATGCTTTACAGTTTGGTCTATCCCTTTGTTTGCCTGGAGACCGTTAGTCCAGACACTGTATAACTTAACTATCTCCAGACACCAATCCCACGGAAATTCCCCAATAGACAAATTACAGGGTACAATTGCAGGCCACACAATACACATATCTTCACAGGTCTCTCCCTTTGTTTGCCTGGAGACAATTAGTCCAGACACTGTATAACTTAACTGTCTCCAGACACCAAACCCACGGAAATTCCCCAATAGACAAATTACACGGTACAATTGCAGGCCACACAATATACATAGACATTTAACACATTCCCAGACAGCTCAAGTCTGAGTGCATATTATTAGGTGAATGACACTCAGACAACATGAATACAATAAAATGAGCTAACTGGGTACCCTCACATAACATAAAATACAATTACACAGACAGATGGTTCTGTCACACATCTCAAAACCCCACATGTCCCCATATGGCTTGGATCTGAGCGCTCAGATGCCACAAACACAGTCAAATCGCCATGGGGTTTAAGTTTTGCATGGGCTGATGAGAGGGCCCATAATCCTGGGGCAAGAGGCTGGTAGCCAGACCCCTCCAAAACCCAGTGGCGAGGTTGGTTTCGCCACAGCCTATACTTAGGATATGCTTTCAATGTGTGATCGGTGGGGATCCAATGCCCTTGAGCCTCACCGATCTGCAGGACTGCAGTAAACGTGGCTGTGCTTGTGAAGGTGCTGGAAGGTAGATCATTGAGCTTGGCCTCATATGATAGCAGATCAGCTTTGTCTCCACACACAGCGATTTTAATTTTTTTTTTTCATTTACATTGTTTACTCCATGCCTTCCAGGAGCCATAACTTTTTATATGTTTCCACTCATACAGTACCTGAAAAAAATTGTAAATGGGGTGAAATTGGGAAAAAATGCAATTCCGGCATAATTTTATTTACTGTATAATAATATAAATATACTATATATATATATATATATATATATATACTATTTTTTTGGCATTCACTGTGCGGTAAAAATGATATATTTATTTATTCGGGTGAATACAATTACAGCAATACTCTCATTTTTTATGTTTTCTTGTGTGTTTTAGGCCTCATGCGCAAAACAGGGTTCCGTTGTTCCGTGATTCGTGTCCGTTTTTTTTTCCGTGTGTCCTCCTTGATTTTTGGAGGCTCACCAGACAAGAAAAGTGAAAAAAAAATCTAAGTCAAGTTTGCCTTGAAAATGATAGGAAAAAAACGGACACGGATCACGGACGCGGATGACAATCTTGTGTGCCTCCGTGTTTTTTCACGGACCCATTGACTTGAATGGGTCCGCGAACCGTTGTCCGTCAAAAAAATAGGACAGGTCTTATTTTTTTGACGGACTGGAAACACGGATCACGGACGAGGATGACAAACGGTGCATTTTCTGAGTTTTCAACGGACCCATTAAAAGTCAATGGATCCGCAGAAAATCACGGAAAACGGAACAACGGACACGGAACCCAACAACGGTCATGTGCATGAGGCCTTAATGCTTTAAAAAAATAAAAACTGTGAAAAAATTGGCTTTGCAAGTGTACTGCTGACATCAGTACAGAGCTACGGATTGGGAATGGGCAAGCAAACGGTTCTGAGATCTGGTTGTAAATTTAACAACTGGATCGGGAAAACTGGACAGAACCGGTTGAATCCCATCCCTGCATATACAACTTTTTAGGGAAATCTGGGCACTTTCAATTCAGGCAGATTTTATTCGTACCTGTATTGAATCCTTTGACCAATTCATTAGAATCTGACCCCAAGTGAATTTCAAGAAAGTTTGTACTCCCTTCATTGTTCATTTTTGTCCTTTTGTGTGTTTAACTTTTTCTTGTTTATTGTACAGGGTGAGACAAAAGTCTCAGGACACCCTTTTATTTCAAAATTGAAAGTGAAAATTAAATATCTGAATACCTCAGCACGTAGTGGGTGAGGGGGCCTATCTTTTAGGCTATATTCGGAACATGGCCACCATCTTGAAAGCCACCATATTGGATCAATGGCAATTTTTTTCCAATGGGAAATGGGGCATGTAGCATATCAAAGAAGACCAGAATTTTCTCAGAAATCAATTGCCACAATCAGATTTGCAATATCTCTTGTGGTTCAAAAGCCTCTACTTCCTTAGTTTGTTATATTTTTTGCAGCAGTATTATTTAATACAGTTGACTTATTACTTTTTTTTGTCAAGGCATGCTACCAAGGCAGGTTGCAGATGATCTGAGACAAGGGAAACATTCACAAGCCCAGAGTTATAGCAGTGCAACTGTGTTTTTCAGGTGAGATTTTAAAAATTTATGTATACTTCAAATAAGACCAATAAGTTAGAATGGCATTCTTTAAATACTCCTAGTACAGTAAAAAAAAAAAAAATGCTTGTGGTGGTGTATGTGGACAATAGGAAAGCTCCAGTAGACCTTTCTAACCTAAAAAGGTGAGTAACTTATGGAATATGGAAAAATATGTTGTAGAAAGATTTCCCTGGAATGTTCTTTTTTGTGACCATTGTTTTCCCTGCTGAGTAGAGAACTGTGTTTGACAAGTGAAGCAGTGTATGGGAAATGACTTCTGCTTGAAGCACTTTTCAGGCTCAGAAAAATGTCTATGAAATCAACTGCTCAATTGACTTGAAAAGTGCTGAAGGTGCTGTTACTAAAAGGGCATAAAGCCCCACTAGTGACGCTGCCTTCTGCTGACAGGCCAGTAAAGAGGATCTTTCAGCTGTCCTGACATGTCTGTTTAAGATAATTTTATTTCTCATAATATAACGGTTCTGGAACTTCTTTTCTGATAGATCTATGTTTCATTCCCCAGTTATTCCTACTAGAAATGTATAAATGATTGATTAACAACTATGTGTTACCAGTTGGGGCTGTGTTTTACAACAATAAAGTTATTCATTCATTTTTATGAGGTATAACAGAAGGGTAGAAGAAAACATGCTCAAGAATTGGTGCTTTGTGGGTATACCAACACAAATTGTTTACAGAACTTAACTTCACCTATATCCAGGGGCGTAACTAGTGAAGGCTGTGCCCCATAGCAAATTTTTGAACAAAACCGCCCCCAGCAGCTTCTCTGAACCCCGCCTCCCTCCCGCGGCTACTCAAGACTGCTCACACCCGCTATAAAATCCCCCACCCAATATGAAGATAATCAAAATAAAATGCTTACTAGCGCAGGACAGGATCAGTGGTCAAGAGTTTACTTTACAGAATGCCACCTGGACCCTGTATTAGTGCCCCACACAATAGAATGCCCCCTTAGTGCCCCTTTCACTGTAGTAATACCCCCTTAGTGCTCCCACACAGTAGAATGCCCCCTTAGTGCCTCCACGTAGTCGTTTTTCCTCTTTAGTGCCCCCTTCCCAGTAATAATGCTCCTTTAGTGCCCCATCACAGTAGATTCTCTCCCGTCTTAGGCAACACTTCATTTTTTTAAATTAAATTTATTAAATATTTAATATTAAATGGAACCAAAAATTGATTAAAATTATAAGAAACTAAACTTAAATTCGCCAATATATTATCCCAATCTTCGATGGAAATTCCCGGACAATCAATTTCCCAAGCCTTTTGTGTTGGAGAATGTGTATTATTAAATTGTGCAGAGCCGAAGTGGCCTCCTCATGCTGCTGCCACCTCCACACTTTGTCGTTGTGCCACTCTGTGGCCTCCTCATGCTGCTGCCACCTCCACAATCTCTCGTCATTATGCTACTCTGTGGCCTCCTCATGCTGCTGCCACCTCCACAATCTCTCATAGTCATGCTACTCTGTGGCCTCCTCATGCTGCTGCCTTCTCCACAATCTCTCGTCGTTGTGCTACTCTGTGGCCTCCTCATGCTGCTGACACCTCCATAATCTCTCGTCGTCATGCTACTCTGACCTCCTCATGCTGCTGCCACTTCCACAATCTCTCGTCATCGTGCCACTCTGTGGCCTCCTCATGCTGCTGCCACCTCCACAATCTCTTGTCGTCGTGCTACTCTGTGGCCTCCTCATGCTGCTGCCACCTCCACAATTTCTTGTCGTCGTGCCACTCTGTGGCTTACTCATGCTGCTAACAACTCCACAATCCCCGTTGTCGTGCCACTCTGTGGCCTCCTCATGCTGCTAACTCCACAATCTCTCGTCATCATGCTACTCTGGCCTCCTTATGCTGCTGACACCTCCACACTTTGTCTTTGTGCCACTCTGTGGCCTCCTCATGCTGCTGCCACCTCCACAATCTCTCATCATCGTGCCAATCTGTGACCTCCTGATGCTGCCGCCACCTCCAGACTCTGTCATTGGGCCACTCTGTGGACTTCTCATGCTGTTTCCACCCTCCCCACTTCATGACTGGTCCACTATTTTGGCTTTTGGCCTGGCTGACATCATCATATATTTGACCTTTCTTAGAAGGAAGGAAAAATGAGACACACAACGGATCCTGTCTGTGTAGTAGCTGTAAGGCCTGTATGGTCCCATTAGAATTGGCTTATGATTTGGTACCCAAAAGCAGGAGTGTACAAAACACAGAAGACATGCAAATATTCCATTCATGTGTCATCTCTGTTTTTGATCCACTCCTGTTTTTTTTGGCATTAGCAATACTGATGGATTATTGAGCAAATGCTGACCGAGTCAAGGTGTAGGCTCCACAGATAGGATACGTTTATTGTATGTTATTGTTCTGACGGATCATAGAAATGGCAAATTAATCAGTAACATCAACACAAACTTACTGCTGACACCCTCTCCACTCAGTCAGGGGGGCTGTACTTGTATAAGCGTTTATTAGAACAGATTCTGTAGACATCTATGTGGAGTCAGCTGACGACAGCGCCAAGAAGAAGCGCACTCCTTTTACACTAACATCGACCTGTATGGCTGAGTTTATACTTAAGTTCTTTGGTCAGTTTTGGCCCAGTGACTGCCCAAATAAGTGAAGTATGCAGTGATTCTAGGAGCGACGCCTGTCATCTGCATGTCATACGGACTCACAGTATTATTTCACTACACCAGCAGACTCCCTATGCATGTTACTGCAAGGCACAGTGTTCTACACAGCTATAAAAGCTCTCTGCAGCCCAGAAATAGACGTTTTTTAATGTAATTCGCCGCTTATAAATTCAGATCGAACCGAACTTTTCCCCAAAAATTCGGCAAGCGGCAAATTGAATTTTAAAAAATTCACTCATCTCTAATTGAAAACAGTATTCTGTTGTCCACTCTGGCAAGGTGACTGTAGTAGAACTTAAATCTCCATGTTTGACTATGTTATGTGGCTCCTGCTGAAAATGGAGGAGACTGCAATTAAAGTAAAGACAATCTACACTTGTTAGAAAGTTTCTTTGGCAAAGACCTCAGCAAGAGACGCTATTCTTGCTGGGAATGCTTTCTACTCTGACCAAGAAATTAAGATCAACAGTGGATCCCTTCTATAACTCAGAATTCTATAATAGGGTACATAGAAATGGTTTTCTAAAATCGTATCTTTAAATACAAGTTACCCTTTCAGATATGAACTAAACTGAAACAATATTTCTGGGAAAATAGAAACTCGAAGGAACTATATCTAATAATTTGTGTACTCACTCTCTGTCTTTATACCAGCCCTCTCAGAAACTGAAAAAATTACAATAATTCTGTACTAGAATCATGACAATATACTGATTATAGCCTAATGCTAAATACCTAATCTCATCCTATAATGACAAATCTTTCAACTGATAACATTTACAGAGCATTGATGTCCAAGCCATATCTCATATGACAAATGTTCAGTGGAGATCAGATGAATATTTGTAGCTAGGTGTGACTTTTCATAGGATCACGTTTTTGAATTATTGAAAATATACAATCTTTTATTAAATATCTTGTGTTTATTGAATCTTTCTAGTGACATTGTTGGGTTCACTCATTTGTCCAGTACCAGTACCCCTTACCAGGTGGTGGATTTCCTTAACAAACTCTACACCACATTTGATGACATTATTGACAACTATGATGTCTATAAAGTGGAGACAATAGGTGACGCCTGTAAGTACTTTTATTAATGTTGTACAGTAGAGAAACAGTTTCTTTTCTTCTGCAGGTCATCATAACAAGGTGGAAAAGAGCTCTACACAAAGCAGAAGGCAGCTTGGGCCAGTGTTCTGTTGTCAGCAGAAAGTGGCAGATATTTATGTTTGGAAAAGAAGATGGGTTACTGGTGGCTCACTGACTAGTAAAATGTGTAGGTGCTCTAGGTTTGACTGATTTACCCAATCAGAAAAGGAATGTATACAATAAAAAAATGTGGAAAACCAGCACTCTTCATCTGGTAGAACACTTAGAGAGCGATATAAACAAAATTGTAGATAAAAATTTGCATTTATTCCATATAAAGGGCAATCAAAAGGAGTGTCATAAAAGATATACTTTAAAAAGAAGAGGGTAAAAGGGGGATCGTAAAAATACAATGCATAAAACTGGTGCATGAAGTTAATACATGGTATAGTGCTATTATGCACTGAGTTTGTCCTGGAAAGAGGGACTTTTGGGTAGTTTTGGATGCCACTGTAAAAAAATGATTTGCAGAAAGAGAAAAAAATATACTGGTCATTCAGCGGTGGTTGTTAGTAAGTTTCAGATAGTTTCCAATGCAGTCAGTTCGTTGATAAGTTAATATGTAAATATAGTTATCATTTGCAGTGCTTCCCTCCTATGAGTTGGTAGCCAGTCACTATTACTGATGATGTTAGCAGGGTTAAAGATGTTAATATGTCAGTCGGGTGCTGTGCCTTGTGTGGCGTACCACACAATGAAAAGGCCCGAACATCTTAACTGTGGTTTACCTTCTCCGGTGGATTCGTATGTCGCAGCTGTTAGCGAGCCTTTCTGGACTCTGTGTTGGCCGTTCAGATGTTTTCCTTCGGCATCCCACGTGGTGGGTGTGACGTCACATGTATGGCGTCCCACGTGTCTCGGGTGCATTCGCCATCACTGTGTAGCGATCTTTTTAATCCAATGAAGGGGGAAGGTAGTTGTTGGAAGTACTTCCAAAGTGTTCAATGGTGTCCATCCAGTGATATAATTGCGGGTTTGTTGAGTTTTCACCATACGCGTTTCGGAGGTCCAGACTGCCTCCTTTATCAGTGGTTACTCGCTGTCTGCCATTGAATTGGCTTTTATACCCTGTCTGTGGTTATATTAAAGGACTGGACTGGATTTCGTTGTGTGGATGTGGACCACATATTGTTAATTTTCCTTTTCTTTCTTTCTTTTCTTCTTTTTTCTTAGTTAGATAGTAAGGGAAGCGAGCTTTATGGTTTACGGAAGGTTGATGTTGTAATATTTAGATAAAAATTTAGATACAAATTTCATAGTTGTATCGTTTGTGCGGTACCGCTGCGTTTTTTCTGCTGTTGGTGCGTTTTTTGTGGCTAGTTTGCATATTATACTTCTGAATGTGTTCCATGTCTTGGATGTTCCCCATGGACTAGATTCCACTGTGTTGATGCGGTAAAACACAATATATCAATATTTTCCGGCTTTTTTCTCTTCTTTTTGGATTAAATGATATGGGGGACTGATTTTATAATTGCAGAAGGTCGGTATTGTAATATTTAGATAAAATTTACACAGTTATATCGCTTGTGCGCTAATGTTGCATTTTCTATATAGCTTGAGCAGTATTGTTGCGTTTTTTATACTGTTGGTAAATTTTTTGTGTGTAATTTGCACAATATATACCTAGATGTGTTACATGTTTCGATATCTTTTGAGGAGCCTTTCTTTAGGAGGAATTTTAATGGATGTATGCTAACAGTATAGAAGGGGACTGTGTGAATCTCTGTCCATAGATCCTACATTGTTTTTGGTGAGTGTGGATACGGAAAGTATAGTGTTGCGAGGGTGGAACAAGGTCATGTTACTAGATAGTAACATTGTGTGTTCTTTGTGTCTTGTCTGCATAGTATGGTGCCGAGATATGTTTCATATTAAAATATCTTTACTGGGTGTTTATGAGGGAAGGTAGTGTGTTACGTGGATAGGTGGTGTGGGAGGAGTCTGTTCGGATTTTACATCTTCTTTTAGGCGCTTATTTTGCAGAAAGAGAAAAAAATATACTGGTCATTCAGCGGTGGTTGTTAGTGAGTTTCAGATAGTAATCTGTGTAGCTACAGCATTGGCTGGGGACAGACCTGGTGCTATGGAAGCGGTATATTGATGATGTTGTCTTTATCTGGCAAAGAGGAGAATTCGATCTACACAGATTTCTAGAAGAGATCAATAAAAACCAGATCAATCTACACTTCTCAGCCCACATGAACAAAACTGAGATAGAATTTTTAGATTTAAATATCAAAGTAGAAAATGACAAACTGACATGCCACACCTTCTAGAAACCAACAGCAAGAAATAGTTTTATCCTCTACTCCAGTTGCCACCTTCCTAGGTGGCTGGGAAAACATCCCAGAAAGCCAATTTAGACGCTTAAAGCATAATTGCACCAATGAAGACAGATTCGAAAAGGAAGCTAAAACATTAAAAGAACAATTCATTGAAAAAAAATACCCCCTAACCAAAATTGAGACATCTCTGGCAAAAGTATGGAAGCTAGACAGAAATTCCTTCTTTAATGACAATACTGAAAACAAAGCCACAACACGAAAAGACGAAACTAAAAATCTCATACTACCATTCAATGCACAATACAAAAAAATTGAAAGGATCATTAGAACACATTGGCACCATATCCAAAAAGACAAATTGATAGGCCCCTCCATCTCCACAAAACCACACATTATATACACAAGGGCCCCAAATCTAGGCCTGAAAGTTGCCCCATCCATCAAAACACACAACAAAAAACAAAAATTCTCATTAAATACATGGCAAAAACTAAAAGGATTTTACAGGTGCACCTAATGTTTCAACTGTAAACTCACTTCATTCAAGAAGAAAACAGAAAAAATACACTCTACAACTTCCTCCCTAGAATACGTATTAAAGGAATTTCTTACCTGTAGCAGCACAAATGTAATTTATATCATACAATGCCCCTGCAAAAAACAATATATCGGCAGGACAAAAAAATAGAAACAGATTGGAGAGGAGGCAACCATATAGCCAAGATGTCACGTATTGAATTGAAATTCATCTTTGAGTTCAACACACTCATACTCCGTTCGACTGGGAGTAGGCGTCCGGCTGTTTTACCAGCACCTATGCCCCCACTCGATACGAGGCCACCACCCCTCTTCCACCTAGCAATAACCATCCCATAATAACTGATCCCCAAAGAAGATCACCGCATGAAATACTTCCACTACCATAATATATGGATCACATAATCCAATGCTCCCGTATTAGGGGAAGAAAAAACATCCACATATATACACTAATCTCCTTATAATTTATTATATCATATTGTTATAATTTACTATACAGATCCACATTGATGTCCTTCACACTGCCCATGTATGGAAATGCACAAACTAAGCGCCTAAAAGAAGATGTAAAATCCAAACAGACTCCTCCCACACCACCTATCCACGTAACACACTACCTTCCCTCATAAACACCCAGTAAAGATATTTTAATATGAAACATATCTCGGCACCATACTGTGCAGACAAGACACAAAGAACACACAATGTTACTATCTAGTAACATGACCTTGTTCCACCCTTGCAACACTATACTTTCCGTATCCACACTCACCAAAAAAAATTTAGGATCTATGGACAGAGATTCATAGACAGTTATAGGGGAGTGTCTATGTAACTAGCTGGTGGGAGGAGCTATAAACTAGCTGGGTGTTAGAGGCAGTGATAGGGCAGTGTCTATGTAACTAGCTGGTGGGAGGAGCTATAAACTAGCTGGGTGTTGTTAGGGGCAGTGACAGGGGAGTGTCTATGTAACTAGCTGGTGGGAGGAGCTATAAACTAGCTGGGTGTTAGGGGCAGTGATAGGGGAGTGTCTATGTAACTAGCTGGTGGGTGGAGCTATAAACTAACTGGGTGTTGTTAGGGGTGGTACTGGAACTGTGGTAGGGAAAGAGGTGCCTCACGGGTTTGGTTGGATGCAGCAACAGGAAGTGCTACATACAGGATGGAAACAAACCAGAGTGATTTGTCTTCATGGTGAAAAAGATCAAGAGAAAAAAAGAATGTACTGTACATGAGATAAGAAACTGCATGAACCAGAGTAATCCTGGACAATATCCCTTTTGTGGCGAAACTAACCTCGCTACTGTGTTTTGGAGGGGGTTGTTTGCCAGCCTCCTGCCCCAGGATTATGGCCCATACTAACTTTAAAGGAGAAGACAGACCGGCCGCACAGCTTAAATCTGTGGAACTGTTTTGGGCAGGAAAGCCATGCTTGTGGTCGGCCAAATGTGACTTCCATGGAATTCGGGAACCCCTGCTCGGATCTGGGTGATTTTTGGATATGTTGTTCACCCAGATCAGAGATATCCATGGATGTATACATTATGGGGATATGTGGGGTTTTGAGTTGTGTGACAGACATATCTGTCTTTGGAATTGTATTGTATGTTATGTGAGGGTACCCAGATAGCTAATTTTATTGTATTCGTGTAGTCTGAGTGCCATTCACCTAATAATATGCACTCAGACTTGAGCTATCTGGGGATATGTTAAATGTCTGTGTTTACTGTAAGGGTTGTGACATTGTATGTTTAAATGGTGATTTCTGTCCTGTTGTCCCAACATGTGTATTGGTGATTTCCCTTTGTCCTGAGAGATAATTGAATTACTCCTCGGGTGTCTCCAGGGCAGAGAGGAGGAAACCATGATGCATTGTGGGGATGTATTGTGTCTGTGTATCCTGAATTGCTGCATATCTGTCCTGTGTCACAGTCTTCCATCTGGTCCCCTAGGGAAGTTTCCACCAGATGGGGACCTGCATAAATACGGGCGGGTAGCCCTCAATAAAGACTTCTTGTTTTTACCCTTTACCAAGTTGAGGCTTGTATTTGGGTAACTGATCAACACTGGGGGATTGCTATACGCTGAAGATTTGCTATACTCCCCTGGCATAACTACTAGCTCTTGTAAGAGCTGTTCCTGCTCTCTGGATTAAGGAGAGGTTCACCCACTGGAGCCTGGAGCCTTGTCATAGGTCCAGGGTGGGTAGGAGACGGTGAGACCTCAACCAAGCTGCAGCGCTTACAGTGTCAAGTGGAGTGCTTGGAGTCCTCTGGAAGCACTTGGAGCATCTATCGATGGAGGTACCCGGTCGGGGTGCTAGGCTTTCCGTTACACCTTTAAATGTAAACATTCTGGCCACCTGAAGGCACCACCATGGGGGGCTTAAAGGGTTATTCCTGTCTGGGACATTTATGGCATATGCACAGGGTGTACCCCAAAGTGAATGGAGACAGCCACGTATGTGGGGCCCCCTTTCACAGCAGACATGAGATTGGGTCAGAAACTGGACAGGTCACACCCTTGTGCATACACTATAAATGATGGAAAAAACATTTAACCACTTTCCGTCCGCCCATAGGATATAAACGTCCTATGGGTGGATCTCTATTTCTGAACGGACGTTCCAGAAAAGTGTAAAAAAATGAAAATAAAAATAAAGGGTTGAAAAAATAAAATAAAAAGTTTCACATGTAAAAAAAAAAAGTCCCCAAGTAAGGAATAAAAAAAAAATGTTAAAAATTGAAAAAATAAAATAAAATAGACATATTTGGTATTGCCGCGTCTTTAAAAACCAGCCCTATAAAAATATCACATGACCTAACCCCTCGGGTGAACACCGTAAAAAAAAACAAAAAAAAAACGGTGTCAAAACAAGCAATTTTTGTCACCTTACATCACAAAAGGTGCAACACCAAGTGATCAAAAACGCGTATGTCCCACAAAATGGTACCAATAAAACCGTCACCTCATCCCGCAAAAAATTAGCACCTACATAAGAAAATCTCTCAAAAAATAAAAAAACTATAGCTCTTAGAACATGGAGACACTAAAACATCATTTTTTTGGTTTCAAAAATGCTATTATTGTGTTAAAGTGAAACAAATAAAAAAAGTATACATATTAGGTATTGACGCGTCCGTAAAAACCAGCTCTATAAAAATATGACATGAGATAACCCCTCAGGTGAACACCGTTAAAAAAAAAAAAAAAAACCTGTGTCAAAACAAGCAATTTTTGTCACCTTGCATCACAAAAGGTGCAACACCAAGTGATCAAAAACGCGTATGTCCAACAAAATGGTACCAATAAAACCGTCACCTCATCCCGCAAAAAATGAGCCCCTACATAAGAAAATCTCTCAAAAAATAAAAAAAAACTATAGCTCTCAGAACATGGACACATTAAAACATATTTTTTTTGTTTCAAAAATGCTATTATTGTGTAAAACTTTAATAAATGAGAAAAAGTATACATATTAGGTACCACCACGTCCGTAACAATCTGCTCTATAAAAATGTCACTTGACTGAACCCCTCAGGTGAACGCTGTAAAAATAAATAAATAGAAACTGTGCTAAAACAACCAATTTTTTGGTCACCTTGCCCCATAAAGTGTTATAATGAATGATCAAAAAATCATATGTACCCAAAAATAGTACTAATAAAACTGGCACCTTATCCCCTAGTTTCCAAAATGGGGTCACTTCTTGGGAGTTTCTACTGTAAGGGTGCATCAGGGGTCTTCAAATGGAACATGGCATCTAAAAACCATGTGGAGTTCCTTTGTTTCTGCGCCCTGCCGTGTGCCCATACAGCAGTTTATGACCACATGTGGGGTGTTTCTGTAAACCGCAGAAGCTGGGTAATAAATATTGAGTTTTGTTTGGCTGTTAACCATCGATGTGTTAAAGAAAAAATTTGATTAAAATGGAAAATCTGCCAAAAAAGTGAAATTTTAAAATTTGATCTCCATTTTCCTTTAATTCTTGTGGAACGCCTAAAGGGTTAACAAAGTTTGTAAAATCGGTTTTGAATACCTTGAGGGGTGTAGTTTGTACAATGGGGTCATCCACTATGTAGGCCCCACAAAGTGACTTCAGACCTGAACTGGTCCTTAAAAAGTGGGTTTTGGCAATTTTCTTAAAAATTTGAAGAATTGCTTCTAAACTTCTAAGCCTTCTAACGTCCTAAAAAAATAAAATGACATTTCCAAAATGATGCCAACATAAAGTAGACATATGGGGAATGTTAAATAATAAATATTTTATGAGGTATCACTTTCTGTTTTAAAAGCAGAGAAATTGAAATTTAGAAAATTGCGAATTTTTCTAATTTTTGGGTAAATTTGGGATTTTTTCATAAATAAAGGTGAAATATTTTGACTCAAATTTATGACTATCATGAAGTACAATGTGTCACGAGAAAACAATATCTGAATGACTTGGATAAATAAAGGCGTTCCAAAGTTATTACCACATAAAGTGAGATATGTCAGTTTTGCAAAATTTGGCCTGGTCAGGAAGGGGGCAAATGGCCCAGATGGGAAGTGGTTAAGAACTGCATTTATAGTTTGTGCACTGAATCCTATAAATAAATCTGTAATAAAATAGTGTGCAATAGGTGCTAAGCGCCAACTAGTAGTGTCTGCAGGCAGCTATCATTTTATCCAGGAATTGTATGGCTGTGTGAAGGGCCATAAGGGAACTCTGATCCCTCTAAGGATAGATAGTATCATTTGTGAGCACAGAATTTCAGGAGAAACAGCAGGGAGACACTACCAGAGAAGATGTAAACTACATTAAAAGACTAAAAATATTTTAATTTCATGTATATTGCAATACTAATTTGTGTGAAACCCCGATTCATTGCATAATAATACTGTACCTTTCATGTGATAAATCTTTTAAGTTGTATGTCCAGAATAATGTGATAATGAGGAAACACTTTATGTGACCGAGTAATATGTGTACATTGTTCTCCATTCATGTTCTTTGTAGATATGGTTGTTTCTGGAGTTCCCAAAGAGAATGGTATTTACCATGCAAGTGAAATTGCAAGTATGGCATTAGATTTAGTTGGTGTGTGCAAGACTTTTCGAATACCACATAAGCCCAACACACAGCTAAATATACGCGCCGGAATCCACTCAGGTATTTTCATGTATAAATAATAATCTTTCCACAACATTCAGTGTATTTGTCACAGGCAATGTGTGAAATAAAGGTTTTTGGGGTCATTTATCAAACCGGTGTAAAGTAGAACCTGCTTAGTTGCCCATAGCAACCAATCAGATTCCACTTTCAATTTTCACATCTTTTTTGGAAAATGAAAGGTGGAATCTGATTGGTCGCTATGGGCTACTAAGCAGGTTCTACTTTACACCAGTTTGATAAATGACCCCATTTGTATATGCCTACTTATTCTGCAGAATGTCTAAAGCTTCTAGACAGGTATAAAATCTAGTCATCTTTGCACATTTCCTAAATATTCTGTAGATACCAAGTTCATTTTAGGCAATGTGTGAAACTAAACAACTGCAGCGGTGGCCAACGTGCACATTGCAAGCCTTCTCCTTTGGCTATATTAACTCAGGAGGTTGCCTCACAACATTTTCACTTCATTTCATTTTGTGCCTCTTTAATCCTTGAAGATGGAAGCAAGTACATTATGAACCTGTATATGTCATTAAGTGATGGGGCAGGTTTATGAAAATGGTCTAAAAGAAAAACCAGTCACAGCGTTTTCATTTTTTAAGAGCACCGTGAGAAATGAAAGCTGAGCTTTGATATGAATGCTATGGGCAGCAAAGATAGTTTTTCTTTTAGGCCGTTTTTCTTAAAGGTATTTTCCTATCACTAGGATATTCACAAAGGTCAAAATCACTGAAATATCGTGACAAATATGGGGGAACTGCTCAAACCCCAAACACTGTAGCGTGTTTCTCATTGGGGGAGCAGTCCCACTGCATGTGGACTGCACCAAACGACCATCCCCAGCAAAAAATGCGTACAATGGAGGATGCCGGCGTGGTCCACATGCACCACAAAGGCATCCTACACAAAACGGAGCATTGTGCGGATGAAAATATAATTATATAAATCACAGGTATTCACAAAGGTCAAACAAATTAGTGAGGGTCCCACCTCTGGGACCCACTCCTATCTACAGAATAGGGCCCCCTGAAGTCAAGGGAGAGCAGATGTTCATGCATGGCCATCCACCATTCACTGCTATGGGAGTGCTGAAAATAGCAGAGTGCTGGCTTGGTTATTTCCCACAGCCCCATAGCGGTGAATGGAGGATTGGCCACACTTGCGTGGCTTGCTCTCTACTTAAAAGCTTTGGGACTTCAAAAAATACTGAGCAATTTTCAGAAGTCTCATGGCAGTGAAGGAAGAAGATGCTACCCATGTGTGGTATGCTATCCTTCACTTCAGGGACCCCTGTCTGGAAAATGGAATCTGTCTCAGACGTGGGACCCGCACCTATCTAACATTTGTGGCATATCCAAGCGTTATGTCCCAAATGTTGAGATGGAAAACCCCTTTAAATCTCCTCAAATATATTTAAGTTCAAATAGAAAAACAATATCAACTCCATAAAATACCTAGGCATTCTGTTAACCTGTTTACAGCCATGTGTACGGTATGTGGTCCTAGGCTTTAAAGAGGGTTTAAAATTCCCTCTTCCGCAATCTAGCAAGAGCAGGTTGGATACCCAGCTATCAGAGACAGCTTTAGACCCAGAGGAGAAGAGCGAAGCTGTTTACAACTATTTCTGCCTATGAGCATACAATGCTATGTAGTGAACAGAGGAAGTGGCAATGCCACTCTCTCTACTATATTAGACCCAGAAATCACTGTGTCCTGGCACAATTACTTTAATTTACATCAGAAAACTGGCATAAATTATAGTTGAAATCTACACCAGTTCTGAACTGGTATAGATTTTTAAGTCATGCAAGCGACACTGATTATTAAGATTGGCATACGAAATGCCAGTCTTACTGAATGAGTGTATCTGTACCCTAATGGTTGTGTGATGGTCAGGGCTACAATGCAACTTTTTATAGTGCCACTGATTGATTGATTGATTGAGTAATTATTAAGTAGCTGCTGCAGTCCACAAGATTGCATAAAACTCAGTACATTCATTTAGATTGCCACTATAGCTAATTAGTACCACTATAAAAAGTTGCAGTGTAGCAAAAGCCCTTCCTTACTTTTCCTCTTGGCTCGAGATATTCTGTATAGACAAAAGAATTGGGACACCTACACATTTCACCTGCAGGAGCTTTTATGCTTTCAATTCTAAATCCATATGGTTATTAATATAGAGTTGGTCCCCTCTTTGCAGCTAAAACACCTTATACTTTTCTGTGGAGTTGAGTGGAGTGGAGTGGAAGTTATTTTAGAGAGTGTCTATGGGAATTTGTGCCCATTCATCCAGAAGAGCATTTGTGAGGTCAGACACTGATGTTAGACAAATGTACCTGGCTCACGATCTCTGTTTTAGTTCATCCCAAAGGTGTTCAGTGGGATTGAAATCAGGGTTCTATATTGGCCAAACTCAAACAGCATTGCCATAATGGACCTTGATTTGTGTGCTGGGGCACAGTCATTCTGGAACAGAAAAGAGTTCCCACAAATTAGGATGCATAAAATTGTGAAAAATATCGTCATGATAAAGCATTAAGATTTTGCTTCTATGGAACTAAGAGGCTTAGCCCAACCCCTGAAAAAACACCATCAACATCCACCAAACTGGAACATTGCAGTAAGACAGTAACGTTCTCCTGACATCCGCCAGACCCAGACTTGTCCATCAAACTGCCAGACAGAGAAGCGTGTCATCACTCCACAGAACACTTTTCCATTGCTCCAGAGTCCAGTGGTGGCGTCTTTAAAAACACTCCATCCAATGCTTGGCATTGTGCTTGGTGATGCAAGGCTTGCATGCAGCTGCATGCCCATTGAAACTCATGCCATGGGTGCTGATGTTAATACGAGAGGGGTTTTGGAATTCTGCAGTTATTTAGCCAGCACAGCATTGGCAACTCTTATGCACTATGCACCTCAACACTCAGAAACCATTCTTTGTAACTTTATGTGGTCTGCCATTTCGTGGCTAGGTTGTTGTGGTTCCTAAACACTTTCACTTTGCAATAGTTGATGGTAGAAATTTGACAAACGGACATGTTGCAGCTGTGGCATCCTATTAAAGGTATACTACGCTCTTTAGAATGACCCGTTCTTTCACAAATGTTTGTAAAAGCAGGTGGCATGTCTAGGTGCTGGATTTTATATACCTGTAGCAATGGGACTGAATGAAATGTTAAGCATTCGGTGTGGAACTGCTGTATCAACTTAACAAATTTGACATGGGGCTTCTCCTAAGGGCATTAACCTGGCAGTCCCCTGGTATTCACCCTTTAAACCATGTACAGGGATCTGAACTTCGCTGCAGGGGAACTACCAGGCTGCTAACTCCAGGAGTAGTTTCTGTTTATTTGACAGCTGACACAGTGGTCATTAGACACCGGTGAAGAGCACCAATGGATCAGGTAAAACCATAGTCAGGGACAGGCCAAAGTCCAGGCAGGCACAGTATATGCAATCCGATAAACAGCCTGATGTCAGTGCAGACAGCTCAGAGTCAGTATAATCAAGCAGCTGTCAGGTTTAAATGTAAAAAAGACACAAAGGGGGTCATTTACTGTTAAAGATATGCCAGTTTTCTACAACATGTACCACCAGGAAGAAAAGAAGAGCAGGAGGCAGGTCCACACTGCCGGAAAAAGGAACGCAGGGGTAGGTCAACAGAGCAGCGGCAGCCTGGGCTGCCACTGTAACAGAAACACCTGAATGCAATGATTAAGAGCTGTGTCCCAATACTTTTGTCCATGTAGTCCATGAGATGAGTGGCGAAGGATGAGTAGCTTTGAAAGAAAATAACATTTTTGCATTACTCATAAGAGTAACGGAAAAGTTTGTCTATTTTTCACAGCTGGTCATATCGTGCCACTCATCTTGCGATATCTTGAGCCAGGAGAAAAGGTAAGAAAGGACAGATTTGTACACCCTAATGCTTTTTATAGACTTATTTATTTGCACAAGTTTAAGGGTACATCATTTATAATATGTACTATTTCTTAACTGAATAAAGTGTATGATCTATAGGACCTGTAGTCGCTGGTGTTGTTGGAACAAAAATGCCCAGGTACTGTTTGTTTGGAGACACAGTGAACACTGCTTCAAGAATGGAATCCACAAGTGAAGGTGACATTTTTACATTTTTCTCTTCATCACATTTTGATCAAAAATGGCATTACTACTATTGATTTGACAAGTTGCAGCTGAATGTAAAAACAATTATGTAACATCTATGAGGGCTGTTTATTCCAGTTGAAGAGGGTGAGGTAAAAAGCAGTGGATGAAATATCTGTAACAAGCTGAAAAGATAAAAGACTCTTACTGTTCCATGGCAACATTTTCTTACACCATCCGACTAAACATAACTTCAAAGCTATCAAGAGTGCGGGGAGAAGTGATAAGTGACTACTGACAGTGCATTCTGCAACCTTTAGGCTTAGAAGGCATTGGGCCTCATTGCACACACATAGACTAAAAATACAAACACTAAAAATGTGCATTGTGTAACTGAACTGTATAGTAAACCAGGGCTGTAGGGTCTGAGGTAGCTAAGGTGGAGCTTGCAGCGGAGTTGGTGCTATCAAGTGGCCATGTTCATGAAAAATACATGATATGGTTGTACAAATAGGTACGGTGTTAAGGTATTGCAACATAGCGTCATAAAGTAACTATATAGTGGTAGCCATAGGCACTGACAGAACTGTGTAAAATGGTTTTATTTTGTAAAAAACAATTCAGGGCACAGGGCCTCTTTTAGAGTGCCAAAAAGTACCAATCCTGTAGTAAACTACATACAACATGGTATATTACTTCTAAGGTTCTATACGTAGCCATAATTTCACTAAAGACTATTTAACAACTATAAAATAATTCAGAAGGAAGAGATAATGGTGGTCATTTATTAAGACTGTGTATGCCAGTTTTCGGGGTAAAAAAAAAAGTGATAAGACCATATTTTGCTACTTTTTTATGCGCGTACCACAAAATATTGTTGCATGCAACTTTTTCACTCTGCTCTTGAAACTGGCGTAAATGACAACTGAAATCTACTCCAGTAAGGGACTTGACGACTGAAACTCCAGTAAGGGACTTGATGACTGAAACTCCAGTAAGGGACTTGACGACTGAAACTCCAGTAAGGGAATTGACGACTGAAACTCCAGTAAGGGACTTGACGACTGAAACTCCAGTAAGGGACTTGACGACTGAAACTCCAGTAAGGGACTTGACGACTGAAACTCCAGTAAGGGAATTGACGACTGAAACTCCAGTAAGGGACTTGACGACTAAAACTCCATTAAGGGACCTGACGACTGAAACTCCAGTAAGGGACTTGACGACTGAAACTCCAGTAAGGGACTTGACGACTGAAACTCCAGTAAGGGACTTGACGACTGAAACTCCAGTAAGGGACTTGACGACTGAAACTCCAGTAAGGGACTTGACGACTGAAACTCCAGTAAGGGACTTGACGACTGAAACTCCAGTAAGGGAGTTGAGTAGCTTTCAAAGTAGATACATGGACTGGTGGAGGATGCTCCTAGATTATGATTATGCACATGCCTCATCATAAATTAGGTGCATCCTCTAGCACTTCAGGGGTATCACAGACTGGCGTAAAAAGCCCATCTTTGATAAATTACCCCAAATATTTTTCAATGTCTGTTGACCAGCTGATTTATAACTCCTAGGTAATAGGATATTAATGTCGATCATCTGTAAAATCATGCTACAGTATATGATCACAAATATGACTCTAAAGCAAACATCAGTTCTTTATAACTACAGTACCTTCACTCTTTGGGAAAAGCTCTTAGATAGATTTTGAACATGGTTATGAATATCTGCATCAATTCAGCAGCATTAAGATTTTAATACGTCCCTTGAAGAGACTTTGCCCAAATCCCAAATCAAAATAAAAAGCCTCAGACAATTAGTCCTGCAGAACTGAATTATTGTAAGTCACCTGTTCCTGCCAACAGTGAACAGGTTTAGGGGTGTGCCACATGTCCAGGTTTTCTAAAAGCAAATTTTGAAGCCAAAATCAGGAATTGATTTGTCATGTTAGGGAACTGTGAACCCTGAACTATTGCCTTAAACACTGTCCGTAGCTATTGCATCATCCACCCTAGCAGCAGGCCACAACTAGATGACAATCCCTACCTAGATATGTGCAGGGGTGAATCAGGAAAGGAATACAGGGGATAAAAAAAATAACAAATGACTACAGGAAGGCACAAAGAAACAATGGACAAAGTTGAAAACATTACCAAGCAGAAGTCTAAACCAGGAGAATTCAACAGTATCAAATTGGGAACCATAGATCAGAAACAGTACCAAGCCAGAAGTCCAAAACTAGGAAATTGCATAAAGTCCAAATCATCAGTCAAAAGGGTGGGGTGGGGGGGGTAAAGATAGTGTAAGGCCAAAATCCAAAAATCCAGAAGTCCAAGCAGGGTGAAACAGGCTAGTGTGGCATACAAAAAAACAATCACAGGCAACTGTGGCCAGGAGTTGCCTGTTTAAATAAACCATGCTCCCGATCATGTGACGCGACCCACATGACCATGATGTCACATGACATGTCACTGGGCTGGACATGCCAGCACTTTCTCTCATTGGCCGGGGCTTCTGTACACAGAAGCCTGGCCTAATCATCCCTGTCACCACGAGCCAGTAGAGCTGAATGCAGACCCGCATGCTTGCCGACCCGCATGCTAGGTGAGAGGATTCTATCCTAATTTTGGCTTTAAAAAACTGCATAAAAAAATCTGAATGTGAGGCAGCACCTTAAGTATATTATAATTGATTACAAATTCAATTATGTATTTTTTGTCTACAGTATATTTGACATATATATTTGTATATTTCAAAAATGTTTCTATACATTTTTTTACAGCACTGAAAATTCAGTGCAGCCCCAGTGCTTATGATCTGTTAAAACAAATTGGAGGATATAAACTGGTATGTCGTGGAACATTAACAATTAAGGTATGTACGTTATAAAAAAAGACAATAAAATAAAACAACATATGAAATACCCAATGAACTAAATGTAACATGTCAATAATTCTGAATTATTATTATTATTCTTGTGTATTTTTGAGCCCTTGCTATGCATTTCCATATGCGGTATTCTCAGTGCCTGGCACTTTTGTAGTAGTTTTCACTCATTTACACTAATTTATAATTAGTGCCACCTGATTTTCGCTTTTTACTAGGGATTATCTCCAAAAGAGTCTTCCCTTATTTTTTATATTATTATTATTATTAATTATTATCATTCATATTATGTAATCTATATATATATATATATATATATATATATATATATATATCATAGGTTCAATATAGGTCTTAGATGATAATTGAGGAATACGTAGCTCCTAGAAACTAATTGATGTGGATGACGTAGTGGCTACTTAAACAGGGCTGTTTAGTTACTTGCATGTTAATGTACCATAGGCTTTAGAATATTAAAGGGGTTTTCCGGGCTTTTAAAAAAATAAACTTTTTCTCTAACCTGTGGAAGAAAGGCAGTTTAGTTAGTACTTACTCCTCCATCGTGCTGGCGATGCCACCATCTCCACTGCACTTAACAGGCTGTGGGCACTTCTGCTTGGGTCCTGACAGGCTGTCTTCCTGTCTCGTCCTGTTCAGTTGCATAATAGTAAATGCATCTGAACAGGATGAAAAGGGAAGACATCTAGTCGTCACCTGAGCAGAAGAGCCTGTATTCTATGTTAGTGCAGGTGAGATGGAGGCAGAACGGGTAAGTGCTAACTAAACTGTCTGTCTTCCACAGGTCAGAAGAAAGTGTGGATTTTTGAAACGCCCAGAGAACTTCTTTAATATTCTTTATATATACAAACTGGGAGGACTCCTTTAACAAAAAACTTCAAAAGTATAAAGTCAAGGTTATTATGAACACAAATGTTTCTACATATTATCATTCTTGTCCATTTCAGTTCTTCCCCATTGCCTCTTAAAGGGTAACAGTATTTAATTTAATTATACAGGTTGGCCCACAAAAAAGTAGCCCACCTCCAGCAATAGTATAAAGATGAATGAGCAAGTGGATTGTTTTTGTTTTTATTACCCACAAGTCGCAAAAGATGCTGAAAGCGGTCCCCGTTCACTTCTATGCATCTTTGGGCACATCGGATTATGTTGGCTGATACTGCTTGCAGCTCTTCAACACTGATGCTGGAGAAGACAAAATCTCCTGCTTTTTCCAACAAGATGGGGCAATATGCCACAACTGACAGAACTCACTGGCACGGGTTCATGAACTGTTTACAGAGGAGTGAACTGTGAGCAAGGGGTTATGGCCATCACTTGTCCACATGCGATTTCAAGGAAAACATCACAAACACTATCCGCAGCATCACAAGCAGTATCAGCCAACATAATCTGACCTGCCCAACGATGCATAGATGTGAATGGGGACCACTGTCAGCATCTTTTGTGGCATGTGGGCAGCTAAAAAACACAATCCAGTTGCTTGTTCATCTTGTTATACTATCGCTGGAGGGGGGCTACTTCATGGGCCAGACCTGTATCATTTGTAGAATTTTTTTCAAACTTTTCTGGGTTCAACCACATTGGACATAAACACTTTCTTACTATATTTTCTGTATAAACAGTACAGCAGGGTGTGTGCTTTTATGACATGGGAATTATTTGCCAGAGAAATCTCAGAATATGAAATGTTATGTTGGCAGCCCTTGTCCGCCGCTGCCCCGCTACTTCTATTAACATATTTCATTGAACTACTTCCAATTTTGGCATCACCCCCCCCCTCCCTTTTTGCACTGTGCGCAGTTGCATTGCTGCCTCTAATTGTTAATCAACTTCTGCTGTAAATGCTTGTCTGCCTTCTTACTCTCTGTCTGAACTTATGTCCTAGTTTACTAGTTTAACATAGAAACATAGAAACATAGAATGTGTCGGCAGATAAGAACCATTTGGCCCATCTCGTCTGCCCAATACACTGAATACTATGGATAGCCCTTGGCCCTATCTTATATGAAGGATGGCCTTTTGCCTATCCCATGCATGCTTAAACTTCACTGTATTTGCAGCTACCACTTCTGCAGGAAGGCTATTCAAATGAAGGTGTGCTATTCTGTCTGCTCATGTACTGAATTTCTGCCAGTTAATCGACTTGCTTCTCCCCTGCCTCTCCTGACCTTTGCCTGTCTTCTGTACTGACCCTTTGCTGCCTGCTCTGACCCCAGGTTAGTTTCATTGATTTCTGACTGACCCCTTGGTGCTTTGCAACAGTGTCCTTGACCCCCGTTTGTCAGCTGCCAACTACACCAGGACTATTCAAAGAGGTGGCGGGTCCCCTGCAGCAAACGCCAGATACCTGTATAAGGGTTAAAGGAAGAAAACCAGATAACACTTTTAGGACTAGCCCAAAGTCAAACCAGTCACACCAGCTGCCTGTTACAGCATCTTCCAGAAACCCCCTCACCAGAGACAGGAACAACAAAGGAGATGCATACAGAGGTCTGTTTGTGCAGTGTTACTATCCTGCCTTACATAGACCTCAAATAGTTAGCTGCCATTAATTCACCCACCTCTGGATCAACGTGCAGGATAACAGGCAGAACTGGATGGATGGATGTCTTTTTTCAGCCTTACAAACTATTGGGTCATTTATCAAACTGGTGTAAAGTAGAACTGGCTTAGTTACCTATAGCAACCAATCAGATTCCACCTTTCATTTTCCAAAGGAACTGTCAAAAATGAAAGGTGGAATCTGACTGGTTGCTATGGGCAACTAAGCCAGTTCTACTTTATACCTTCTAATGATAATGAGATGACTCTGCTCATCCTATCATAGTCTGTACTGCAAAGTGATATGTGAGTTACATAAAACAAGAATGGACAGTCTGTTGGGACTGATTTTGTAGTCAGAGTAAAAACTGGAATATTTAAAGGCTATGTAAACATTTGGGGGCATTTTTTTTATTATTGCATTGTACTCATTTTGAGCTAAAAAATCTTTTTTTCAATTGGTCTTTATTAAAAATATGGAACCCTTTTTTCTGTACTTGGCAGCCACTGGATTTTCTCTGTTTTTCCATCAGTTGGGGAACTGACGGGCTCCTTATCGCATTATAAACACTCTTTATAGCTCAGTTCTTGTCTTACTGATAAGAATGTGCTTAAATAAGTGATTATGACCTCTTAGTACTTTAGAGATAAGGGTTATTAGATAACAGCACAAAGTGAAAGTACCAGTCACAAAGTTAGAAAAACAGTTAACCCTTTGTGACAGAATGTCTCAATATTTTTAATAAAGGCCAATTGAAAATATGATTTTTAGCCAAAAATTTGTCAAATGCAATCATAAACAAAAATTGCCTCTGAAGGTGTACATAGCCTTTAAATATTTTTTTCATGTGAAAGGTAAAAGCAAAATAACAGAAATTATAAAGAAACATATTATAGAAACATTGCATTGCGTCTTATGGGGTGAATACTAATGAGCACTTCCATTATGGAAGCGCTCATTAGTACAGGAGGACCGGGAAGCAGTGAATGCAGTGGTACCCGGGCTCTGTACTCAGTGCTTCCTGGTCCTCGGTCCCTCACTGTGCTGTGACTGACGTTGGGTCACAGCACAGCGTGCAGCAGGAAGAAGAAGAGCTCTGGATGTGAGTAGTAGCAGGAGATCTGAGCATGGGGGTCATTCACATGGAGGTCTGATCTGAGGTCTGAATAGGGGTCATTCACATGGATGTTTGATTGGGGGACATTGAGGTCTGATCTGAGGTCTGATTGGGGGAATTACTAAGGTCTAATCTGAGGTCTGATTGGGGGACATTCACATTGAGGTCTGATTGGGGGACATTCGCATGGAGGTCTGATCTGAGGTCTGATTGGGGGACATTCACATGGAGGTCTGATCTGAGGTCTGATTGAGGAACTTATTAACACTAGGGGTCTGTTCTGAGGTCTGATTAACATTGAGGGTATTTTCCTTCTCTGAAACCTAGGTGTGTCTTATGGGCAGGTGTGTCTTATAAGCTGAAAAATACGGTAAAACGTGATTTAAAAATGTCAGTATAATGAAAAAACTGTTTAAATAAGTATTTTTTGCAAGTCCCTTCTGCAGAAAATCAAGTATATTTTTTGCCGCTATATAATGTATATTTTTTCACATAGGGCAAAGGAGATATGACAACATATTGGCTTGAGGGGAAGACTGGCACATCAACACAGAATATCATTCCAAATACATCAGCAGTCATGCAGGAAGAAGAGAGAGAGTCATTTAATCTGATACCTGGAGTGCTATCTACTGAAGCCCTGTCTGCTTCATTTTGAGAGAGGTTATACTTGTCTTGACTTGCTGATTGTAAACCATCTAACAACTTAAAGCGGATTGTGTTCTAAAACTGATTTGGAACTTGTGAGGGGCTCTATGAAAGAAAAACAAATGTGTTTGTGCATTACTTTATCAAGAAGGTCAATTGGTTGTGTTTTGGAAAAGTCTATTTAAGGACCTATTAAATCTGTTTCATAACTGTTGTCTCCCATATCAGTTATGTCTATTTTTACAGTACAGTTTAGAAATTAAAAGCTAAACTGTGGTTACTATGTGAAACAAGGACAAGGTGTGACAGGTTTGAGAAATGATAATCACTCTTGAGAAGGTTCTTCTGGACTTTGAAACATCCATTAGTCAGTGTCAGTCTTATCCTTTCTCAGAGAGGACAGCAAACTAAAGTTGAATCTTATGCCTCAAGCTATGCTTAAGTGCCCATTCCACAATTTTCATTTCCTAATCAACCCAGAGGAACATTCATTTTTGTAGCATATAATGCATTGATAATACATACAATAAGCCATGTGCAAAAACATTTTTCTGTGAAGCAGCAAAGGTGTATACTCTTCATTATGGGGATACTATGAGATGAACAAACTTACCTCTGCTGGATGGCACTTCTTGGGCATGGAGAGTTAGGAGGTGGCACATGTCGGCTTACTAACTGTGGTGGGCCACTGCCAAAACGTCAATGTTAAAGTATCTCCTTAGTTTTATATTGCTTCTTGTGATGTAAATGATGGTATACAGAGATACGGCCGAAGATCATAGTGTAGTGCTGCCTTCAACGCAGCTAATGAAAGTGAATGTGGTTGCATTGTGACCTGCAAGTTGCCGCAAACATGTCACTACAGTAGTCAGAAATCCGAACCTGCTGTATATTTCAGGTGAATATCATGTGAAGGTTGCAACAACCCGCCAGACTCAATGTGACCACATTCACTGGCTGCAATGCATGCAGCGTGACACTGCCATCTTCATCGACATTCGCAGTGTAGCCCTAGCCTTAGAGGTGAGATGTTTACAAGAACCTTCGAGATGTATTTTTATAGGTTATCTCCAGTCATTGATACCAAACCAGGCATCTAAATTTTTTCTTTTTTCTTGAAAATTTACCCAAAAATCATAGACAGACATTTTTTATGGATACACTGGAAAACTATTTTAAATCATAAAGAATACAAGTAATAGTCTATTGCTGAGAGCACTAATATGAACAACAGCAATTATTCTGAACTGTCAAATGATTGTAATCACAATAACCTGCACAAGCTCCTTCACCTTCAACCAATCACAGACATCCATTTTTCCTGTTTTTAGTCCAGAAATTTACAGATGGGTGGCATTCTTGTACAGCGTATAAGAATTTGTGCAGGTATGTCCTTCTAGGCAGGGGAGTACACAAATATCATAGGGCGCCATAGCAAAATTTTGTATTGACCTCCCTGCGCCATCCAGTTTGCCAGTACAGTACTTTTTCTTTTTCTTTTTTTAACCAAGCGGAAGAAATTGTAATTAAAAGTACTGTAGAAAAAAAGGGGTCGCCCTGGTGTCACCCGCTTTATCCATCCTCTATGTTGAAAAAAGTGGAATAGGTGCTTTAGTAATACATTGATAAATCTCCCTCCTACCCCCCCCCCCCCCCCAGACAGCTCTAAATGACTGCTTCTCTTCACATATTACTAAACAGGCTGCCTGTAGCCACCACTAGGTGGAGATCAGTGCACACTATATAGCATTTTATACAGCTACTGTAATAATCTCTTTTCACTGAGCTTCCTAAAGTGGCAAATGCATAAAAATGCAGTGTTTTCATATCGGGAAGAGAAGAAGTTCACTGCCGGACCCCCCTTCCCCCAGACCACATAGCAGTTACATGGTCTGCCTCCTTTGATGGTACTCCACTGCTCCTTTCAGGCACTGTACTGAAACATTATGGTTTATTTGCTTGAACAAAAGAAACATTTCTTGGCAGTTTTTTTTTCTCCCCGAGGTTGACCTAGTTCAGGCATTGCATTAAATTCAGTAGAAAATAAACAGGTAAAGCCACAGAGCGAAGGTGGGTGAGATAGATCTAAGGTGAACACTAGCTACTTTCTAGACCCAGCTAGAAAATGAGCCACCAGGATTAAATTATCTAGAAACATCACAGAAAGACCAGATCACAGAGGGACAGAACACAAGTCATCATGAAAACAGATAAGTATTCTTTTTTTTTTTTTTAACAAAGACACTGCAAACATACAGATATTAGGCTACTTTCACACTAGCGGCACGGACCGTCGACTTCCCCACTGACTATAATGGGGGCGGGGGCGGAGTTCCGGTGACGCACAGCAGCGCACGGCAAGAGGCTGCCGGAATAAATGTCGGACATGTCGTAGTTTTATTCCGGCAGCCTCTCGCCGTGCACTGCCATGCCTCGCCGGAACTCCACCCCCGCCCCCATTATAGTCAATGGGGACGGAGCGGCAGTCCGGAGGCACACGGTCACTAGCGGCAGGACGGATCCGACAGGCTGTTCACCCGATGGAACAGCCTGCCAGAGGTTCGTGCCGCTCGTGTGAAAGTAGCCTGAGTGTAAAGTTCATTGTTGTCTTTTACCCTGCAAGTATCCGAAGCTTAAAACTTGGGATGCCCTCCCTAAGCAATAGATATTATATATTAAAATATCTGTAGGCGGCACAGATTTAGATATATCGTTTACTTAAAAATGTAACAGACGAAAGAGATCAGCGCTGAAAATAATGAAATGTAATAAAGAAAGCAATGTGAGATCTACAATGTGAGGACATTTATTAACAAGCTCTTGCCTCTTAACAATGACTTGTTTATGCATGAAATAGAATTATTGGGCTCAATGTGAAATGCCCGTAGACCTTGTAAAAAGTACATTACTGTATGCCTCTGGATACAGCTAATGTTCATGTTTAATGAGTTGCTATTTTAGCACTTTTATTTTTAACCTTTTCTCCAACTAATTTGGAAAACCACAGAAACAATGCAGGGGGAGAGTTCATTGATCCCTATAATAATACAGAAATGAAAATGCAGCTTGGCACACCTGGAGAAATAGTTGACACTTTCCCAATTTTTTTTCCATGCTGTGTTTTATCATGAAGTCAGCACTTCTTTCCACTTAAATGCTACACGTATATCATCATGGGGACGTATTATGTGTATGTCTGCAGTGTGTTTAGCTAGCTTTCTGTAATGCAATGTAGGTGCTATAGTAGCAACCTTTTGGCCAGATATTATATTTTGTTTTACGCTCTGGAGAAACTATATATATATTATTACATGGCACACCATATGCATAAATACTGACGTGTTATGAAATACATAAACTATCTGTTTTGTTGAGCAAGATGGACAGTCAGCTCATTCCTCCTCCCGCCCCAATCGCCTCTCAATAGACTTCTATGGTAGCACGTAATCTGATCCTCTAGTGCAAGATGGAGAATTGGAGTGGAAATATATGCACTTTTCTCTGATTACGCTGGGTTCACATCACAAGTGTATGTCTGGAGGACTTAACCTCTGACGGCAGGGGGAAGGCTCAAACGTATCACTCTGTAGTGGGATACGGTCTCCACACATTCATGCATTCACTATTTTCCCTTCTCACTGAATTATTTTGCAGAATTGAATCCCTTCCACCATAAGCAGCGCAGCCTCAGGGGATGACGCATTAGTCACTCATAGGCCATTATAGAATGCGTTAAATGGATCCTTTTTTTAGAGTACACTGCAGGATGAAGTAGCACAGTCTACTGCTCTATTCTTACAGTTTTTTTGCAGTTTACTGATATGTACCAGACAGATAGAGGTCAAAAGAATACTCTTTTGACCCTCATATGACTAATGGAGCCCTATACAAATGTTTATAGTGTACTTCTGGAGGTTTCCTGACGTACAAGCTAAAGGTAGGGGGAAACTGTGATGTGAACCCAGCCTTAAATATATTACAAAGTTTCTTATATTCACATGTACTATGAATTGATGCACATCATTTTTAAAAGTTAGCTTCCATTTAATTGTTATTATTGTATATGCAGGAAATGTCATCAGCAAAACTGAATAGGTTATCTGCATGGGTGCACCACCAATAAGGCCAGGTGAGGCCTCAGGCAGCACCAGGAAGGGGAAAAGGGGGGCAGCAGAAGGGCCATGGGCATTGAGCACTTTCATTGTGGCAAAGGGGTTAGGTTAAGAAATTGGCATGGGGGGTCACCATTTCAGTTTTTGCCTCAGGCAGCAGAAAGGTTGGTTAATCTGTGAATCAACCCAAAACTATAAACCCTAGGGAAAAGTGATTGTCTTCAAAGTCAGATTTAAAGGGCTTCTGTCACCCCACTAAACTTTTTTTTTTTTTTTTTGAGTACTTATAATCCCTATACTGCGATTTATCCATACATAATGTAATTAATCATTTTGGTTCAGTAGATACTGCAAAAAAAACATACTTTTATAATATGCTAATTACCTGTCTACCAGCAAGTAGGGCGGCTACTTGCTGGTAGCAGCCGCATCCTCCTCTCATAAAGACGCCCCCTCCTCATGTTGATTGACAGGGCCAGCGGACGCGCTCGTTCTCTGCTGGCCCTGTCTGCATTCAAAATCTGGCGCCGGCGCTGTACCTGTCTTGAGTCGGCGCAGGCGCACTGAGGGGAGGACGCTCGCTCGGCCGCTCCATCCTCAATGCTTCATTTGCTGGTTTCATTCACTTTTCCAAAATTTTCCAATCACATTATACCCTGCTTGTTCCCAGGAGTTATGACCACCCTGCAATCCAGCAGCAGTGGCCGTCCTTGTACACTATAGGAAAAAGCGCTGGCCTCTCCAGTCTCTGGGATCATGGGAGTGCACATAGCCACGCATGCACAGCAGCTCTTGTCCTAGCCACCTCATATCACCATAACCCCTGGAAACGAGCAGTGTATAATGTGATGGAAAAATGAATTCAGCCAGCAAAGGAGGCAATATGGACAATCACAATACATTAGTAAGTGCCTTGTGTTAACTTTCCCTACATGATAAATGCTGTAACCACAGCACATACAGGAATAAGAAGCAAGTGTAGCACCTTTTATTTCATGTTCCCACTAGGATAATTGCAAGGCCAACGCTAGTGCTTCAGGCCACTCTGGGACCTTAAAGAAACAAATATTAAGCAAAATGATAATCGAGGTAGTGTGGCAGAGTGTCTTCCACAAAATGCTGGGTCTCAGAGGTCATACCTCCACCAAACATAAAGTGTTAGCATGTCCTAGTGAACAATAGTGACCCCTAGTGAATGCTTTGTTTGCAAGCGATATTATATATATGAGATGAGCAAATTGAGTCTAACATTCAAGATTCAAATTTTTAATGATTTGCTAAATTGTGCAAAAAAGGGTCATTTTATTGTAAAAATTGGTGGGGAAAACAGGAGGGAGGATGAAGATGAAGGATCACATGACATGGAGGTGGAGAAGGACTTGCCTTAATTGGCTCAGAGGCTCACAGACAGCCGGATCAGCCATTCAGGGGGCAGGATTCTAACAGATCCTTGCTGAGGGGAAAGAAACACCATGGCAATACATGGCATATAATGCCCCTTTTCCCAATTCAAATAAAACATCATGTATACATAGACATTAGTAAATACACAGACTAGAGAGTGGAGGTAAAATTGGCCATGCCCTGTTTATTTAAAATCAAACTTTAACCATAACTTTAATAAACCATATTATGAGCCTAGTCATAAACGCCGGGTGTAGATGTGACGTCACCGTCGCAGGCGCATTGAGGATGGAGCGGCCGAGCAAGCGTCCTCCCCTCAGTGCGCCTGCGCCGACTCAAGACAGGTACGGCGCCGGCGCCAGATTTTGAATGCAGACAGGGCCAGCAGAGAACGAGCGCGTCCGCTGGCCCTGTCAATCAACATGAGGAGGGGGCGTCTTTATGAGAGGAGGATGCGGCAGCTACCAGCAAGTAGCCGCCCTACTTGCTGGTAGACAGGTAATTAGCATATTATAAAAGTATGTTTTTTGCAGTATCTACTGAACCAAAATGATTAATCACATTATGTATGGATAAATCGCAGTAGAGGGATTATAAGTACCCAAAAAATAAAAAATGAGTTTAGTGGGGTGACAGAAGCCCTTTAAATAGTCTTCTGCTGGATGTTTTTTTTTTTTTCATTATTGAATTAGAGACTGGAGCCGCCAGTGGATCTTCTAGTGCTCTGATGGGCTTGTCTACTGGGTGACACCAGAGAGCAGGCAGGCACTGCATTCTGCGTTTTACGTTAAACTCAATGCGGACCATTTCTATGTTGACCTTGCAAGCAACGATATAGTACAATTTTTTTTATATCAGTATAGAGAAGATCAATAATGAGCTCCTTGATAGATGTTTCTAAAAGGTGGTCCTCCAAATTCACAAATAGTCAATAATGAAGAACATCATTATGTTGACAGTCTTGGGCAATATTGCATATGATATGACTATCTCTGTAATGGTAAAATGCCCTTAATGGGTTCTTGTCTAATTTCTGTTATTGCAAATAAACATGATATTACATATTAATTTGAAAAATAAAGTATAAAATTGTACAATTAGCGCACTCAGAAGCTTCTGAAAGTGAAGATTTCTTCAAGGTGTTCTCCAGTCATTGGAGGTAAAATGTCATATTGCACAATACAGTGGAATGCGAAAGTTTGGGCAACCTTGTTAATCATCATGATTTTCCTGTATAAATCGTTGGTTGTTACGATAAAAAATGTCAGTTAAATATATCATATAGGAGACACACACAGTGATATTTGAGAAGTGAAATGAAGTTTATTGGATTTACAGAAAGTGTGCTATAATTGTTTAAACAAAATTAGGCAGGTGCATAAATTTGGGCACTGTTGTCATTTTATTGATTCCAAAACCTTTAGAACTAATTATTGGAACTCAAATTGGCTTGGTAAGCTCAGTGACCCCTGACCTACATACACAGGTGAATCCAATTATGAGAAAGAGTATTTAAGGGGGTCAATTGTAAGTTTCCCTCCTCTGTTAATTTTCTCTGAAGAGTAGCAACATGGGGGTCTCAAAACAACTCTCAAATGACCTGAAGACAATGACTTAATAGGATGGAAGAATCTCCTCCGTCTGTACCACTAACCTGCCCCTTCAATAAACCACACCGACACCGTCTTGTTTTGGAGAAATTGACCGTGATGGCCGAACTTTATTATCCACATATAATAATAATAATAAATAATAACAATAATAATAACAACCGACACATTAACACAACCTTCAACGTTATGACCCACTGCACAGTAACAAAGGATCCTGGAGGGCAACCCAAACCAGCGCCAGCTTCCTTAACCGTCTCACCTTGTACTTCAAGCTTACCCTCGGCCGCACTCACCGACCCAAGAGCACCAACTGCTTGAAGTAACCAAGTATCTCCTCCTGTAGGCCTTTTAGCCCAAACAGGAGCCCCCATCCTCGGCATTCAGAAACCACATGAGATGCAGGCTCCAACATGTCCCGCATCTCTTAACCATTGAATCGCTCCCCCAGGATCCCATAACAATCAGCCCCACCATACGCCATCCAATAACCACCTAAAAATAGGGTGGGAGGGTGGGAAACGCACTTCCACTATGCTAGCCACTGACTGACGCCCCTCCTCCAACCTACATATACTGCCCGCCAAACTGCACGTCCTCCCCTTCCTCCCTTAGACCAACCCCTACCCCAGCAAACATTAACCCTTTACTGTCCTACGGTCTTCCCCCTAAGTCAATCCGCACTCCATTATGGCTGCGCCTCATTCCGTCGCTTTCATGACTTAATAGGATGGAAGAATCTCCTCCGTCTGTACCACTAACCTGCCCCTTCAATAAACCACACCGACACCGTCTTGTTTTGGAGAAATTGACCGTGATGGCCGAACTTTATTATCCACATATAATAATAATAAATAATAACAATAATAATAACAACCGACACATTAACACAACCTTCAACGTTATGACCCACTGCACAGTAACAAAGGATCCTGGAGGGCAACCCAAACCAGCGCCATCTTCCTTAACCGTCTCACCTTGTACTTCAAGCTTACCCTCGGCCGCACTCACCGACCCAAGAGCACCAACTGCTTGAAGTGACCAAGTATCTCCTCCTGTAGGCCTTTTAGCCCAAACAGGAGCCCCCATCCTCGGCATTCAGAAACCACATGAGATGCAGGCTCCAACATGTCCCGCATCTCTTAACCATTGAATCGCTTCCCCAGGATCCCATAACAATCAGCCACGAGAAGACCACCGGTGACACCTCACCTGTGGGCGTCCCGCCAAACCCTCAGGGCCGTCTCCAAACCCTCCTGAATGCTCAAAGCCCACATGTCAATACCAACATCATTAAGGTGCACTCCATCAGCTCTCAAGAACTGAGGCGACGCCGCCTCCAATTCCCGATGGCGCACCACTATCCCACCTTGCCTGCGAACAAAGCGCCCCACCTCCTTATTTAATTTCGCCCGCGCCTTGTTAATCCGCTCCACAGACCTGGCAAACCTCCAACTACTTCTCGCCACCACCTCCGACCAAACCAGCAAAATTTCAGGAAAATCCGCCAGCAAACGCAACACATCCAGCTTAATATCCCGTATCACATCCCGGGACCGACGGACCCCCAAATCATTTCCGCCGACATGAAGAACCAACACGTCCGGCGGACGATCCAACTGAACATTCAAATAAATCTCCGGCAAAACTCTTCCCCAAAGAAGCCCCCGCAAACCAATCCACCTAATCTGCATGTCTTCCGCCGAAAAACCCAACTGGCGTCCGTTCCGCCTGACGTCCGCACGCAAGGCCCCCCAATGAACATACGAGTGCCCGAATATCCAAGCCAAACAAGGCGCCGACCCTGCAACAAAACAAACACAATTAAAAACCACATCCAAAATTGTCAGATACTTTAGCAACATCCCACCCCTTCAAAGCCCTTAACCAGACATTCACAACAAATGGGGCCGGATATATGACCGAAAACAATCCGACTCCCAGCTTCCTATACGCCGAATAACCTCCTCACCTAGGCCCCACCTAGCCGCCTCGGTCGCGGCCCCTATCCGAAAAGAGTGGGATGCGTATTCCATAGCGGGCAAACCAGCAGCCAACAAGCACTTCCTGAAAACAGCGACAAATTGGAAACGAGACAACCGCGACCCATCCTGATGAATCAACAACGTCCCCTTCCCACTCGGCCGCACTTCCAAGAAATCCTCCACACAACGCACAGGACAAAGCACTGACCCTCCCAACGGCCTCAACCATAAAACAACCCCTTTACCCTCCTGGTCCGTCTTTGACCTGCGAATGCAACACCGCAAAACACCATCCACCAAACCAACATCTTCCCATAACAACCCCCCAGTGCTCGTGCGACTCGCTGCCACCAACTCTGAGATGCGAAACGCTCCAAAAAATGCCAGAGAAAAAGCCGCCCTAAACAAACACACTTCAAATGCCGACATACACACCGATCCCGCCTCTGCCCATAACTTCTGCAACACCGCAAATGAAACCGGCCTGCGATTGTCCCTCCGTACCCCGCAACGGCACTTAGACACATCGGCCATGCCTCGCAACCGCAACCAAAAGGCGACAGCCGCTAACCTCTTTGACGCCACCGAAAAAGATAAACCTGCAGCATAAAACGTTCCTAACCAAAAGACCAATAACGTTCGAAAATCCTCCAGCGAGCTACAACCCCCCACTTGCTCAATCAATTCCTCCCACAAAGACCACACAGAAGAGTAAGCAGCCCACGTACCGTTACTAAGTGACCGCCTAATCAGGCCCGCTGACACCCCAAGGCCACGCTCCAGAGCCACTGAGGACAGGGCAACCCCCGAATTTTGGCACCCGGCGCCAAGCCGCGGAAACGCTCCCACTGAAAACGAGAAAGGGAATCGGCCAATGAGTTATCCACTCCCGGGACATGCTCCGCAACAAAACAAGCATTCAATCGCAAACCCCTCAGCACCAAGTACCTCAGCAAATTCCACACAGGCGGTGAATTAGCCGACTGACTGTTAATTGCTTGAACAACTCCCATGTTATCGCAGTAAAAACGCACCCGCCGATTCCTAAGCCAGTCCCCCCACAACTCAGTGGCCAAAACAATAGGAAAAAGTTCCAACAACACCAAGTTCGAAAGTAAAACCAGCCTGCCTCCATTCAGCCGGCCAACCCCCTGCACTCCATTGACCCCTACAAAAAACACCATATCCACACGAACCAGACGCATCCAAAAACAACTCCAAGTCCACATTACTAACCACCGCTTCCATCCACACCGACCTACCATTATAATCCAACAAAAAATTCTCCCACACCACCAAATCATCCTTCACAGCCCCCGGCAACCGTAAATAATGAAAAGGCGCAGTAATGCCAGCAGTCGCTAAAGCCAAGCGACGGCAAAAAACCCGCCCCATTGGCAAGATGCGACAAGCAAAATTCAATTTTCCCAAAACCGATTGAACCCGCTTAAGTTGCACCTTCCTAGCCTTCCTTAAAAACACAACCTCCTGCAAGAGATCAAGCACCTTATCCTCGGGCAAACGACACTCCATAGCCAAACTGTCAATCTCAATACCTAAGAACTTAATGACCGTGGCCGGGCCTTCCGTCTTATCCGCCGCCAACGGGATTCCAAAATGCGCCGCAACCCTTTCCATCGTATGCAGCAACACCGCGCACACCCTAGATCCAGCAGGACCAAGAAACAAAAAATCATCCAGGTAGTGCAAGACCGAGCACCACCCCGCCTCCTGTTTCACCACCCATTCTAAAAAACAACTAAACGACTCAAACAAAGAGCACGAGATCGCGCACCCCATAGGCAAACAACAATCAACATAAAAACAACCCTCCCACTGAAAACCAAGCAAATGCAAACTGTCAGGGTGAATGGGCAACAATCGAAACGCAGCCTCAATATCAGTCTTAGCCAGCAGGGCGCCCTGCCCGAAACGCCGTACCCAACGCACTGCCTCATCAAAAGACGTGTATGACACCGAGCATAACTCGTCCGCTATCCCATCATTCACAGACCCACCAAGCGGATAGGACAAATGATAAATGAGCCTGAACCTATTGGGCTCCTTCTTAGGAACCAAACCCAATGGAGATACCCATAAATCCGGCAAAGGACACTCTGAAAAGGGGCCTACAACTCTTCCAGCCGCAACCTCCTTCACAATTTTATCCCTCACCACATCAGGGTAGCGCAAAGCTGAAGTCAAATTCCGGGAAGCAACCCGCGTCCCAACCAAACTACACGGGATAACAAACCCCACGTTAAACCCCTCCAACAACAACCGAGCCGCCTCCCTATTTGGGTACATCCTTAAATACGGCTCCATCTCTTCCACCCTCACCGGTGTCACCCCTCTTTTGCATAACCTCGGATCCCTTACCCTTCCCCCTCCGGAAGCACCGAGACAGGCTATGGGAACCTTCGCAACCGGAGCACTCATGCTTAAACCTGCAGTCGGACAAGAACCGGCAATGTCCTTCGTTGAATTGCCAGCAATAACCCTTTCTGCCCCCAACCTGAGACTCTGCAGCCGAGGCACCCCCGGCCGCTCAACGAAAGGGCTGAGACCCCCCACCTCGAGGTGCCGCCATCAACCGCATACACAGACCAATATCCTTATGGTCCCAACGAATGCTAGGCCTGACCGCCTTCCGCTGCCGGAACTGCTCATCGTACCTTAGCCAAGCCACACCCCCATACGTCCGATGAGCCTCCCCAATAGCATCCATATAACAGAAAAGAGCCGAGCAGTGCTCTGGTGTCTTTTCCCCAATGACGCTGGCAAAAATTGCAAAGGCCTGCAACCAATTCTGAAAAGTGCGCGGAATCAACCTAAACCTCCTCCTTTCTTCCTCCTCCTTCTTACTTTCATCCAGCTTACCCCTATCCAAATTAAATTTTTCCAAAGGGAGCAACGAGAAGATCTCCACATATTCATCCTTCCATATCTTCTCCCTGACCTCCTGCTTCAAATGAGCCCCCAGCGGCCCCTCAAAACATACGTAAATCTCACCCTTCGCTGAATCCGCCAACCTAACACCGTCCACCACATCATCTTTTTCCCCAGCTCCCCGCCCAGAACCACAGGCCTGTCCACCGGCCGCCACACCCCCACTCTCTCTTAGTAAACCCTGCGCCGCCCCTGGAACCAGCGCCAAATCCGTAGCAGGAGACCACACAGCCGCCGGATTCCCCACAGTACCCGGGCCCAACCGTGATAGCAAAGCGAGCATACCCGACAATACATCCCTCACCAAAGCCTCAGAACCCCCCCCCACTATGTAACACTGAATTCCCAACCCCCCCCCAACAGGCATTTGACACGCCGTTCTCTCACCTGGCCGTCCCCGGACGATGTCGCCGGCAGCCGCAGACCTCCCTTCTGGTATCACAAACGAGACGTCACTTCCAGATGGCCCAGCGTCGTCCACGGTCGCACCCGTACCAGACCGTCCCTCTCCCGCCGGCCTGCCATCTCTCGTCGCCGTCCTCCCGCTGCGTCTGCGAGCCGAGTCAGGCACAGGCATCGCAGGCTGCAGCGGAGGGTTCCTGATAGGGCTCCGCATTCGCCGACGCAATCTCGGAGTTACATAGAAACATAGAAACATAGAATGTGTCGGCAGATAAGAACCATTTGGCCCATCTAGTCTGCCCAATATACTGAATACTATGGATAGCCCCCGGCCCTATCTTATATGAAGGATGGCCTTGTGCCTATCCCATGCATGCTTAAACCCCTTCACTGTATTTGCAGCTACCACTTCTGCAGGAAGGCTATTCCATGCATCCACTACTCTCTCAGTAAAGTAATACTTCCTTATATTACTTTTAAACCTTTGCCCCTCTAATTTAAAACTGTGTCCTCTTGTGGTAGTTTTTCTTCTTTTAAATATGCTCTCTTCCTTTACCGAGTTGATTCCCTTTATGTATTTAAAAGTTTCTATCATATCCCCTCTGTCTCTTCTTTCTTCCAAGCTATACATATTAAGGTCCTTTAACCTTTCCTGGTAAGTTTTATCCTGCAATCCATGTACTAGTTTAGTAGCTCTTCTCTGAACTCTCTCTAGAGTATCTATATCCTTCTGGAGATATGGCCTCCAGTACTGCGCACAATACTCCAAGTGAGGTCTCACCAGTGTTCTGTACAGCGGCATAAGCACTTCACTCTTTCTACTGCTTATACCTCTCCCTATACATCCAAGCATTCTGCTGGCATTTCGTGTTGCTCTATTACATTGTCTTCCCACCTTTAAGTCTTCTGAAATAATTACTCCTAAATCCCTTTCCTCAGATACTGAGTTCAGGACTGTGTCAAATATTCTATATTCTGCCCTTGGGTTTTTACGCCCCAGGTGCATTATCTTGCACTTATCCACATTAAATTTCAGTTTCCAGAGTTCTGACCATTCTTCTAGTTTTCCTAAATCCTTTTCCATTTGGCGTTTCCCTCCAGGAACATCAACCCTGTTACCTATCTTTGTGTCATCAGCAAAAAGACAAACCTTACCAGCGAGGCTTTTTGCAATATCACTTATGAAGATATTAAACAAAATCGGTCCCAGTACAGATCCCTGTGGAACCCCACTGGTAACATGACCTTGTTTTGAATGTTCTCCATTGACTACCACCCTCTGTTGTCTGTCACTCAGCCACTGCCTAATCCACTCAACAATATGGGAGTCCATGCTCAATGACTGCAGTTTATTGATAAGTCTTCTATGTGGGACAGTGTCAAAAGCCTTACTAAAATCTAGATATGCGATGTCTACTGCACCTCCACCGTCTATTATTTTATTCACCCAGTCAAAAAAATCTATAAGATTTGTTTGACATGATCTCCCTGAAGTAAACCCATGTTGTTTTTCATCTTGCAATCCATGGGATTTTAGATGTTCCACAATCCTATCCTTTAATAGGGTTTCCATTAATTTGCCTACTATTGATGTCAGACTCACTGGTCTATAGTTGCTCGATTCCTCCCTACTACCTTTCTTGTGAATGGGCACGCCAATTTCCAATCTTCCGGGATGACTCCTGTTACTAAGTTGTCTCGGGGCTCAGGCGTTCAGGGGGAACAGAGCGCCTAGCCCGGCCGGGACGCACCGCCTCAACAGTCGCAGAAGGGGGGTTCAGGACCGACTGCATGGTTTCTTGTAAACGGGCCGCACCATGTACCTGTACAGCCGCCCTAACCGCCTCCAATAAATCTTCCAGCGACGACATCTTGACACTGCAAAACGCACTTCCACTATACTAGCCACTGACTGACACCCCTCCTCCAACCTACATATACTGCCCGCCAAACTGCACGTCCTCCCCTTCCTCCCTTAGACCAACCCCTACCCCAGCAAACATTAACCCTTTACTGTCCTACGGTCTTCCCCCTAAGTCAATCCGCACTCCATTATGGCTGCGCCTCATTCTGTCGCTTTCAAGATTGTTCCCATTCATGGTTTTGGGGAAGGATACAGAAAGCTGTCTCAGAGATTTCAGCTGTCTGTTTCCACAGTTAGGAACATATTGAGGAAATGGAAGACCACAGGCTAAGTTCAAGTTAAGGCTCGAAGTGGCAGACCAAGAAAAATCTCGGATAGACAGAAGCGACGAATGGTGAGAACAGTCAGAGTCAACCCACAGACCAGCACCAAAGACCTACAACATCATCTTGCTGCATATGGAGTCACTGTGCATCGTTCAACCATTCGGCGCACTTTACACAAGGAGATGCTGTATGTGAGAATGATGCAGAGGAAGCCTTTTCTCCACCCACAGCACAAAAAGTGCCGCTTGAGGTGGGCTAAAGCACATTTGGACAAGCCAGCTTCATTTTGGAATAAGGTGCTGTGGACTGATGAAACTAAAATTGAGTTATTTGGCCATAACAAGGGGTGTTATGCATGGAGGAAAAAGAACACAACATTTCAAGAAAAACACCTGCTACCTACAGTAAAATATGGTGGTGGTTCCATCATGCTGTGGGGCTGTGTGGCCAGTGCAGGGACTGGGAATCTTGTCAAAGTTGAGGGACACATGGATTCCACTCAGTATCAGCAGATTCTGGAGACCAATGTCCAGGAATCAGTGACAAAGCTGAAGCTGAGCCGGGGCTGGATCTTTCAACAAGACAACGACCCTAAACACTGCTCAAAATCCACTAAGGCATTTATGCAGAGGAACAAGTACAACGTTCTGGAATGGCCATCTCAGTCCCCAGACCTGAATATAATTGAAAATCTGTTGTGTGACTTAAAGAGAGCTGTCCATGCTCGGAAGCCATCAAACCTGAATGAACTAAAGATGTTTTGTAAAGAGGAATGGTCCAAAATACCTTCAACCAGAATCCAGACTCTCATTGGAACCTACAGGAAGTGTTTAGAGGCTGTAATTTCTGCAAAAGGAGGATCTACTAAATATTGATTTCATTTCTTTTTTGTGCTGCCCAAATGTATGCACCTGCCTAATTTTGTTTAAACAATTATAGCGCACTTTCTGTAAATCCAATAAACTTCATTTCACTTCTCAAATATCACTGTTTGTGTCTCCTATATGATATATTTAACTGACATTTTTTATCGTAACAACCAACGATTTATACAGGAAAATCATGACGATTAACAAGGTTGCCCAAACTTTCGCATCCCACTGTATAATAAGCAACCATAAATAAGCATACACTTCATTCGTCTTTGAAGGATTTTAAGCAGAAATTGATGTGCTGTGGCTATTTACTGATGGATTATGCCTTTTGCTGATCGTGCACTTTAAAGCTTAGTATTAAGTAAATACTACAGAAAAACAGCTATGCCTACAACTGTTCCTGAACACAGAGTGACCTAAATCTGAGGCTGTAGTGACTATAATGTATCAGAGATTAATAATGGGTCAGCTACAAATTGTATTTTTTCTGAAATGTTTGTATTTTATGTGGATTTATTAACTTGTTTTGTTTGTTGTATAGCATTTAACAGTCATAAAGTGCAATTTGTAATGTTAAATAAACAGAATATATATCTTGCAACCTGCATATACTGTTTCTTAGGCACAAAGCCTAAAGTTGCAGAGCATTTTATATAGTAAATATGCCCCATATTTACAATTGAAAAAGCACCAGGATTTACGATACTCCAGCTTTATAAAGGCCCATGTTCCAGAATAGTAAATTTGGTGAATATTAAAGGGGTAGTCTCAGTTCAGCAAATGGCATTTATCATGTAGAGAAAGCTAATACAAGGCACTTACTAATGTATTGTGATTATCCATATTGCTTCATTTGCTGGTTTCATTCACTTTTCCAAAAATTTTCAATCACATTATACCCTGCTTGTTCCCAGGAGTTACGACCACCCTGCAATCCAGCAGCAGTGGCCGTCCTTGTACACTATAGGAAAAAGCGCTGGCCTCTCCAGTCTCTGGGATCATGGGAGTGCACATAGCCACGCATGCACAGCAGCTCTTGTCCTAGCCACCTCATATCACCATAACCCCTGAAAACAAGCAGTGTAGAATGTGATGGAAAAATGAATCCAGCCAGCAAAGGAGGCAATATGGACAATCACAACACATTAGTAAGTGCCTTGTATTAACTTTCCCTACATGATAAATGCTGTAACCACAGCAGATACAGGAATAAGAAGCAAGTGTAGCACCTTTTATTTCATGTTCCCACTAGGATAATTGCAAGGCCAACGCTAGTGCTTCAGGACACTCTGGGACCTTAAAGAAACAAATATTAAGCAAAATGATAATTGAGGTAGTGTGGCAGAGTGTCTTCCACAAAATACTGGGTCTCAGAGGTCATACCTCCACCAAACATAAAGTGTTAGCATGTCCTAGTGAACAATAGTGACCCCTAGTGAATGCTTTGTTTGCAAGCGATATTATATTATATATATGAGATGAGCAAATTGAGTCTAACATTCACAAAATTTGTCTGCCAAATGGATTCTAATTTTTAATGATTTGCTAAATTGTGCAAAAAAGGGTCATTTTATTGTAAAAATTGGTCGTGAAAACAGGAGGGAGGATGAAGATGAAGATCACATGACATGGAGGTGGAGAAGGACTTGCCTTAATTGGCTCAGAGGCTCACAGACAGCCGGATCAGCCATTCAGGGGGCAGGATTCTAACAGATCCTTGCTGAGGGGAAAGAAACACCATGGCAATACATGGCATATAATGCCCCTTTTCCCAATTCAAATAAAACATCATGTATACATAGACATTAGTAAATACACAGACTAGAGAGTGGAGGTAAAATTGGCCATGCCCTGTTTATTTAAAATCAAACTTTAACCATAACTTTAATAAATCATATTATGAGCCTAGTCATAAACTCCGACTCAATTAAACCAATAACCATATATCAGAGTCCATCCCATCACGGGATGACTATCCTTAACTACCCTTCATAATTCCATGGCCAAAATTCAACAAAGGAGCAGGTGGGAGGGGGCAAAAAGGGTCCGGCTCCAAGGGCAGGTGCAGCAAAAAAGGTCAACCAGCCGCAGAGCTCAAACACTTAGGGCTGTTTCACACGAGCGAGTCCATTGTGGGAATCACGCTCCGTGTGTGAGTGTGATCCTCCGCTCTGGAGCGCACGGATTTATAATGCTATGTGTCTCTGCATTGCCTTATTTCTACAGAATCATACTGACAGCTTTATGTCACTATGATTCTGTGGAAAAAAGGCCATGCAGAGACACATAGCATTATACAGTAAATCATGATAATGCCGTGCGCTCCTGCAAGTCCAGAGCGGAGGATCACACTCACACACGGAGCGTGATTCCCACAATGAACTCGCTCGTGTGAAACAGCCCTTATAGCCCGCACCCCAACCACCTCCAGCAATTAGATCTTTGTTACCAGGGTCCGGGTAACCTTACCCGGATCCCTGGGACACAATAGGTCATATAGTCTGACCAATAAAAGGGGGATCACTGGGCAGAATCCAACTTCTGCCCAGTGATCCTGAGAAAAGCGGAAAAATTTCCCTCCAATATCTAGGCTAAAAATAGCCTTCTCATCAACAGGCAATGCCAATATTGCCATGTTCACCTCTCCTAAATGTCTGGGGTTCTTCCATTCTGTGCGTATCTAGTGTTCTGAAAGCATGTGCAAGCATCTGAAAGCAAACAGTAAGTTACAAAAATGTCAGTTCAGCACATTCATGGTACCAGCTGTCTGGCTAGTAGCAGTAATAATAGTAGTAATAGCAGCAGGACACAGTTCCACCTTACTTATGATAGGCACCACATTATTACTGGGACAATGAGGATGACATTGTGGTCTGGATGGCTCACTCCTCTCAGTCACAGCAGGATGATGTCGATGTCACCTCTAAATTCTGACACGGTGCCTTGGAGCCAGGAGTTCAAAGCATTTCTGCTGCTCCTCCTCTTTGCCTCCCAGAAAAGCCTTTCACATGCATCATCTCTGTGTTCACTGCCCCTTCCTTTTGAGGATCCTTCTTTTTTCCTAAGAAGAGGCAACAAATACCTGTGTGCTATGGAAGATACTGCTAGGGGATGAGTTGTGTTAGAACAGTCAGTGGTTGAACTGCCATGAGGAGGAGGTTCAGGGGGAGGTGGGAGACACCATGCATAGCTGTGTTGGTGGTAGTGGTTGTAGAAGCAGGGGCGTAGTTATTAACCCCTTTCAGCAGTCCCCCTTCAGTGAATGGGGAACTGCTGAAAGGGGTTAATAACTACTGTGAAGGGCCTAGCCATCTGGGCAACCCCACAGCTCATCCCCCGACCCCCCTTGTACTTTAACGCCTTTCAGCAGTCCCTTCTTCACAGTAGTTATTAACCCCTTTCAGCAGTCCCCCATTCACAGTAGTTATTAACCCCTTTCAGCAGTCCCGCCTTCACAGTAGTTTTTATCCCCTTTCAGCAGTTCCGCCTTCACAGTAGTTATTAACCCCTTTCAGCAGTCCCTCTTAAGTGAATGGGGGACTGCTGAAAGGAGTTAATAACTATTGTGAAGGGCCTAGCCGTCTGGGCAACCCCACATATCATCCCCCCACCACCCTTGTACTTGTTCCTTTACTTATCTGCTGCGCCGGCGTGAGTTCAGTCACTTCGGTGGCATCGGTGTTCAATCCCGTCCTGCGGCGTGTGATCCCGCAAGACCCGTGACCTCCCTCGGCAGGTCTCGCAGGATTATGCGCCGCAGGACCGGATTGAGCACCGATGCCACCGAAGTGACTGAACTCAGACGCGGTGCAGCAAGAAAGTAGCGGAACAAGTACAAGGGGGGTGGGGGATGATCTGTGGGGATTGCCCAGGTCCAATCAATATAAAAGATCCCTGGAATAGCCCAAAAAATGCTACCAGCAATCCAGCATAACATTCAGGGCACTGGACAAAACATCCGGGGCTCAAGCCCCGAATGTTTTGACCTAACGACGCCCCTGTGTAGAAGTGGGACTTGTAGCAATGGTGGTGATAGGGGCAGTTGTAACCCTGGAAAAAAGTGGCACTTGGGGCAAATACAGAGCTGAGAATCGGGAGAAAGAGCCCAAAATGACAGAACACAGTCTGATAAAAGCTGCACAGAGGGTGAGGACTATTATGATGGTAGTGTGTTGGACAGGACCTGGGAACCAGATCAGGGTGCTGATGAGAAGGTGATGGAAGAGAATAGGGGTGGCTATAGCAGTGGCAATAAAGAGCAGAGGCAACAGACAACCAGAACCTCAAAAAGAAACTGCCAGGGCCAGGTCTGTTTCTATTATGGTCAGTTGGGGAACTGATGATGCCGCTGATAATGTGGGTGTTGGCTCAAAACATGCCAGACCTAAGTCAAGCTCAGCTGCAGCTAGCTCTCTGCGAGTATCTTCTGTATGGCAGTTTTTCTGCACAGTGACAAAAAACAAAAGCACTGCAAAAGCAAGTGCAAGATCTGCAGGATTAAAACAAGCTGTGGGTATTTATACGGCTATATTGCAGAACATGAAGCAGGAAAGTAGAACCAGCCACCAGATATGGTAACAAAACTGTCCTCCTCCTGCCATTTTCCTTTGTGGCAACTGGACCGCATCCAAATGCAGTGCAGTAGTCTTGTCATAGACATTGTCAGTTACTGCTCATCCCACTCATACTCCTTCTCCTCTGTTTGGTCGTCAGCTATCGATAACAGAATGTGTGGCCAGAAAACAACTCTAGGTGCCTAGCAGTCCGCTTGTGTGCAAGATTAAATCCCACCTGGGCAAGCTGCTGGCGGTGCAGTCACTGCGGTACCACTTAGTAGATTCTGCTGCTTTTAAGAAACTGATGGCATATGCTCAGCCTCACTGGAAGATACTTAGTGTTATTTCTCCAAAAAAGCCCTTCCTGCCCTGTATTGTCACATGGTGGAGAATGTAGACTGTTACTTGCAATTTTTACTTGCTGGCAAGGTGTACGAAACCATGGACACCTTGAGCAGCCGTTACAGGTAGGGACAGTACATGTCTTTTACGGCCAACTCAGTCAATGTTATTCACAGCATCAGCGATGCAGCACCACAGCAACAAGGCCAGGTTCTTATCCGGCTCCCATCCTCAACAGAAGAAGAGCATTGCTTCCACTCCCTCTTCTTCCTATCATATGTGTAATGTGAAGGGTTGCCATGCTGTCTTAGAGATGATCAGCCTGGGCGAGAGTAGCTACGGAGCCGATCAGCTGACAAACTCCAACTGGGCAAGGTGGTCAACGACAGCGGAAGCAATATTGTGGCTGCACTGAATTTGGGGAAAATAACACATGCTCCCTACATGGCACATGTCATAAATTTAGTGGTGCAACGCATTTTAAAAAGTACGGTGGCATGCAGAGGGTATTGGCCATGTTCAGGAGACATGGCATTTCAGCCATTCTTATGTGCTAAGGCACTCCCCCGGATTCTGAGCTGTAGTATAGTGGGACATGTCTCGTCAAACTCAAAGTGACAGGTGCCCTGCCCCTTTTTCACACATAACCCCTCCCATAAACACCCTAACCCCACCCAGATCCGCCCATTTTTCTCCCCTCGCCGCCCCAAACCACGCCTATCATTTTATATGGTTTAATATAATTTTTATATCAAATGATAAGCTTTTTATATCACTTTATAAGTCCTTATCAAATGATAAGCTTTTATTAACATTTTGATACGGTTTTATACCACTTTTATGTCATTTTGTGATTTGATATCACTTTGATATCATTTTGATATGCCTTTTATATATTGGCATGCCCGGACATGTCCAAAAGACATATGCTACATGGCCGGGCGTCTTTTAATTATAATAGCAACGATAAAAAATCAAGGATGACAAAATTTTAATCATTTTAAAAAGTTTTATTTTCTTTATTTACAACACGTCAACTTACATTTTTAACAACCACTTAGGGACCGACAAGTTTGTGTGTAACTGCAACGGCGTATACATAATTGTTTCATGCGCTTCGCTACAAAGGAGCGCACAACACGATAATTTTTTCGAAAATCACTCGTAAACATTTTTAATACACTTTCAAAAGGAATTCTTTTAGCTATACAATGTAAGATTGTCATGGTCTTACCTGCTTGCTGCTCTCCTTCGTTTGACATGTGCTGGCGGCCATCTTGGTTTCTGGGTTTCTTGTAGCCTTCCACCCTGCGGCTCCTCCTTCCCCTGGGAGGAGCTGGATGCCTAGCTCATATATATAGGAGGTCTGTGGCTTCAGTTCCTTGCTTGGTCCTCTTGTGTTCACATGCTTCTAAGACTGCTGCTGCTTCTGGTTCCTGATCCTGGCTTCGTCTGACTACCCTTCTGGTTCCTGATCCTGGCTTCGTCTGACTACCCTGCTGGTTCCTGATCCTGGCTTCGTCTGACTACCCTGCTGGTTCCTGATCCTGGCTTCGTCTGACTACCCTGCTGGTTCCTGATCCTGGCTTCGTCTGACTACACCAGAGGGTCCTCTGCTTCCTTGTGGGTTTTACTCCCGGAAACTGTCTTCCGCGGAGTGCAACTATCAGATTGGTGACAGGGAGTTATTGGCCATCGTGCAGGCCCTTAAAGAATGGAGGCACTTGCTCGAGGGTTCGGTGGTTCCGGTTCTCATCCTGACGGACCACAAGAATCTGACCTACCTTTCTGAGGCCAAGAGATTGACACCACGTCAGGCCAGATGGGCTCTGTTCTTGTCACGTTTTAATTACGTGGTCTCCTACCTACCCGGTTCCAAGAACATCAGGGCGGATGCCTTATCACGGCAGTACTCCGAGCTGTCCAGGGAGGAGTCGATTCCGACTTCGGTCATACCTCCGAATCAGATCCTGGCCGCCATTCGCACCAGCCTGACCTCTCCCCTGGGTGAGCAGATTTTGGCGGCTCAATCTGGTGCTCCCTCTGGGAGACCCAACGGCAGATGTTTTGTGCCTGAGGAGTTGCGCACTCGGTTGTTGCGAACCTACCATAACTCCAAGACCGCGGGGCATCCTGGAAAGAATCAGCTGTCCTGGGCTGTTTCACGTCTGTTCTGGTGGCCTTCCCTACGTTCCGACATCGCCGCATATGTAGCGGCATGCTCCGTTTGTGCCCAGAGTAAGTCCCCTCGGCACCTTCCGTTGGGCCTTCTGCAACCCATAGCCACCGGGGAGCGTCCATGGTCACACCTGGGGATGGATTTCATTGTGGACCTCCCTGCATCCCGAGGCCATACGGTCATTCTCATGATTGTGGATCGGTTTTCCAAAATGTGCCACTGTGTTCCTCTCAAGAAGTTACCCTCTGCACAAGAGTTGGCCACGATTTTTGCCAGGGAGGTCTTCCGGTTGCACGGTTTGCCTAAGGAGATTGTGTCGGATCGGGGGAGTCAGTTTGTGTCCAGGTTCTGGCGCGCCTTTTGCTCCCAGTTGGGGATTCATCTCTCCTTCTCCTCGGCCTACCACCCTCAGTCCAATGGGGCCGCAGAACGATCCAATCAGGCCTTGGAGCAATTCCTTCGTTGCTATGTCTCCGATCACCAAGACAATTGGGTTGACCTCCTGCCTTGGGCTGAGTTTGCCAGGAACACGGCGGTGAACTCTTCCTCTGGGACGTCTCCCTTCATGGCCAATTATGGGTTCCAACCTGCCGTGTTACCGGAGGTATTCTCTCCCCAGGATATTTCGGCTGTGGAGGATCACCTTTCCGTCCTACATGCTTCTTGGGTACAGATCCAGAAGTCCCTTGAGGTCTCTGCGCAGCGCCAGAGACTCCAGGCTGATCGCAGACGAGCGCCTGCTCCTTCCTACCAGGTCGGAGACCGTGTATGGTTGTCCACCCGCAACCTCAACCTTCGAGTGCCCACTCCCAAGCTGGCGCCTCGCTTTGTTGGTCCCTTCCGAGTGCTTCGCAGGGTAAACCCGGTAGCCTATGCCCTTGCGCTTCCTCCTGGCATGCGGATCTCCAATGTGTTTCATGTCTCCCTGTTGAAGCCACTGGTGTGTAATCGTTTCACTTCCTCGGTTCCTCGGCCTCGTCCGGTCCAAGTGGGCAATCGTGAGGAATATGAGGTGAGCAATATCCTGGACTCACGCCTGGTCCGCGGTCGGTTGCAGTTTTTGGTCCATTGGCGTGGTTATGGTCCAGAGGAGCGTTCCTGGGTTCCCTCCGCAGATGTCCATGCTCCTGCCTTGCTCCGAGCCTTCCACGCACGCTTCCCTCAGAAACCGTTTTGTGCTCCGCGGAGGAGGGGCCCTTGAGGGGGAGGTACTCTCATGGTCTTACCTGCTTGCTGCTCTCCTTCGTTTGACATGTGCTGGCGGCCATCTTGGTTTCTGGGTTTCTTGTAGCCTTCCACCCTGCGGCTCCTCCTTCCCCTGGGAGGAGCTGGATGCCTAGCTCATATATATAGGAGGTCTGTGGCTTCAGTTCCTTGCTTGGTCCTCTTGTGTTCACATGCTTCTAAGACTGCTGCTGCTTCTGGTTCCTGATCCTGGCTTCGTCTGACTACCCTTCTGGTTCCTGATCCTGGCTTCGTCTGACTACCCTGCTGGTTCCTGATCCTGGCTTCGTCTGACTACCCTGCTGGTTCCTGATCCTGGCTTCGTCTGACTACCCTGCTGGTTCCTGATCCTGGCTTCGTCTGACTACCCTTCTGGTTCCTGACCTCTGGCTTCGCAAAGACTCTGCTCGGTTTCACCATCCGTTTGGACTTTTGCTTTACAGCTTTATTTTCAATAAAGCCTTCTTATTTTCACTTATCTCTTGTTGTACGTCTGGTTCATGGTTCCGTGACAAAGATATAGATGCAGTAATGGCCGCTGACCGAACTAGCGAGGTCCTGGATTTGTCTGTTTTGATACCTTATAGTCTTAGAATTTTTGTATAAAAATTTTATAAATTCAGCAGGAAATAGCTCACTTGACAGCAATAATCCATAACTATCAGAAAATATAGATACGTCGTCAGGCTGTAATATAATTAAAATCCAGTGTCGTCCCCGCTTATACGAATTGTTCGTATTTACAATGTAGGCCGCCGGGCGCTCGATGATTTTATTTTTAGGTAATAAATCGCACGGAAATGCACCTTTAAATATGCGTCGGGTGTGAAAGTCGGTTTTAATAACACGTGTAATTTCATAATTAATCATTTTTGCTTGAAAATCATATAAAACTTCCCTTCTCTTATTTATTTCAATAATGTTTTTATGAACTGAATACACAATCATGTTAATAGTGTTTACAACCGGCTCAGCAAATCTAATTTTAGCTCTGAGATTTCCGCTTTTTACTAGCGAGAAATGACCGCCGGGTTCTTGATCCGGCAATAAATCAAAAGCGAACAATATGTAGCCGTTCAAAACATCGAACCGGTCCACGGATAAAGCGTTGTCAGCATTATGCTTTCCCAAAATATGCACGAGCGACATATATTCTCGAGCCGCTGATTCGTCTTGGAATTTAGGTTGGAACGGTTTTGCGGGTATCTGTTGCCCGTCCAAATATAAGGCCGCATAATTCACATTATAGTGGTTGAAGCACAAAGGATTTCTTTGGTAATGACCTGAAAATGACTCGTTGTCCACAAACGTTAGTATTACTGTTCTCGGTATGTTCCCCAGAAAAAGATTCTCGTGGTTAGATATGCGAGTACCGACGGGTATACTATACACTTTAAGCGACGCGAGATCGACCGAATACTTTGCGTTAGTGGTTAACAGAGCGCGACTGTGCCCGATTCTCACAGTGGGCGATACTTGTACTCTTTTGACAAACAGAGAATCTTGCTGTATTTGGACTTTAAAATGGGGCGCCTCGGCGGACATAAGGCAGAAGGTGTCTTTGTTTCTGGTCAATTTTATCTTTAGATCTAATCCGTTCAGTATTAACTTCGGTTGATTAAATATATCGGCGTAAATGGGTCCCATTAATTTCACACTTCTAGAGCGCGCGGTATACTGCGCTCTCTTGGCGAAGCCGGCATTACGACCGTCGAGAGCCCGGTCATCATGATGGCCGGCTGTGTCTTTATAGAATAAGCCGGCGGTAAATTGGGCCGCTAAAGTTTGAGAATTATAATTTATTAGGGCCTCTATATAGTAAAAAATTTACTGTCTGCGACAATGAAGAGGCTCTCTTTTTTAGGTAATAAAGTCCCCCGCATTATTGGCGATGTTACAATCAACGGCTGCCTAAAAGGAGTACGAGGAGCATCAAAGGGTTCACTCGACGAACCTCTTTTTAAATTATCGAAAAGTTCTCTCGTTCTTGTATTACCGATAACGGTTGATGGAATGTTCAGCTCTGCGATAGTTTCCATAAAACTATCCCAACCGTGAGGCGCTTTAGACACAATGCGGCTCTGCGTAGCTGTGCATTTCAGGTCGATGATGTTGGAACCGGGTATAGCTTGATCTTTGTAAATGAATTCGCCCCTAGAGTTCCAGTACGACTTGTCACCTGAGCGCCACAGTTTGTTCAACAAAAGTTCAGAATTTTTTTCTATAACGTATATTAACATTGTCGAGTATCTCTTTAGTATCGGGGTTGATTGAGGCGTCATTTGTCAATCGTTGTTGATCAGGTTGTGGCTGTGTAATCAGAGTTAAGGTTGACATTTCTTTACCGGACTGTTTGTTGAGCAACAAGTATCTCTGTAACACGGTAGTGTAGCTCTTAATTTTTTCATAGGTCATTTCTGTGTAGTATTTCATCGTCTAAACGCCGTATGGCGGTTTGACGTATGTCATTTGTTTCTACAGACGGTTTTTTAAGCCGGTCTAAATCGCTTTTTGGAAACCAGGAACATTTTCTCAGCATGCTGCATTATGAACCACTGGCGGTGTTGGCTATCAAGCTAGTGATTAAAGGTATTGCAAAACCGAGCAGCGCTCCTATAAAACCACCGCTCTGGTTCACAACGAGCATCTTTCCTTTAATGGGGTACATTTTATCGCTTAATTTCTTTATAGCCGCACGCCATCTTTTCAGTATATTTTTTTGGCACTCTTTAAGAGGTATCTTTCCTTTAAGGATATTGAGAGCGATCTCGCCAATAGCGGCTATCAAATCATTACTGGCGTTACGTAACATTGATTTTCGGGTCTTCAGATTTGTTTTGACTAATGCTTTTAAAAGATCCCATTTATGTCGGATTCTGTTCGACATCTTTACAGGTGCAGCGACACTACCGTGAATAACCGTAGAGGTGTGAAATAATGCATTTTAGAGCTTCTTTTTGCATACATAAGCCGCCAAAAGATCTGGCGGGAACAAACCAGTTCTAAGTCGTAGTTCCTCAGGCGTGTCAGATCTTAAATCTATGAGTAAATAGCCGTAAGACTTGTGTGTAGCATCTTCAAAGGCTTCTAAAAAGAAATGTGTTTTACCGGGGTACATTTGCCGCGCCAACGTAATAATCTGTAATTTATCATGAGGGTTCTTAAAAAGGACCATGTATTTAGTGTTTAAATTTATGGTAAAAAAAGCCTCTCATATACTGCACATCTGGGATTACACGTGCATAAGTGACTGTCACATTTTGGACAGAAATACAGCTTTTTGGTTAGGGTGAAAAAACCCTCTAATATACTGCACATCTGGGATTACACGTGCATAAATCACTGTCACATTTAGGACAGAAATACAGCTTTTTGGTTAGGGTGAAAAAACCCTCAAATATACTGCACATCTGGGATTAGACAAGCATAAGTAACTGTCACATTTAGGCCATAAATACGGCTTTGGCATACTGGGGTGAAAAAAGCCTCTCATATACTGCACATCTGGGATTACACGTGCATAAGTGACTGTCACATTTAGGACCGAAATACAGCTTTTTGGTTAGGGTGAAAAAACCCTCTAATATACTGCACATCTGGGATTTCACGTGCATAAATCACTGTCACATTTAGGACAGAAATACAGCTTTTTGGTTAAGGTGAAAAAACCCTCTAATATACTGCACATCTGGGATTAGACAAGCATAAGTGACTGTCACATTTAGGCCATAAATACGGCTTTGGCATACTGGGGTGAAAAAAGCCTCTCATATACTGCACATCTGGGATTACACGTGCATAAGTGACTGTCACATTTAGGACAGAAATACAGCTTTTTGGTTAGGGTGAAAAAACCCTCTAATATACTGCACATCTGGGATTATACATGCATAAGTGACTGTCACGTTTAGGCCATAAATATGGCTTTGGCATACTGGGGTGATAAAAGCCTCTCTTATACTGCACATCTGGGATTACACGTGCGCTAGTCAATTGGGTGGCCGACAGTGGATCCAGCACGTTCACATTATCTCCCACCCAGTATTCTGCAGAAAGCGCACAGGTGGCGCCTGAAACCCATGCCTATCAGTCTGTCACATCACCCCCGTGCATATCAGGGAACCTGTCTGAGCCTCAAGTCATGCAGCAGTCTCTTATGCTGTTTGAAGACTCTGCTGGCAAGGTTTCCCAAGGGCATCCACCTAGCCCTTCCCCAGGGGTGGAAGACATAGAATGCACTGACGCACAACCACTTATGTTTCCTGATGAGGACATGGGAATACCACCTCAGCACGTCTCTGATGATGACGAAACACGGGTGCCAACTGCTGCATCTTTCTGCAGTGTGCAGACCGAAAAGGAGGCCAGGGAGGAAGACTGGGTGGAAGACGATGCAGGGGACAATGAGGTCCTAGACCCCACATGGAATAAAGGTCGTGCCACTGACTTTCAGAGTTCGGAGGAAGAGGCAGTGGTGAGACCGAGCCAACAGCGTAGCAAAAGCGGGAGCAGGGGGGCAAAAGCAGAGCAGCCGTCGCCAAAACAGTTCGCCTGCTACTGGCCACCATAAACAAGGACCGAGCACACCAAAGGCAGCTTCAAGGAGTTCCCTGGCATGGCACTTCTTCACACAATGTGCTGACGACAAGACGCGAGTGGTTTGCACGCTGTGCCATCAGAGCCTGAAGCGAGGCATTAACGTTCTGAACCTTAGCACAACCTGCATGACCAGGCACCTGCATGCAAAGCATGAACTGCAGTGGAGTAAACACCTTAAAAACAAGGAAGTCACTCAGGCTCCCCCTGCTACCTCTTCTGCTGCTGCCGCCTCGGCCTCTTCCTCCGCCTCTCTACATGTGAGACACGGGCTGCAGTGGAGTAAGCACCTTCAAAACCAAGAAAGGGTTCTGGCCCCTCCTGCTCCCTCTTCTCCTGCTGCTTTGGCCTCTTCCTCCGCCTCTGGAGGAACGTTGGCACCTGCCGCCCAGCAAACAGAGGATGTGCCACCAACAACACCACCTCCGTCACCAAGCATCTCCACCATGTCATACGGAAGCGTTCAGCTCTCCATCTCACAAACCTTTGAGAGAAAGCGTAAATTACCACCTAGCCACCCTCGATCCCTGGCCCTGAATGCCAGCATTTCTAAACTGCTGGCCTTTAAAATGCTGTCATTCAGGCTGGTGGAGACGGACAGCTTCCAACAGCTCATGTCGCTTGCTGTCCCACAATACGTCGTTCCCAGCCGCCACTACTTCTCCAGGAGAGCCGTGCCCTCCCTGTACATCAAGTATCGGATAAAATCAAGTGTGCACTGCGCAACGCCATCTGTGGCAAGGTCCAACTAACCACAGATACGTGGACCAGTAAGCACGGCCAGGGACACTATATCTCCCTAACTGCACACTGGGTAAATGTAGTGGCTGCTGGGCCCCAGGGCGGAGAGCTGTTTGGCGCACATCCTTCCACCGCCAAGGATCGCAGGGCATCATTCTTTGCCTCCTGTTGCCTCCTCTTCCTACTCGGCTTCTTCCTCCTCTTCTACCACCTCCTCATCTGGTCAGCGACAGACCTTCACCACTAACTTCAGCACAGCCAGGGGAAACGTCAGCAGGCCGTTCTGAAACTGATGTGTTTGGGGGACAGGCCCCACACCGCGCAGGAGTTGTGGCGGGGTATAGAACAACAGACCAACGAGTGGTTGCTGCCAGTGAGCCTCAAGCCCGGCCTGGTGGTGTGCGATAATGGGCAAAATCTCGTTGCAGCTCTGGGACTAGCCGGTTTTAAGCACATCCCTTGCCTGGCGCATGTGCTGAATTTGGTGGTGCAGAAATTCATTCACAACTACCCCGACATGTCAGAGCTGCTGCATAAAGTGCGGGCCGTCTGTGCGCGCTTCCGGCGTTCTCATCCTGCCACCGCTCGGCTGTCTGCACTACAGCGTAACTTCGGCCTTCCCGCTCACCGCCTCATATGTGACGTGCCCACCAGGTGGAACTCCACCTTGCACATGCTGGAGAGACTGTGCGAGCAGCAGCAGGCCATAGTGGAGTTTCAGCTGCAGCACGCACAGGTGGGTCACACTGCGGAACAGTACCACTTCACCACCAATGACTGGGCCTCCATGAGAGACCTGTGTGCCCTGTTTCGAGTACTCCACCAACATGGCCAGTGGCGATGACGCCGTTATCAGCATTACAATACCACTTCTATGTCTCCTTGAAAAAACACTTAGGGCGATGATGGAAGAGGATGTGGCCCAGGACGAGGAGGAGGAAGAGGGGTCATCTCTAACACTTTCAGGCCAGTCTTTTAGAAGTTGCTCAGAAAGAGGATTTTTGCAACAGCAGAGGCCAGGTACAAATTTGGCCAGCCAGGGCCCACTACTGGAGGACGAGGAGGATGAGGAGGAGGATGGGGATGAAGCATGTTCACAGCGGGGTGGCATCCAACGCAGCTCGGGCCCATCACTGGTGCGTGGCTGGGGGGATACTGAGGACGCAGACGATACGCCTCCCACAGAGGACAGCTTGTCCTTACCTCTGGGCAGCCTGGCACACATGAGCGACTACATGCTGCAGTGCCTGCGCAACGACTGCAGAGTTGCCCACATTTTAACGTGTGCTGACTACTGGGTGGCCACCCTGCTGGATCCTCGTTACAAAGACAATGTGCCGTCCTTAATTCCCTCACTGGAGCGTGATTGGAAGATGCGCGACTACAAGCGCACGCTGGTAGATGCGCTCCTGAGAGCATTCCCGACTGACGCCGGGGGACAAGTGGAAGCACAAGGCGAAGGCAGGAGAGGAGGAAGAGGTCGCCAACGCAGCTGTGTCAGCGCCAGCACCTCAGAAGGCAGGGTTAGCATGGCCGACATGTGGAAAAGCTTTGTCACCTCGCCGCAACAACTGGCCCCAACTGCTGATATGGAGCGTGTTAGCAGGAGGCAGCATTTGAACAACATGGTGGAACAGTACCTGTGCACATGACTACACGTACTGACTGATGGTTCTGCCCCATTCAACTTCTGGGTCTCCAATTGTCCACATGGCTAGAGCTTGCCCTGTATGCCTTGGAGGTGCTGGCCTGCCCTGCAGCCAGTGTACTCTCTGAATGTGTATTTAGCACGGCAGGAGGCGTCATTACAGACAGGCGCAGCCGCCTGTCCACAGCCAACGTGGACAAGCTCACGTTCATTAAAATGAACCAGGCTTGGATCCCACAAGACATGTCTGTACCTTGTGCAGAATAGACATTTATACCACCATCAAACATGCATTCTTGTACTCAAGTCAAGTGCAATGATTCTTTATTTTTTTTATTTGTCCCAATATTTTTGGGGCTACCTACCCCAATAAAAAATAAAAAAAAACATTGTTGGCTACCTCCTCCTCCTCCATTGCTGCCTCCACCTACAACACCACATTCACTGCCTCCTCAACCTCCGACTCCATATCCACCTCCTTCTCTGAGTTGCAGGTTAATAATTTGTAATTTTTTGTTATTTTATTTCATTTTAAGTTATTTCCCTATCCACATTTGTTTGCAGAGCAGTTGCCATGCTCTTAAGCACATTTTACTGCCTTTTTACATCCCTCTAGCCTTTTCAAGGACTATTTTAAAACCATTTTAATTCAAAAAAGTGCCAATTTTAGTGCCCTAAATTGAAAAAATTCTTATTTTCAATTGTTGGGTGACATTTTACAATTTTGGGCATATACAAACCCCTGCTGTGCCTGGGTGACAGGGGCCTAAATCTCTCAAAATCCTCTGTTGTATTGCTGGGTGACAAGAACCCCCTTTTGCCGTGAATGAACCCCTGCTGTGCCTGGGTGACAGGGGCCTAAATCTCCCAAAATCCTCTGTTCTATTGCTGGGTGACATGAACCCCCTTTTTCCGTGAATGAACCCCTGCTGTGCCTGGGTGACTGGGGCCTAAATCTCTCAAAATGCTCTGTTGTATTGCTGGGTGACATGATCCCCCTTTTGCCGTGAATGAACCCCTGCTGTGCCTGGGTGACAGGGGCCTAAATCTCTCAAAATCATCTGTTGTATTGCTGGGTGACATGAACCCCCCTTTGCCGTGAATGAACCCCTGCTCTGCATTGCTGACAGGGGCCTAAATCTCTCAAAATCCTCTGTTCTATTGCTGGGTGACATGAACCCCCTTTTGCCGTGAATGAACCCCTGCTGTGCCTGGGTGACAGGGGCCTAAATCTCTCTAAATCCTCTGTTGTATTGCTGGGTGACATGAACCCCCTTTTGCCGTGAATGAACCCCTGCTCTGCATTGCTGACAGGGGCCTAAATCTCTCAAAATCCTCTGTTCTATTGCTGGGTGACATGAACCCCCTTTTGCTGTGAATGAACCCCTGCTCTGCATTGCTGACAGGGGCCTAAATCTCTCAAAATCCTCTGTTCTATTGCTGGGTGACATGATCCCCTTTTGCCATGAATGAACCCCTGCTGTGCCTGGGTGACAGGGGCCTAAATCTCTCAAAATCCTCTGTTCTATTGCTGGGTGACATTAACCCCCTTTTGCCGTGAATGAACCCCTGCTGTGCCTGGGTGACAGGGGCCTAAATCTCTCAAAATCCTCTGTTCTATTGCTGGGTGACATGAACCCCCTTTTGCCGTGAATGAACCCCTGCTCTGCATTGCTGGCAGGGAACTAAATTTAGTGAAAACATCTGTTACTGATCGGAAGATAGGCGACTACAAGCGCACGCTGATGATAGCATTCCCACCTGACAGCGGGGGCACAGTGGAAGCACAAGGCGAAGGCAGAGGAGGAGGAAGAGGTCGCCAACGCAGCTGGGGCACCACCAGCACCTGAGAAGGCAGGGTTAGCATGGCCAAAATGTGGAAAACTTTGTCAGCCTTGGAGGTGCTGACCTGCCCTGCAGCCAGTGTATAGTGTGAACGTGTGTTTAGCACGGCAGAGAGCATTATCACAGGCCGCAGCCAATGTGGACAAGCTTACATTTATTAAAATGAACTAGGCAGGGATCCCACAGGACTTGTCCGTACCTTGTGCAGAATAGACATTTATACCAGCCTCAACCATCCATTCTTGTACTCAAGTGCACTTATTCTTTGTTTTATTTTGTTATATGTCCCAATATTTTGGGTGATACCCCAATTTAAAAATAAAAAATAACACAAATCAGTGTTGGCTACCTATTCCTCCTTCACCGCCGCTTCCACCTACACCGCCATGTCAACCTACACCGCCACATCCATCCATCCACCGCCTCCTCAACCTCCTACTCCTAGATCCAGATTGTTATTTTTAATTTTTCTGTATTTTATGTTATTTTAAGTCATTTCCCTATCCACATTTGTTTGCAGAACAGTTGCCATGCACATTTTGATGCCTTTTGCAGCCCTCTAGCCCTTCCCAGGACTATTTTAGAGCCATTTTAGTGCCCAACTTCAATGGGGTTCGGGTTCGGGGTCAAGTTCAGGTCCCGAACCCAAACTTTTTTTTCAAGTTCGGAAAACTTGAACCTGCCGAACCCGAACATCCAGGTGTCCGCTCAACTCTAATAAGGACTTATAAAGTGATATAAAAAGCTTATCATTTGATATAAAATTTATATTAAACCATATAAAATGATAGGAAAATCATATCAAAGTGGGAGGCATTTAGGCGTGGTTTGGGGCGGCGAGGGGAGAGAAATGGGCGGATCTGGGTGGGGTTGAGGCGCTTCTGGGAGGGATTATGGTGTGAAAAAGGGACGGGTCACCTGTCACTTTGAGTTTGACGAGACATGTTCCACTATACTACTCTCAGCGACAGAACATTAGCCATTGCACCGTTTGATCCGCAATATTCCAACTCGCTTGAATTCCACCTTGCATATATCAGTTTCCATTTAAACTATTCTGACATGACCCTCACATTATAATGCTAAAACAGAACAAGACGATTTTTAATGCTCTTGCTGTCAGTCTGGCAAATTATGTAAAAGGACCTTCTTCCAGCAATACTGTATATTTAGTGATGATGAGAATGACACACACTGCTCTGGTCTACATTTTCTATATCAGTCCCACTGTTGTAATGTATTTACATGAATTATTTCAGCATCCACTCATAACAATGTAAAATGGCAGTGTTGTGTTATTATATTTTGACAGTATATTTATCATATATTGATATACCATTATTCCTTTTTATCCTTAGTAAAAATAGAGCATTTATCTGTTACACTGTCATGTTGCTATATGCTGGGTCAGAGACGAAGTCTGTTTGAATTTGGGGAGATAGCTCTATGCTTAAAATATAATTTTTTTTTAATCAGACCCCTGGGAGAGACTTTAAGGTGACTTTGGGTATGTATAATCTGTCACACAGTTCTACAGTATATGCCACTTTTCAGCTGGTCTGCACAGCTAACTTTGAAATCATCCATATAACAAACAGTAATAGAAGAGTGGATCTGTATCAGTCCACCAGCCTGCAGGCAGGCGTTTGGCCAAAGGTACTGTATTGTAATAGAGCACCTACTATGAAGAGACTTTCATGGGAGCAAATGTCATCAATCAAAAGCTATTATATGCCAGCAGCCTCCCACCATAGCATCCCTAACTCAATTGTCGTAATGTTCTTCCCTCTCAACATCACAGGCGCATTTAATCATTTGATATATTTTTTTACTATACTTCTAAGCTCAACCACAGGGAAATTCCAGCTCACTCAGAAGTTTCAGATTCCTGGTGATAGAGATATGAACTACATTCTTTGAATGAGCTAAGAAAGCACCCACATACTTTAGCTCTCAGACAACACCTTATCTTCTCCAGAGCACAAAGGTTCCATCCTACCGAAGAGAACACGCCTCCTTGCTACGTCATATATGCTTTTTCTGCTGTGAAAACTCCATTACAAGATGGCGCTTACAGCTAGATATTTACATAGTTCACATACCACAGTTAGTAAAACAATGCACAATGGGCAGATGCTAAGTGTTATCTCTTTTCATATTTCAGCTAATGTAACAATTCCACATGCCTCAGGGGGAATGCCTCTCTGATGTCTATATAAACTGCTGTACTTCCGGTAATAAACAAGAATTTGCTTTGACCCCAGTGTGTGTGTCACAGTTATTTTCTTCAGTGCATGTAAAACCCTTGGCTTACTATTAATTTGGAGCAGTAGAGCAAACGTAATCAGCCCCGATTGAGGGCATCTTTATCACTGGTAAGAGAAATGGTTTTCTAGAAATAAAGATAAAGATAAAGTACTGAATGTTATCATCAAGGGGCGGACATACCGGTTCAGCTGCATAGGGGCCCAGCCAACATCGAGCACAGCAGAATGGTTCCGTGCTCGGGGAGGATGGTCCTGTGCTGTACTGAGAGAAGGAGATGAGAACTCCAGTACAGCTTAAGGACCTTTGATGGTATCATCAATGAGAGTGTGTGTGTATATGTGTGTTGTTATAGTGGTCAGCAGAGGACACAGTAAGGGTAACAGGAGCTGACCAAAACTATTCCCCCCACAGATGGTACACCCTAAAGTTACTGACCTTGACCCCTCCACTTCCGTAAAACACCAGGACCTAGAGAAATACGGTAGATATGCTTGTGTGGCCGCTGCCACAATTCAGTACCGTAGCTTTTGGGGTCACAACGGTCATAGTTGCGACCGTCCCCTAAGTCAGGGGCCAACAGGGCCCTTGCTAGTAGTGCATGGCTAATTACCATATATTTCACTTTATAAGACGCAGTACGTCTTATAAAGCGAATACTAGTGAGCTTACTAGTCTTCAGGAGGCGGGGGAGTGAAGTGCTGTGAGAGCTGTACTCACCCGTCCTCTCTGGTCTCCTCCAGGAAGCGCTGCACTGTCCTGATTGTGAACAGCATCAGGATGTGCTGCATGCAGTCAGGTGACAGTGCAGCGCAGGCCGGAGGGGACCAGTTAGCGGGGACTACAGGAGAGACCGCCGGACATGGAGAGCAGCGGTGGATCAGGAGAGGTAAGTTTATTTATTTTGAGTCTGATCTGAGGTCGAGATGAGACATGAAGTCATCATGGTGGTCTGGTCTGAATGGAGAAGATGAGAAAAGAGAACGTCTGCATCAGAGGAGACATCACTGGATGTAAGAGGTATGTGCTTTGTATACACATGTATGTTTTGTAGCGCTGTATGTAATGGTTTCCAAGTATTTTTATTATGTTTATCTTTAACAGGAAGGCGCCATTTCAATTTATGCCTCTGGCAGAAGAAAGGCTAGGTGCACTCCACAAAGCACTGAGGGAAGGGGAGGGTCAGGCACATTCTTTGCACAGTGGCCCTCTGCTGTCTGTGTCCGCCTCTGGTTATCATTATAGAAGAAATGAAATCATTTGGCAAGGTTACTTTTTTTTAAGTGATATACAATATACGGCTGACACACTGAAGATGTTACTCATCTTTCCTCGGTCCAACACAATTCTCCAAAGCCCTTAGCAGCCAGCAACAAACAGCCATCTCTGATGACATCACACATCGGCAGAGTGTTTGAAGATAATCCACAGATTGCATTATTGCTGGTGGATTAAGGTATTGTCCCTCTGATCTAGTTTTGTACTGCCTGACCTTGAATCTGATATTGACCTTGACTCTAGCCTTGCCCCTGGACTTTACCACCTTTCCCCCTATACAGTAATGTCTTCTTGTGGCCCCCATACTAGATGGATATTGATCGCTATATATCGATATCACAATAAATGTCTTAATATCATTATTAGAGATGAGCGAATTTCTCAAAAAAACTGCTATTTCCGTGCTGCAGAGAGCCTTTATAGGGGTGTAGAACACTGTACCTTGCAGTAACACGCATAGAGAGTCTGCTGTGGTAGTGAAATAATACTGTGAGTCCGTATTACATGCAGATGACAGGCGTCGCTCTTAGAATCACTGCATACTTCACTTATTTGGTCAGTCACAGGGCAAAAACTGACCAAAGAACTGAAGTATGAACTCAGCCTTACAGGTCGATGTTAGCGCCAAGAAGAAGCGCACTCCTTTTACACCGTCATCAGCTGATTCCACATAGATGTCTACAGAACCTGTTCTATTAAACGCTTATACAAGTAGATCGCCCCTGACAGAGTGGAGAGAGTGTCAGCAGTAAGTTTGTTTTGACGTCACTGATTAATTTATCCTTCCTCTGATCCGTCAGAACAATAACCCACAAAAAAACGGATCTTGTCTATGGAGCATACGCCTTCACTCGGTCAGCCTTTGCTCAATAATCCATCAGTATTGCTAATGGCAAAAAAACAGGAGTGGATCTAAAACAGAGATGACACGTGAATGGAATATTTGCATGTCTTCTGTGTTTTGTACCCACTCCTGCTTTTGGCTACCAAATCATAAGCCAATTCTGATGGGACCAAACAGGCCTTACAGCTGCTACACAGACAGGATCCGTTGTGCGTCTCATTTTTCCTCAGAGGAAAGGTCAAATAAATTATGATGTCAGCCAGGCCGAAAACCAAAATAGTGGACCAGTCATGAAGTGGGGAGGGTGGAACAGCATGAGAAGTCCACAGAGTGGACCTATGACATAGTGGTAAGGTTCAAGCAGCATCAGGAGACCACAGAGTGGCCCAATGACAGGGTCTTGAGGTGGAAGCAGTATGAGGAGGCCACCTAGTGGCACAATGACAGAGTCTGGAGTTGGCAGCAGTATGAGGAGGCCACCGAGTGGCACAATGACAGAGTCTGGAGTTGGCAGCATCAGGAGAAGACCACCGAGTGGCACAATGACCGAGTATCGAGGTGGCAGCAGCAGCAGCATCAGGAGAAGGCCACCAAGTGGCACAATGACCAAGTCTGGAGTTGGCGGCAGTATGAAGAGGCCACCGAGTGGCACAATGACCGAGTCTAGAGGTGACGGCAGCTGCATCAGCAGAAGGCCACCGAGGGGCACAATGACAGAGTATGGAGTTTGGCAGCATCAGGAGAAGGCCACCAAGTGGCACAATGACAGAGTCTGGAGTTGGCAGCATCAGGAGAAGGCCACCGAGTGGCACAATGACCAAGTCTGGAGATGGCGACAGCAGCAGCAGCATAAGGAGAAGGCCACCGATTGCCACAATGACCTAGTCTGGAGTTGGCGGCAGTATGAGGAGGCCACCAAATGGCACAATGACCGAGTTTGGAGGTGGCGGCAGCAGCAGCATCAGGAGAAGGCCACCGAGTGGCACAATGACCGAGTCTGGAGTTGGCGGCAGTACGAGGAGGCCACCGAGTGGCACAATGACAGAGTATGAAGTTGGCAGCATCAGAAGAAGGCCACCGAGTGGCACAATGACAGAGTCTGGAGTTGGCGGCAGTATGAGGAGGCCACCGAGTGGCACAATTACCTAGTCTGGAGGTGGAAGAAGCAGCAGCAGCATCAGGAGAAGGCCACCGAGTGGCACAATGACAGAGTATGGAGTTGGCAGGATCATGAGAAGGCCACCGAGTGGCACAATAACAGAGTCTGGAGGTGGCAGCAGTATAAGGAGGCCACCGAGTGGCACAATGACAGAGTCTGGAGTTGGCAGCAGCAGCAGCATCGGGAGGATACCACAGAGTGGCAAGGTGACATAGTGTGGATATGGCAGCAGCAGCATCAGGAGGATACCACAAAGTGGCGAGGTGACATAGTGTGGATATGGCAGCAGCATCAGCATACCACAGAGTGGCAAGATGACATAGTGTGGATATGACAGCAGCAGCATCAGGATACCACAGAGTGGCAAGGTGACATAGTGTGGATATGACAGCAGCAGCATCAGGATACCACAGAGTGGCAAGGTGACATAGTGTGGATATGACAGCAGCACCATCAGGAGACCACAAAGTGACCCGGTGACAGAGTGGGGCGGTGGGTGGCAATACCGATATCCGCTGATGAAGGTGTGTGAAAGAAGGAGCACTTGGCATCAGATGTGTGGCATCAGGCAGTTGGCAGCATCAGAGTAGGAGCTGAGGCAGGTAGCCAGAAGAACCCGGTCTCTTTTTTCAAGGTTTGGGTGAGGCGGCATGTATGATCTAATCAGATGCATCAGGCATTGGTAGGTGGAAATCCTGGCTGATCCATGCCTGATTCATCTTGACAAAGTTCAGTCTCTCCACATTTTGGGTGGACAGGCGAGTTCTCCTTGGGGTAACTAACCCCCTCCGCCGCACTAAACCATGGTGACCGACAACAGGAAGAATATGGTGTCAGCGCTGCATCAAGGAAGACTGAGCCATGCGCCCTGCATGGCACACGTGTTTAATCTGGTTGTCTAGCGGTTCCTGATGCCACACTCTGATGCCACACTACTGGCCGGGCAGGACAGCTTTTCCAGGGCAAACTCTGCTAGTTTCTGCCACAAATCCAGTTTGGCTGCCCAGTAGTCCAGCGGATCTTCAATGTTGGTTGGCAGGGTGCTGGCTAAGTATGCCACCACCTGCTGGTTCAGGTCCAGCTCCAGGTCTACCTCATGTTACCGGTCCCATATCATTTTGAACAATTCAAACATACCATTGCACAGTTGCTGTTTCAAGTGTTGGAACAGGTAAAGAGACCTAGAAGAGGAGGTGATGTCAAAAGACTTCTCCTTAGAAGAGAGGCCTTTTGGATACATACTCTGGATACACTGCATCCAAGGGGTCTAAACAGGGACTATGAAGTCACACATTTATAAGGTTCTTATAAACAGACCAATATGTTTAATATAAATGGTTAATATACATTTCTTATGTATTTTCTCTAGACCTCAGCCTTATGACGAAAAAGGACATTTAGATTCTTCAATAAGGTAGAAAACAAATCTCAGCCATGTGTTACTTTATTTCACTTTGTTTCATTAGTTGATTGATTATTGATTGAATGTCACCCACCAGAATGGGTGGAGACGTCCCTAAATGGGCGGTACTATATGCTATATATGACTTGATTTTTTTTTTTGGATGTACCTGTTGAGAAAGGCTTGCATGCCGAGACGCGTCCTGGTTGTAGGACTCTTTATTTTCATGAAAAAATATAAAGAAGCTTATTCACAAAGACACAGCAGCTGGGATTCCTTACCAGGTCTACCTGCTGCTGCTGCTGGTGAGTAGTTTATTCACTATGCGGGTGAAGAAAGCTACTTATCAGTGAGACTCAGGCTGCTGCTGATGGAGCTAGTACTGCTCCTGCCACCCCACCCCTCCCCAGCAGCCATGGCAGTGGAATGTGAGCGCAGAGGGCCCCCCCAGTCAGACCTGCGAGAGGATGGACGCTGGCGCAGATAGGCAACAGCCAACTCACTACATAGGATGTCTCTGTAGTAGTTCAGTTTTTGTCCTCACTCTCAGTGGGTGTAAAAAAGGCCCCTATTTTGGTAGCGATAGTCCAACAAGGTGGAGAGCCAGAAGTCATCCCTCTGCCGAATGGTGACAATTCGTCTGTCACTACACAAGCAAGTAAGCATGCATCGGGCCACTTGTGCAAGTGACTCAGAGGGACTCCCTGCCTCCATCTCCACTGCATACTGCCACGGTGTGTCTGGGTCCTCTGGCTCATCTTCCTCATCGCCCTGTAGCTCCTCTGGCTGCTCCTGCTCCTCCTCTCCTGTCACCTGAGTATAAAAACCACCCATTTCGCTACACATTGCTTGTGCATTAATGTCCTTCTCCTCCTCTATCTCCTCCTCCTCAAGTTCAGCCCCTACAGGGCTCATGTGGCCGTGAAATCTAGGCGCCACGTCTCCAGTGCCCTGACCAGCCATTGTTACCACCATCTGTTCCAGGACATGAAGCAGTGGAATGACGTTGTTCATCCCGTAGTCCTGGCGTAGTCCTTGGTGGAATTCCAATGGATGAAAACATCGCACATCAGCCTATGTTGGGGGATGCCGTTCTGCCGCTGCAGCTCAAGTAGTTCATGTGCAATGAGAAGAACACTGGGTCAGTGGGGTTGCTATGCAGTGGGTCAGATTTAAGTGTGTAAAAGTTCGTGACGCCAGTTGCAGCTTGCGCAGGTACTGTAGCAGGGCCCTTTAAGATGGTATGAGCACACGTACCAGGTGAGGAATGCCAGAGGGGGAGATTGTCTCTGTATTGTGTCAACGGTGTCTCCTACCTGTAGTACGGCTGGACTCCTGTATCCTGGCTCACATACAACAAATTTGAGTGTAACTGAGGAATGATGGGATTTCCACACAGAAAATAGGGTCCAACTTGTCTTTACTTGATGTTATTATATGCAGCTTTAGATCCATACAATTTACAGCAATAGTCTTGGATCCCAGCAGGGATTGGCAATATGTGGCAGGAATTATATATATATATTCTGCATCTGGTACATACGCCTTTAAGAATCTGGCAGGTATCTATCTTCTGCTCTGTCTTTGGTCTGCTTGATATGGGCCTGACTAGCTGTGGAGGTACTTATCTTCTCCTTGTTCTGGAATCTGTACTTACAGGACTGCTCGCAGGGTATGGTGGTTTCGTCCTGGACATCTGATAGTTCTGAAGATGGCTGCTTTCTTTGGTCACCAGCTGAGGTAAGGGACTCAGGCTGGGAAGGTTGATCTTGGGCCTCAGGGAGGCTTGGATCCCTGGTTGGGGTCCCTGTTTCTGGGAGCTCCTATTCACACAGCCTACCCCAACAGGGGTGGCTGGTACACTGCCTAGAACTTTCTGTCCTCCTCCTGAAGTAGGATGTGGGAACATTCCACTCCTCCTCAGATAGGGGGAAGCTAGCCTGGAATGGTATACTCCAGTCTAGGTATACTAACTAACTAACTGTAGACTGCCTACATATTGCTGCCACCTGCTGGTGTACACTGAGAATTACAGCAAATATATACAATACAGACATAGAAATGGCAATGCACAGTTATATTACACTAGTTGACAATACATTAACACTTGACATTATTGTAGCAGGGATACAGAAGTTGTAGTGACATACTTCAGGATGTTACACATGCAAACTTCTCTGGCCATTTTTAGGATGTCTTTCAGATGGGTGGAAGACTTCAGGAACCGCTTGACAACCAGATTGAACACGTGTGCCATTCAGGGTGCATGGCTCAGCCTTCCTTGACGCAGCGCCGACGCCATGTTCTTCCTGTTGTCGGTCACCATGGTTCTGATTTTTAGTTGTCGCAGAAAAAGCCACAATTTGATTTCTTGATGAATCACACAGAGAAGTTCCTCCCCTGTGTGACTCTGTTCACCAAGGCAAACCAGGTGCAGAACAGCGTGACAACGCCGTGCCCTGCACATGTGGTATGCTGGAGGAGCACTTGGACTTTTCCCTGCAGTGGAGGCTGAGGACATGGTGGAGGATGAGGAGGCAGAGGCGGACATTGTCGCAGGACCTCAACGTGGAGGCTGAAGCGGCGTGACCTGGCCAAGTTGCTGGTGTGTCTGTTCAGGAACCACATTCAGCCAGTGGGCCGTAAAGGACATGTATTGTCCCTGACCATAGATACAGCTCCACGCGTTGGCACTGCTGTGCACTTTGGCAGACACCGACAGGCTCAAGGACTGGCCCACCTTCTGTTCTACATATTTGTGCAGGTCTGGTACTGCCTTTTTCACAAAGAAATGATGTCGTGGGACTCTCAACCCCGGCTCGGCACAAGCCATCAGTTCTCTGAACGGTGCAGAGTCCACCACTTGGAAAGGGAGGGACTGCAGCACCAGCAACATGGTCAGGACTGGAGCCCATTCAGCTTCTGCGCTGTTGGATGTGTGCACGCATACTGTTGTCTCTTGGCAATTGCTTCGGTGATCGATTGCTGACGGAATGACTGACGAGGAGTAGGAGGAGCAGGAACATCAGGAAGAGCAGAAGATTGGAACGACAGACAGATCCCTTCGGCAGAGGTGGTGGAGCCTTGACTGCTTGAAATTGGGTGAGTGCCACTGGGTGATGTAGCGGTTGCTGCGGCAGGCTGGACTACCACATTGGAGCCACGGTTCTCCCAGGCCACTGGATGGCGATGCTGCATATGTTGACACAGGGCCGTAGTGCCAACATTGGCACCTTGGTCACGATTCACCTTCTGCCCACAGACTCTACATATGGCCACGTTCACCTCCTCTGGCGGCTTAACAAAAAACTGCCACACCGGAGAGTAGGTGATTTTACTCCCAACAGTACGCACTGAATGACTGCTACCACCGCTGCTTCCGTGTACCCGTGCACCACTCCTTTCCGGGCAGGTAGGCTCCCAACCTCCCACTGCTGCCACCCTGCGGGCTCCCGGCCACGGTAGCAACTTGCTGGCTCAGCCTCTGCCTCATGGGCAAGCTGCCACCATCTTCTCCTGATGATGACGAAGCCCCTTCTTCACCTGGCTCCCAAGTACGATCGGCTTCATTATCATCGAGTAGTGTCTGCATGTCACTGATGTCCTTCTCAACCGTCTCTGAGTCAGGAGCCTAACCGCTCGCACCACCACCTCCCACGCCACTCTCTCCATTACTACTTGCCCGCCCACCTCCAGATCTTGGCTGGGCAGTAGCTTCTGACTGTCCTCTAGTAGCTTGTCCTCGCTGTATAGTGGAGTTAAGCCCACAGCATACAATACTTCTGTGGGTAATGGAACAGCAAAGGACAGAGGCAGGTTGAGGACAGGTGAGGGCACAGGGCCAGCTCCCGGGCCATGCCAACTAATGTGTGAACCGAGAGCAAGGCAGGTGGTTTGACTCCGCAACCAGAAAAGAGTGCGTACGCAGAAGTCAAGATTAATAAAATTGCATTTACTATTAATTAATAAAAGCAGGTTAACAATGCAGTTACAAAGGTAAAGACAAGCAAAATATTCAAAACAGTATAAACAATACAAGTTAAACACTGCAACAATTTTCACCTTTGCTGTGTCCGTATTTGCAGTGCGGACACTAAGAAAGAATAGTCCCAGAAACTATCCCTAATTGACCCTAACTTTCAAGCGGGTGCGCACCCCCCTTATCCCAGTGGTCCAAGTGGACCGCTCATTACATGACTGTTTCTTACAAATGCTTGTATCTGACGAACCCACCAACTGTTGGCTGGGGGTGTCTGATGTCACTTGGGATGACGTGGATGACCGAGTTAACCAATCAAGAACCACTGGGTTGCTGGTTAAGACATGACCGCTAGATGACATATGGAGCTCAGGCCTCTAGCTGCGACTCCTGCTGCCATAGCCCCTTACTCTGCTGTGACCTCTGCCTGCCCCAGAAACATTTAGGCCTCTGCCACTCCTCTGTGCATGGCCTGGCACTTCTCTGTCTGACATACTTGTAGCTGAACTAAATTAATTAAAAGCAAATTAAAACACCCCTAAAAGCGAATATATTTTTCTTTTTGTACGGAAATAGGCCACTAAACGCTTTCCCCACAAATAACTGCAACAGTGAAGTGCGGATATATTTTAATTTTTGGACTGAAATAGGCCAGTAATCGCTTTCACCACAAATAACTGCAACAGTGAAGTGCGTATATATTAGTCTTTTGTACTGAAATACGCCACTAAACGCTTTCACCACATATAACTGTAGAAGGGTAACTGCGTATATATTTTTCTTTTTGTACTGAAATAGGCCAGTAATCGCTTTCACCACAAATAACTGCAACAGTGGAGTGCGTATATATCTTTTTTTCTATACTGAAATAGGCCACTAAACGCTTTCAAAAAAATAACTGCAACAGTGAAATGTGTATATCTTTTTCTTTTTGTACTGAAATAGGCCAGTAATCGCTTTCACCACAAATAACTGCAACAGTGAAGTGCGTATATATTTTTATTTCTGTACTGAAATAGGCCAGTAATCGCTTTCACCACAAATAACTGCAACAGTGAAGTGCACATATATTTTTCTTTCTGTACTGAAATAGGCCACTAAATGTTTTCAACAAAAATAACTACAACAGTGAAGTACGTATATATTATTCTTTTTGTACTGAAATATGGCACTAAACGCTTTCACCACATATAACTGCAGAAGTGAACTGCGTATATATTTTTCTTTTTGTAATGAAATATGCCACTAAACGCTTTCACTACATATACTGTAGCTGCAGAAGTGAAGTGCGTATATATTTTTCTGTTTGTACTGAAATACGTGACTAAACGCTTTCACCGCATATAACTGCAGAAGTGAACTCCGTATATATTGTTCTGTTTGTACTGAAATACATCACTAAACGCTTTTACCGCAAATAAATGCAACAGTGAAGTGCGTATATATTATTCTTTTTGTAATGAAATAGGCCACTAAACGCTTTCACCACATATATAATAGCTGCAGAAGTGAACTGCGTATATATTTTTCTGTTTGCACTGAAATATGCCACTAAACGCTTTCACCGCATATAACTGCAGAAGTGAACTGCGTATATATTTTTCTTTTTGTAATGAAGTAGTCCACTAAGCGCTTTGACCACATATAGTTGCAGAAGTGAACTGCGTATATATCTTTCTGTTTATACTGAAATAGGCCACTAAACGCTTTCACAACATATAACTGCAGAAGTGAACTGAGAATAGATTTTTCTTTTTTCCACAGATATAAGCCACTAAAGGCTTTTCAACATAACACTTGCACCCCAAGAACAAATTGCTGGAATGACAGAGCTATATAATGGCTATTTGGATCCCCAAATAATCTTTCCCTGCACTTGTAAATCGCGTTTCTAGCACTGTTCCTAGCGCCTTCTGACGTCTCTCCCTGAACTAAGATGCTCCTATTGCTGTCCCTAGCACCTTCTCATGTCTGTCCCTGCACTCAGAACGCTGGAAAATGTCTGACTCCAAGATGGCTGCCGTATTTATAGGTATATAAGGTATATCACAGGGCTGTCTGACTGCTGTCTGACTCCAAGATGGCTGCCGTATTTATAGGTATATATAGGTATATCACAGGGCTGTCTGACTGCTGATTCGCTGCATGCAGGCATGTCAATCTGGGTGATCCCGCCTTCCCAGAGTTCCTCGCCCCATTTTTTCACACGTACAGCAGCCATTTTAGGAAAAATGCGATTCGCTACCATGAAGCGCGAGGAAATTTGCATTTGTTGCAAATGGAATTTTTCCTGAAATTCGGATCGAATTCCACTTCGTCAGCTTTGATTCGCTCATCTCTAATCATTATCATGGGAATGTTTTTTATATCGCACAACCTTAGTTATGATATATGTTATGTTCCTGGTGGTTATTTCACGGTGACATGCAGATTTTTACATCACCATTGAATACATTTTAGCAGAATAGCCTCAAGAAAAGCTTGACTGAATCCATACACTTGAATATAGTCCCATAGTTCATGGTCAGGCATTTGTTTTCATTAACATGATCCATGAAGTGCAAGCAACCATCCCTCCCACTCCTGGGCTCGTAACGCTCACCAAGGACATATCTGGTGCTCTCCACTGTGAGCTTTCCTCCAGGATTCAAGTCACCCTTCCTCTCATATACTGGTAATTGCCTGACTGCAACTTCAGCTCAGCTAAACCTAACTGATAGCCTTATTACTTTTTCCAGCACAGATATCTTGAAAGCACAACCTCTGTGTTCAAAGCATTGTATTACACACAATAACTGGAAACTGAGTAAACTACACTAGATGGAATATTTTACATTACAATTGTTCACAAAAATATCCACATTTCTTTCACGGTGAGTTTTATAGTATTATAACCTGTTAAATCTATTTAACCAAATACACTGTAATGAATGTGCAATAATACATCAAATCCAACAGCGGTCATTAGGGGGAATACTAGTCCTTTAAGTGGCACAATGAAAAGCGGTTAAAAAATGTATTTATTTGCACTACCTCATGCTAGCCATGCACTTAGCTGTCTCTAGAGCACATCAGAAATGTAATCACAAAACTTTCCAGCTGTAGTATGCAGCACATCATTAAGGTAAACTGTAATTCCCAGTCTTATTAGATTAAAAGCTCATTATGCTCTGCCCACCATGGACACGCCATTGAGAATGCATCAGAGGATGAAACACATAAAAAATTAGCGTTAATACCTGCCTGACAATCCGGACCATTCCCCTGTTACCTTGGGTCAACAGAAAAGGCTTGGTTAGTAAATGAATCCCTACAGTTATGTAAATTGCTGACAGCAGCATATACAAGAATAATGCCAAGGTTGTACAAGACATGCCTACTGCAGGTGCCCTCCTAAATTTGATGAGGCTGTTGATGGGTTTAAGGCCTATGGTAATAATAATGCAACTATACTAGGGATGCACAAGTCATATTGGCGGGCCATACGGAGCCCATGAGAAGAGGAGTCCTACCTATGGTTAGTCCTTCTCTTTTTCTATGGGGAGAGTGACTCTGCACAGGGCTCATACTCAGGCCCGGTGCTATAATAAGGCATACCAAGCGGCTGCATTAGGGCGCAGAGAAGGGGGGGACGGGAAAATGAAACTTTTATTTTTTTTTATTAATCACTTGCACGCCGTCGGCCGCCTGAGGCTGTTCTCCTCTGTGTGGTGGTCCTGATATCTTCTCTCTGGGCTCCCAAGTCCCGACAAGTTGTTTGAGGACCTTTCCCACTCAGCCAATCAGTGGCCGCAGCTGTGTCACGTGTCAGGGCAGTGATTTCCCGCTGAGCCAATCATTGGTCTGACACATGACACAGCTGCGGCCACTGATTGGCTGAGTGGGAAAGGTCCTCAAAGTCTTGTCGGGAGCCCAGTTAACAGGACCACACAGAGGAGAAGGGGAGCTGCTGCAGACGGGACCAGGGCCAGGTGAGCGTATTTTTACACAACATTAATAGAGGGGGGGTGACATGGGAGGGGGAAAATATGCCATGGGGGGGGGAAATGTGCCATGGGGGAGAGGGTGATGTGACATGGGGGGGGATGTGACATGGGGGGAGAAATGTGCCATAGATGCGGAGAAATGTGCCATAGAGGGGTAGAAATGTGACATGGGGGTGATGTGACATAAGGGGAGAAATGTGACATGGAGGGGGAGAAATGTGCCATAGAGGGGGAGAAATGTGACATGGGGGTGATGTGACATGGGGGGAGAAATGTGACATGGAAGGGGGGAAATATGCCATGGGGGAGGGGGGTAAATGTGCCATGGGGGAGGGGGTGATGTGACATGGGGGGGATGTGACATGGGGGGAGAAATGTGCCATAGAGGGGGAGAAATGTGACATGGGGGAGAAATGTGACATGGGGGTGATGTGACATGGGGGGAGAAATGTGACATGGAGGGGGAGAAATGTCACATTTCACCCCCTCCATGTCACATTTCTCCCCCTTCCATGTCACATCACCCCCTCCATGTCACATTTCTCATCCCCCTTCATGTCACATCACCGCCTCCTTTTTACATCACCCCCACCGAGTTCTGGTTTCTGGTGGTGGGGGAGAAGGGGCGCCAAAATGTAGCTTCGCTTGTGTGGGCAAAAATCCTTGCACCGGCCCTGCTCATACTGTCTAAACTCATCATTACTTCCACTGTAGTGAATGTGGAATGGCCAGAGGGCACGGTCTCTTATACAGAATTAGAAGACTGTGCGAAATGGTAATAGGATTTCATGATATTGCAAATAGCCTGTTTGTTGTTTTCATAACCCTGGATTGATCCCCAGAAACATTATCAGTATATTAGGAATTTATATTAATTAATTGGAAAAATAACCCTCAATAATACAGATTAGATGCGCAATTTCAGACTGTGCCACATCTAGCATACATTTACTATTACATTTGTCTAAAGTGTATGTACCCTTATAATGATCGGTACACCGTTCACTGGTACGACTATGTTGGTACTGATGATCAGGAGGCTCGTTCTACACTACCACAACCCTCTCAGTAAAAATAAAAAACAGCTATGCTACATAGTTTTAGGTTATGCTTCCATGTTCACCGTTCTTTGGTAAGAGACCACCTGAAACTTATTGAATGACCAGACATTTTTTGAAAGGCATCTGTCAGCAGATTTGCACCTATGAAACTGCTTACATTTACTATGGGGTTATCCCTGCACAGTCTCATGCTAATAACACTAATTGGATACTGTGGGAATGTGCAGGGACTGCCCCACACTGGTAATACCCAGTGGCAGAATCCTGAATACATTTCTAGAAGCAATAGATGATGAACGGAACAACATAGAGTTCTAGGGGAAGAATCATTATTGCATGGGGAATAACATTTCGTAAAATGCAGATGAGAGAAGTGGGAACAGGTTCTTTTTGAAGAATAAAGAGCTGCAATGTGAAAAAATTACAATAAAAAAGTAAAAAATAATAAATATTTCTATTATAGGTATTAGTAAACAACCCTGTGTGTCACAAATTTGGTTGCCCAACAAAGGTAAACCACTATGTGCACAAAATCATTAAAGGGCATCTGTTAGCAGATTTGCACCTATGAAACTGACTGACCTGTTATATGTGCACTTGGCAGGGCGGTGATCGGAACCCAGTGCCTGCTCAAATCATTGAGCAGGCACCTTGGCTAAATGGTCCCGTGTTCCCCCCCCCCCCCCCCCCGTGTCGGCGTCATGGTGTCAATTCAGACCTGCGGTTTGCGGCTTTTACCTGCGGTTGCGGCGGTGATCGGGCGTGCCATCGGGTCCCCATGCGGCTGAAGGCGGGACCCGATGGCATGGAAGGCAGCGAAATGTCTAAGGAAGGCATTGCGATGCCTTCCGGTGACGAGCCTGTGAGATCCAGCCCCCTGGATCTCACGGGCCGGAAGCTGTATGAGTAATACACACAGTATTACTCATACAGCCAATACATTCCAATACAGAAGTATTGGAATGCATTGTAAAGGATTAGACCGCCAAAAGTTCAAGTCCCAAAGTGGGACAAAAAATAAAGTGAAAAAAAAAGTTGAAAAGAGAGAGTTTTCCTCAAAAAAAGTAAAAGTAAACAAAAACGTAATTTTCCCCAAATAAAGTAAAACATTTTTTTGTAAAGCCTCCGTATCGACCGGCTCTATAAACATATCACATGACCTAACCCCTCAGATGAACACCGTAAAAAAATAAAAACTGTGCTAAATAAACTATTTTTTTGTCACCTTACATCACAAAAAGTACAACAGCAAGCGATCAAAAAGGCGTTTGCCCACCAAAATAGTGCCAATCTAACCGTCACCTCATCCCGCAAAAAATGAGCCCCTACCTGAGACAATCGCCCAAAAAAAAAAAAAAAAACTATGGCTCAGAATATGGAGACCCTAAAACATGGCTCTCAGACTTAGAGACACTAAAACATAATTTTTTTTGTTTGAAAAAAGCTGTTATTGTGTAAAACTTACATAAATAAAAAAAAGTATACATATTAGGTATCGCCGCGTCCGTATCGACCGGCTCTATAAAAATATCACATGACCTAACCCCTCAGATGAACACCGTAAAAAATTTAAAATAAAAACTGTGCTAAATAAACCATTTTTTGTCACATTACATCACAAAAAGTGTAATAGCAAGCGATCAAAAAGTTAGTTAGGCTTAAATAAGAATATGGTCCTGCTGGAGTTATTCCCTATCGTGGTGTCATTGGTTATTTGGGGTAATGTTTTTAGGAACAAGAGAGTTGTAATTTTTTCAGATAATAAAGTGGTTTTATTTGCAATTAATTGTCTGTCGTCAAATTCTGAAGTTGTTAGATTGTTACGTTATTTAGTTCATTGTTGTTTAGAGTTGAATGTTTGGATTAAAGCCAAATATATTCCTAGTAAAGAAAACTGTCACGGGACGCCGAGGCGCTGGCTCTCCTCAGCGTTGTCGGCGTCCTTTGCTGTACAGGAGAGAGGACGCACACAGCGTCCTCGTCTCCTAGGTAACAGGGGGCGGGGCGGACCGGCCACGCACATCTCGTCCGCGCGGCCGGCGTCCTCAGTTCCCCCAGTAACCAGGGGAAGTCTGAGCACCGAGCTGGACACTCGGTGCTCAGCTGTTCTCCCTGGTGCAGGTCATGTGGCGCTGGCCACGTCACATGACCTCAGCCTGCCAGTATTTAACAGGCAACCTGCTGGCCACAGGTTGCCTGTTAATTAGGTATCTGGCATTTGTTTGGTTTCCAGCATACTTACCTGAACCTGTCTTCCCTGACGATTCTCTGCCTGCTCCTCCTGTACTGCGCATCTCTCCTGGTATTCTGACCCCGACTTCCACCTGACGATTCTTTGCGGACTCCTGTTGTACTTCGTCTCTCTCCTGGTATTTGACCTCGGCTTCTCCTGACTATTCTCTGCTTATTCCTTGGTACTGCGTAGCTCTCTTGGTATTGACCTGGTCCGTTCATGTTCCGTTATTTGTCTTGTCTGTCCTTCCTGCACGTATCCTAAGCTAGGGACTGCCATCCAGTTGTCCCCTGTCATCAGGACTCGTGGAACAAGTAGGCAGGGGTGAGGGTGGAGTGCAGTGGTCACTATCCTCCCCCCTGTGTGTGTGTGTGTGTGTGTGTGTACGTGACCGTTACAAAAACGTTATAGCTGATTTTCTTTCCCGCATACAGTGGGAAAGAATATTTTCTCTAGTGCCGCAAGCGGAGAGAGTGGGAATCCCATGTCTGGAACAGGTTTGAAATCTTATCCGTGTATGATCAACAAGTTCATTCAGAATTACTTAGCCCCTCGAACATGGGATGGATATTCACTAGCATGGAAGAGGTGTCATCAATGTTGTACTGTCAGGAATGTTTCTTGTTTGTTGTTTGATTTAAATGTATTTTTTTCAATTTCTTTGTTCATTGTTAGAAGGTGGTTTTGGTTATATCAGTTTTGCATATAACTGTTGCAGGTGTTTCTTCCTTTTTTAAATTAGCAGGTTATCAGTCCTTTTCTAACCAGTTTGTGGTAAAACAGTTTCTTAAAGGAGTCAGAAGATCATTTAGCAGCGTGGATGTCAGGCGGCCAATCACATTTGAATTGTTGGGTGACTTAGTGTCAGTGTTGGAGTCTTGCTGGGTTAAGTTAGCAGCTTTAGCATAATTACCATTGTGCCAAGTTAGGACAGTGAAAGCATTTTTTGAGATTAGACCTCAGGGTAATGGTTCCTTTTTGATTTTAGAGGATGGTTCAGTATTGACAATTTATCAGTTTAATGCAATTTTTACAAAATGTTTATTATCGTTAAATTTGTCTGCTGAAAAATATTTGTCTCATTCTTTTTGCATTGGTGCTGCTACAGTGGCGGCTAATTTGGGATTGAATGAGGCAATAATTTTAAAAAAAAATTTAACTTTGGGAAGAGTGTTTTATATACGTTTTTCGTGCTCTTCTTACATTTATGTATTTAAAGAAAACCTGTCATGTGGATATTTGATTATAATCTAACGAATTATATACAATCATTAACTACTAAAAAGTACCTTAGATGTATTCACTTACTGGTGTGACAGATGGTTACCTCATAATATACACACAAAGATGCCGCATGCTAATGAGCTGATTTGAGTCCAGCGTATATTCAATTCAGAGCTATAGCCACTCCCCTGCCCACCTGCTGCTGATTCATATGTAAAATAACTGTCATTCAGCAGCAGGTGGGCGGGGAGAGTCAGGAGCTCATGAATATTCAGGACTCATCATTATCAGCTGGAGCTTTTCAATACAAGATGTTGGCAGATTGACTTGGTCAATTAAAGAAAGTGACCCAGCATTTTGCTAAGAGAATCAGTCACTTATTTATGTTGCCATTAGTTAGGACACCATAAAACTGTTGACAAGTTCCCTTTAACCCCTTAAGGACTCAGCCCTATTTCACCTTAAGGACCAGGCCATTTATTGCAAATCTGACCAGTGTGACTTTAAGTGCTGATAACTTTAAAACGCTTTGACTTATCCAGGGCATTCTGAGAATGTTTTTTCGTCACATAGTGTACTTCATGACACTGGTAAAATGAAGTTAAAAAAATTCATTTTTTTTATAAAAAAATACCAATTTTACCAATAATTTGTAAAAAATTGCAAATTTCCAAGTTTTAATTTCTCTTTTATAAAATTACTCTTTTATAATACATAGTAATACCTCCAAAAATAGTTATTACTTTACATTCCAAATATGTCTACTTCATGTTTGTTTGTATCATTTTGGGAATGATATTTTATTTTTTGGGGATGTTACAAGGCTTAGAAGTTTAGAAGCAAATCTTGAAATTTTTCATAAATTTTCAAAAACCCAATTTTTAGGGACCAGTTCAGCTCTGAAGTCACTTTGCGAGGCTTACATAATAGAAACCACCCAAAAATGACCCAATTCTATAAACTACACCCCTCAAGGTATTCAAAACTGATTTTAAAAACTTTGTTAACCCTTTAGGTGTTCCACAAGAATTAATGGAAAATAGAGATACAATTTCAAAATTTCACTTTTTTGGCAAATTTTCCATTTTTATAAAAAAAAATTCCAGTTACAAAGCAAGGGTTAACAGCCAAACCAAACTCAATATTTATGGCCCTGATTCTGTAGTTTAAAGAAACACCCCATATGTGGTTGTAAACCGCTGTACGGGCACACGGCAGGGCGCAGAAGGAAAGGAATGCCATACGGTTTTTGGAAGGCAGATTTTGCTGGACTGGTTTTTTTGACACCATGTCCCATTTGAAGCCCCCCTGATGCACCCCTATAGTAGAAACTCCCAAAAAGTGGCCCCATTTTAGAAACTACGGGATAGGGTGGCAGTATTGTTGGTACTAGTTTAGGGTACATATGATTTTTGGTTGCTCTATATTACACTTTTTGTGAGGCAAGATAACAAGAAATAGCTGTTTTGGCACGGTTTTTATTTTTTGTTATTTACAACATTCATCTGACAGGTTAGATCATGTGATATTTTTATAGGCCAGGTTGTTACGGATGCGGCGATACCTAATATGTATACTTTTTTTTTTATTTATGTAAGTTTTACACAATGATTTCATTTTTGAAGCAAAAAAAAATCATGTTTTAGTGTTTCCATAGTCTGAGAGCCATAATTTTTTCAGTTTTTGGGCGATTATCTTAGGTAGGGTCTCATTTTTTGCGGGATGAGATGTTGGTTTGATTGGCACTATTTTGGGGTGCATATGACTTTTTGATCGCTTGCTATTACACTTTTTGTGATGTAAGGTGACAAAAAATGGTTTATTTAGCACAGTTTTTATTTTTTATTTTTTACGGTGTTCATCTGAGAGGTTAGGTCATGTGATATTTTTATAGAACCGGTCCATACAAACGCGGCAATACCAAATATGTATATATTTTTTTTATTTATGTAAGTTTTACACAATAACAGCTTTTTTCAAACAAAAAAAATTATGTTTTAGGGTCTCCATATTCTGAGCCATAGTTTTTTTTTTTTTTGGGTGATGGTCTCAGGTAGGGGCTCATTTTTTGCGGGATGAGGTGACTGTTAGATTGGTACTATTTTTGTGGGCAAACGCCTTTTTGATCGCTTGCTGTTGTACTTTTTGTGATGTAAGGTGACAAAAAAAAGGTTTATTTAGCACAGTTTTTATTTTTTATGGTGTTCATCTGAGGGGTTAGTTCATGTGATATGTTTATAGACCCGGTCGATACGGATGCGGCGATACCTAATATGTATACTTTTTTTTTTTCCTATTTTTTTTTAAGCTTTATTTGGGGAAAATTACGTTTTTGTTTATTTTTACTTGAAACTTGTAATTTTTTTGGGGGGGAAACCTTTTTTATTTACTTTTTTTTTCACTTTATTTTTTGTCCCACTTTGGGACTTGAACGTTGGGGGGTATATTCCTTTACAATGCATTCCAATACTTCTGTATTGGAATGCATTGGCTGTATCAGTAATACTGTGTGTATTACTCATACAGCTTCCGGGGCCTGTGAGATCCAGGGGGCTAGATCTCCCAGGCTCTTCACCGGAAGGCAGCGCAATGCCTTCCTTAGACATCGGGTCCCCCCCACAGCCGCATGGGGACCTGATGGCACCACCGCACAGCCGCCGGAACCGCAGGTAAAGCCGCAAACCACAGGTCTGAATTGACCCCCGGCGTTGTGACAGGATGCCCGCTGAATGATTTCAGCGGGCATCCTGTTCCGATTAACCCGCGCCGCAATTGCGGTTTAAACCCATGACGTCCTTAAGGACTCTGGAAACATGCCGTACCGGTATGTAATGCTTCCCTAAGGGGTTAATCATTGGGTGTTTACTTCAATAGAAAACTGCATTTTCAGCTCATAGTCTATGGCTTGGATCTGCTCCAAAAAAACGCTGAAAATGCAAAAGAAAAGCAAGGACACATACAGATTTTTTTCCGGGGGTGCTTCCCATTTATTTCAATTGGAAATTCAATGCGGATTCTGCTCCAAGATAGGTTATGCTGCATCATTTTAACACGTGGAAAGTGCTGTTTCCCATTCAAATGAATGGGAGGATGTTTTGAGGAGTATTGTGGATCTGATTTTGAGATTGAAATGCTGGAAAATCAGCACCAAAAAACTCCATGTGAACTGGCCCTTATAAATCCAGTTACACAGAGAATTTTAATATGTGGAGGTAGAAAATGAACTGGTTAGTGAAACATGTCCTGTTGATGTCAGGACACATCTCACTGCCCTAAGACATGATGGGACAGCAGTCACATGACAAACCAGGAAGTAGGATTTAAGCATGGGGGATAAGAGAAAACTGCAAATGAAGTAAATAAAAAATAAAAATTAAATCCAAGATGAAATGGGAACTAGAGTACCTGATGAAAATGAACTTTAGAGTGAAAAGTAGTTTATGGCAAATCCTCTTTAACCCTTCTGAACACCTTTTTATTTTCAGCATAAAAAAAACAGTCTAGTGCTGTTGCTGGGTTTGGGGTGGCCCCAATGCTATGCTGGGTCACCCGGACACCGTTGAGGTGTCACCACGTGTTGCTGCTCTCTAGAAGGGATGGTAAGGCATGGTGCACCCCAATGGGAAATAAGTCCAGAGAGTCAGGGTCTACAGTGTGCTTCTTTACTGGAGGAACTCAAGTGCAAAACAATATAGGCGAGGCAGTGGGCTTCTCCAGTCTCCTCTCGGGCAGAAGAAGGATTTGAGGCTTAAGAAAGGCCTGTGCTAGCTGTCCCTCTCTCTCTTAGAAGGTTGGTACCCTGAACAATGGCTGGAGGTCCATTGTCTGGGACTCAGTAGTCTGGCTAGCTCCTTGGTCACAGGGCTAGTGGCCCATGGTCTGCGGATCAGCATCCTCATCTCAGTGTCTTCTGGTCACTCATGCAGTCTGGCATGAGTCTCCTATTCTGAACTCTGTTCCCTAACCGCAGAACACTAGGGGCTCTGACTGCTCTCCTTATATACAGTTTCTAGCTGAACTAGAACATTCTAGTGGGAGGGGTAGAATGAAGAAACACAACCCAAACAAATACAATGTTACAATTCTGCTCTCTTATAGACTTGCATTAGACCTTCCATAATAATCGCAAAGACTCAGAACTTTTTTTATTCGCTAGAACGTCGCAAAAGTCTCTCAGTATGCATTTACTATGCAAATACAGTGCAAATGATCCAGATATATCACAACAAACAAATAAAATTCTGTTACACAGCATTAAACAGTATAAGTTAATGCTTTAAAGAGTAACTAAACCTTTGAGTAAAATTTTAATAAGATGTCCCTAATGCCCTAATACAGTTTTTCTAATATACTTTATAAATGGATTTTGTATTTTTATTCCACTTTTCCTTACCTAAAGCTCACCTTTCCCTGTGCGCTTAAAACTGACATTTCTGTATAGCGCTGACTTCTCAGCGGTGTACTGAGTACAGAGTCTTCAGATTATGAATTGGGCCGCAGCAACAGTGAGTACAGGCAGGAGCACATATTGCTGCTCCTGCCCATGCCGCCTGGAGGTTTACTAACTCCCGGCATAGCACATGGGTACCCTGTTCCCATGTGCTATGCCAGGATTAGCTGAGCGGAGCGGGATCCTGCCTCTGCCTTCTTCACTAAGCTAAGAGAACTGCATGTCAGCTCTTAGCTTAGCGGAGCAGGCACAGGCAACTAATCCTGGCATAGCACATGGTTACAGGGTACAAATGTGCTATACCAGGAGTTAGTCCGGAGGGCACAGGCAGGAGCAGCAATATGCGCTCATGCCCGTACTCATTATGCTGTGGCCCCATTCATAAACTTCAAAGTCCGTACTCCGATCACTGCTGAGCAGTCATCGATGTACAGAAATGTGAGTTTTAAGCTCACAGGGAGAGGTGCGCTTTAGGTAGGGAAAAGTGGAATTAAAATACAAAATCCATTAATAAAGTACATTAGAAAAACTTTTATTAGGGCATTAGGGACATCTTATTAAAATTGTACTCAGAGGTTTAGTTACTCTTTAAAGTGAAATAAAGGAAGGATTTGATGACTTTTCATAGAGGAAAAGGGGGCAATGTCCACAAATGACCAGACTTCCAATTATCCATGCTCCTGGGCACTACAGTAGCAATCCAGACCATGTGCTCCATAGGTTGCATTAGCAAGTAGTCATACTAGCCATGTCTTTTATAAAGGAAGGGATGTTGGTTATTTTGTAAAGACAATTGTAGAGCTAAAGCTGTGGAATAATGGGTGTTGCTCGATGCAGGGGTGGACTGCCCATAGACCTTACAGGGAATTTTCCAAGTGGGCCAACGCCCATAGGGCCACCCAAGCCCTCCGAAACTGTTGCTGGCTGGGTTCATGCTATTGGGGAAACTATAGGGGTAATTATTAGAGGTAGTCCAGGCAGCCTGCTAAAGGTAGGGCTAGAAGATAAGGAGCTCCTGCTTCTTAAATTCATTAGAGACAATTGGATGGACCAAGAATGGCAGGTATTGCTGGCCACAACAGATTGACAGCTTTTGGGGAGGTATTTCATGCTACAATGTGGTATTTGGTTCTGTGGGTTTTCTGTGTGGCACTATGGTTGTCACGGATTATGTTGCAGATAGCTGAAAGTTATGAATAAACGTCTGACTGGCTTGATCCCAAACTAAGGAGCATATAGGTGACCCCTATAAAACCCTAAGAGCTCACCCTGACTGCTAAGCACATACAAGGGTCTCAAAGGTAGACGATTGTATGCCCCCGTACCTAGACTGTGTGACACCTGAAAACCCTATAATAGTGAGGGGACACGACCACCGGCTCCCTGCACTTCATACGGAGGGAGTCAGGGTCACCTAGAATCAAGCCAGCAAGGAAACACAATACATGAGAGTACTTATCTGAACAAGCAGTAGCAGACGCCTCCAGCAGTGAACACTTCAATCCAGGAAGTAGTATAAACCGCAAAGTGAGGCAGTATGGGAGGGAATATAAAGGAAAGAGGATTAGTCAAAATAGGTGACACCTGGGAGAAGAAAATTAGATGAGAAAGTGAAACCAAAACAAAGAACATCATGCAAGAGGTAGAGAAGGACGTCTGTCAGACCTTCTCACAGAAGTGGCGGTGACAATGGTATTACTGACCCTGCAAACTTGTTTTGGTTCCATCTACTTGTGATGCCCCACCTTCTGTCAATTTGGCTCCACTTACAACATTGGGGCCACTTTTAGTTTGTTTACCAGAGCCACTTTATGTTCCCAGTCCTTTCCTGGCTGGGTGAGATGTTTTATCATCATAAGGTGAAATCATATTCTATGTCAGGCCATAATCAAAGCATGGAAGTCCAAAATCAAGGCAAAGTTATCCCTATGCATCAGCAGCTATATTCCTGTCGGGGATTTAGGAGTGCTAAAAGTGCGTTCTAAAAAAAAGTGGGAGTGGTAGTGGCTCTGGCTGTAACAATTATTCACAGAAATCACAGTGCCAATCAACTCACTGATGCTCCCTAGGGCCAGGGCAGTGACAGGAGAATACATCCTTTCTTCCCTCAGGGCACAGCCTGTTGGTAGTTGGATTGCCCTTTTTGTTATGAGTTTGGTACAGGTTTAAGGCAGGAGCTGAAGGTACTGTGGCCAGTGAATGGTGTTGGAGTCAGTAACCGAGCCAGCTGTAGAAAATAGACAAGGCTCTCTTTATTAAAGTGTAGTATGGGAGTTGTAGTACATCCAACTGTATCACAGTTCCAAACAATTCACTGTACACTATGTGCCATAGTGAAGCAGACGCCCCACGTGCCGGCAGCGAACGGCCGTGCTTCTGGTCCCTTCCTCTGCAGCCTCACAGACTTGATAAAGGGGTCGGTAGAACCCCTAAACGCGTTGTCTTCCAATAAACTTCATGACATTCAACATCTGGTTGTGATCCTGCGCCTTATGTCCACACGCCCACTTGACTTCCATGGTCCAGTGGAGCTCCAGTACTATTGTTCACCCGGCTGGCTGTCTGGCCCCCGCCTAAGGAGATTTTGGACTGAATCGGCAGCACCAACCAGTTACTTTTTCCAGTTGGCCTTTATTGTGGTTGCGCCCAATATTGGTGCAACCTGAACAGGTGAGCATAATTAACCCACATGTGTTTGGAGGACACTGTTTATTTGACATACTCACCCTATGAGCGCCTTTCTCTCCCTGTGGCCATTTTTTGCTTTTTGATCCTCCTACAAGGGCAGAGTCAGGATTGTTAACCCTGACCTATCAATACAAAATGAGCCAGTTTGCAATGTGTCAGAACATTAAACCACACAAACAATTTGGGAAGTACCCTATTCTGGGGTACTACAAAAGAAAACTAATTAACAAAAATGATATTTACTGTACTAAAAAAAATCTTGTTAAGGATTATGTTTGAAATGTATTTTGAATTAGGTCTGGTTTCGAAGTAGTTTCTATTATCAAGTGCCCTCACTGACTACGAATAACAGTGTCTTGCCTTTCTAAGTTGAATCATGATTCTGTGTATAGTGTAGTCTAGATGACTGTCTACTAGTCAGCAAAAGTGTCAGCCAGGATGTAACAATAACATTTCAGAGTAATGATGCTGCTTCACTTTTAACAAAGTCACCCGCAGAGATTTCTAAGGAGGTCACAGCAGATGTAAAATGAGCAAAGATGCTACAAAAGAGATTCTTAATCAAATCAAATGACTCATTATATTTACGTGAATGATTATGAACTCTTCGTGGTAATAAAAATGAGAGGATTATCGAAGTTAATATTGTCAATCATGTGAAATGTAGGTCATTAATTGATTATCTATAACTCTTAAAGCAGTGGTCCAGTGCCAGAAACATGTGGTTTGCAAATGTAAAAGAAGGCAAATTACTAATATAAAGTCCAATAGCTTCTGAATCTCAAAACCCTTAGGCCTCTTTCACACGGGCGTCATGTTTTTGGCCCGGATAAGATTCGGGGGCGTTGCGGGGAAAATGCGCGATTTTTCAGCGCGCGTGCAAAACATTGGGTTAGGGTTAGGTGTTGTGTAGATTTAATTATTTTCCCTTATAACATGGTTATAAGGGAAAATAATAGCATTCTTAATACAGAATGCATAGTACAATAGGGCTGGAGGGGTTAAAAAATGTTTTAACTCACCTTATTCCGCTTGCTCGCGCAGCCCGGCTTCTTTTCTTTCTTCTTTGAGGAATAGGACCTTTGATGACATCACTGCGCTCATCACATGATCCATCACCATGGTGTGACGGACCATGTGATGACCGCAGTGACGTCACCACAGGTCCTTTTCCTGTGCACAGCAAAGATGAAGACAGAAGAGAAGCCGGGCTGAGCGAGCAAGTGGATTAAGGTGAGTTAAATTTTTTATTTTATTTTTTTAACCTCTCCAGCCCTATTGTACTATGCATTCTGTATTAAGAATGCTATTATTTTCCCTTATAACCATGTTATAAGGGAAAATAATAATGATCGGGTCCCCATCCCGATCGTCTCCTAGCAACCGTGCGTGAAAATCGCACCGCATCTTCACTTGCTTGCGATTTTCACTCAGCCCCATTCACTTCTGTGGGGCCTGCGTTGCGTGGAAAACGCACAAAGAGGAACATGCTGCAATTTTCACGCAATGCACGTGATGTGTGAAAATCACCGCTCATATGCACAGCCCCATAGAAATGAATGTGTCCGGATTCAGTGCGGGTGCAATGCGTTCACCTCACGCATTGCACCCGTGCGGAAATCTCGCCAGTGTGAAAAGGTGCCTTAATCTCAAAGGGCAAGGAAAATATGTAGTATTAAAGGCAACCTGTCACCATGAAATGCAACGTAACCTACAGGCAGCACGTTACAGAGCAGGAGGGGCTGAGCAGACTGATATATAGTTTTGTGGGAAAAGACTCAGTAGAACTTCTATTTCACTGTTAGGACTGAATGAGCAGGAATGTCAATGAAAAAATTACAAGTTCTACTGAATCTTCTCCCAAAAAAACTATAAATAAATCTTCTCAGCGCCTCCTGCTCTATATCATGCCGTCTCCATCTCAGACACTATGTTCAATGTGACAGGTTCCCTTTAATAGCCACCGGACTTCACACATGTAGAAAAAATAGGATGTAAAAGCCTGCAACACTTAGCTCCTTCCAAGGTGCATAGGCTTTGTCTGTTCAGCAACTCCAAATCTCCAGTGATTTAGAAATTCCACGAATTCAAGTGGTGAGTAAAAGGGTGGGGCTTAGCTGTTGGGGGTGGGGCTTAGCACCAAAACTGGAGTAAGTTATAGTTTAAGTTTCTGGTGCACAGCAGGGCAGAGATGAGTCTGATTGTCTTGATAAATCTCCCCCTATATCCTCTGCTGTCTGCTCTGCAGTGAACTCTGGTCTAAATGCAAATGTTCAAAAGCATAGTGTAGACCACTTTCACAGTAAAAGGTTTAAAATGGTTTAATATTTTAAAAATAAGTATAAAATCAAGCACTTTGATCACAAAGTTAAAAACACATTGCTCTGCCGAACCACTGGTTTTACCAGTAACAGCTTCTTACAAAGTTATCTTAGCAGAACTTATGTACATCTGAATTTGTGTTTCTAAAGCTTTGGAATTGCTGAAGAAGCTAAATGTTGCAGTCTTTTACACCTAATTTTTTCCGCACATGTGAAATTGTGGTGAGTGATAATACTGTATACTTTCCTTGCTCTTTGAGAATAGGAGTTTTGAGCTTCAGGGGCTATTGGCTGTCCCCGTTTTTTCCTGTATAGTTATTTGGAGGTTTGGTGCGATTTTACTTTTCTTCTGAAACTTATTAATATACAGAAATGTAGTAATTTTCAAAACTTAATGCATGTCTGGATTTCACCTGCAGTCACATGGTCCGAAAAGTTCAGAGCCTCTCTGGTAAAATGTGACATTCCAACTTCTCATCTAGCAGGAAACTTCCTCCGCCTCCCAGTGTGTCTAACTCTGCATCAGTAATGACCAAGAAGAGGTCTGGCTTAGTTTATAAACTAAAGGTCTACATAGATATATATATATATATATATATATATATATATATATATATACACACTGCTCAAAAAAATAAAGGGAACACTTAAACAATACAATGTAACTCCAAGTCAATCACACTTCTGTGAAATCAAACTGTCCACTTAGGAAGCAACACTGAGTGACAATCAATTTCACATGCTGTTGTGCAAATGGGATAGACAACAGGTGAAAATTATAGGCAATTAGCAAGATACCCCCAATAAAGGAATGGTTCTGCAGGTGGTGATCACAGACCACTTCTCAGTTCCTATGCTTCCTGGCTGATGTTTTGGTCACTTTTGAATGCTGGCAGTGCTTTCACTCTAGTGGTAGCATGAGACGGAGTCTACAACCCACACAAGTGGCTCAGGTAGTGCAGCTTATCCAGGATGGCACATCATTGCGAGCTGTGTCAAGAAGGTTTGCTGTGTCTGTCAGCGTAGTGTCCAGAGCATGGAGGCGCTACCAGGAGACAGGCCAGTACATCAGGAGACGTGGAGGAGGCGGTAGGATGGCAACAACCCAGCAGCAGGACCGCTACCTCCGCCTTTGTGCAAGGAGGAACAGGAGGAGCACTGCCGGAGCCCTGCAAAATGGCCACAAATGTGCATGTGTCTGCTCAAACGGTCAGAAACAGACTCCATGAGGCTGATATGAGGGCCCGACGTCCACAGGTGGGGGTTGTGCTTACAGCCCAACACCGTGCAGGACGTTTGACATTTGCCAGAGAACACCAAGATTGGCAAATTCGCCACTGGCGCCCTGTGCTCTTCACAGATGAAAGCAGGTTCACACTGAGCACATGTGACAGACATGACAGAGTCTGGAGACGCCGTGGAGAACGTTCTGCTGCCTGCAACATCCTCCAGCATGACCGGTTTGGCATTGGGTCAGTAATGGTGTGGGGTGGCATTTCTTTGGAGGGCCGCACAGCCCTCCATGTGCTCGCCAGAGGTAGCCTGACTGCCATTAGGTACCGAGATGAGATCCTCAGACCGCTTGTGAGACCATATGCTGGTGCGGTTGGCCCTGGGTTCCTCCTAATGCAAGACAATGCTAGACCTCATGTGGCTGGAGTGTGTCAGCAGTTCCTGCAAGACGAAGGCATTGATGCTATGGACTGGCCCGCCCGTTCCCCAGACCTGAATCCAATTGAGCACATCTGGGACATCATGTCTCGCTCTATCCACCAACGTCACGTTGCACCACAGACTGTCCAGGAGTTGGCAGATGCTTTAGTCCAGGTCTAGGAGGAGATCCCTCAGGAGACCGTCCGCCACCTCATCAGGAGCATGCACAGGCGTTGTAGGGAGGTCATACAGGCACGTGGAGGCCACACACACTACTGAGCCTCATTTTGACTTGTTTTAAGGACATTACATCAAAGTTGGATCAGCCTGTAGTGTGTTTTTCCACTTTAATTTTGAGTGTGACTCCAAATCCAGACCTCCATGGGTTGAAAAATTTGATTTCCATTTTTTTATTTTTGTGTGATTTTGTTGTCAGCACATTCAACTATGTAAAGAACAAAGTATTTCAGAAGAATATTTAATTAACTCAGATCTAGGATGTGTTATTTTTGTGTTCCCTTTATTTTTTTGAGCAGTGTGTATATATATATATATATATATATATATACTCATTAGACTGCTGTCCAAACAGATGTCAATGGAGAGAACAATTTTGTTCCGCCAGGAGATAAGCCACTGCCAGAAGTAGCTTTCTCCTTTCTGCCCATTAAAAACACATACTCGTTCTGCCATCACAGCTACAGAAGAAGATTTCAACTTTAAAATAAGGAAACTTTTTAACTTTTGAAAATTAAAGTACGGTATATTATTGAGTTTATTATTTTAAATATGGAAACCACTCAAGATGTTTTTCCAGTATCAGACAACCTCATTAGGCCTCATGCACACAACCGTTGTTGTGTTCCATGTCCGTTGTTCCGTTTGCCGTGATTTTCTGCGGACCCATTGACTTTCAATGGGTCCGTTGAAAACTCTGATAATATAGTAACATAGTAACATAGTACATAAGGCCGAAAAAAGACATTTGTCCATCCAGTTCGGCCTGTCATCCTACAAGTTGATCCAGAGGAAGGCAAAAAAAACCCTGTGAGGTAGAAGCCAATTTTCCTCACTTTAGGGGAATAAAAAATTCCTTCCCGACTCCAATCAGGCAATCAGAATAACTCCCTGGATCAACGACCCCTGTCTAGTAGCTATAGCCTGTAATATTATTACACTCCAGAAATACATCCAGGCCCCTCTTGAATTCCTTTATTGTACTCACCATCACCACCTCCTCAGGCAGAGAGTTCCATAGTCTCACTGCTCTTACCGTAAAGAACCCTTTTCTATGTTTGTGTACAAACCTTCTTTCCTCCAAACGCAGAGGATGTCCCCTCGTCACAGTCACAGTCCTGGGGATAAATAGATGATGGGATAGATCTCTGTACTGCCCCCTGATATATTTATACATAGTAATTAGATCTCCCCTCAGTCGTCTTTTTTCTAACGTGAATAACCCTAATTTTGATAATCTTTCAGGGTACTGTAGTTGCCCCATTCCAGTTATTACTTTAGTTGCCCTCCTCTGGACCCTCTCCAGCTCTGCTATGTCTGCCTTGTTTACAGGAGCCCAGAACTGTACACAGTACTCCATGTGTGGTCTGACCAGTGATTTGTAAAGTAGTAGGAATATGTTCTCATCACGGGCATCTATGCCCCTTTTGATGCAACCCATTATCTTATTGGCCTTGGCAGCCGCTGCCTGACACTGTTTTTTGCAGCTTAGTTTGCTGTTTATTAAAATTCCTAGATCCTTTTCCATGTCAGTGTTACCGAGTGTTTTACCATTTAGTATGTACGGGTGACTTGCATTATTCCTTCCCATGTGCATAACTTTACATTTCTCAGTGTTAAACCTCATCTGCCACTTATCTGCCCAAGCCTCCAATCTATCCAGATCCCTCTGTAGTAGTATACTGTCCTCTTCAGTGTTAATTACTTTACACAGTTTAGTGTCATCTGCAAAAATTGATATTTTACTATGCAAGCCTTCTACAAGATCATTAATAAATATATTGAAGAGAATAGGGCCCAATACTGACCCCTGAGGTACTCCACTAGTGACAGTGACCCAATCTGAGTATGTACCGTTAATAACCACCCTCTGTTTTCTATCATTGAGCCAGTTACTTACCCACTTACAGACGTTTTCTCAGAGTCCGAGCATTCTCATTTTATATACTAACCTTTTATGAGGTACAGTGTCAAATGCTTTGGAGAAGTCCATTTACACGACATCCATTGATTCGCCGCTGTCAAGTCTAGTACTTACCTCCTCATAGAAACTGATTAAATTAGTTTGACATGACCGATCCCTCACGAAGCCATGCTGATATGGCGTTATTTGCTTATTTCCCATAAGATGCTCTAACATAGCATCTCTCAGAAAACCTTCAAACAGTTTACCCACAACAGATGTTAAACTTACCGGCCTATAGTTTCCAGGCTCTGTTTTTGGACCCTTTTTGAATATTGGCACCACATTTGCCATGCGCCAATCCTGTGGGACATTCCCTGTCAGTACAGAGTCCGCAAATATCAGAAATAAGGGTCTGGCTATGACATTACTTAATTCCCTTAGGATACGGGGGTGTATGCCATTCGGTCCTGGCGATTTGTCTATTTTGATTTTTTTAAGTCGCTGTTGTACTTCTTCCTGGGTCAGACAGGACACTTTTAATGGCGAATTTATTTCAGCATTCAGCATTTCATCTGACAGTTTATTTTCCTCAGTGAATACATTGGAGAAAAAAATATTTAACAGCTTTGCTTTCTCCTCGTCGCTCTCTGCGACTCCCCCCTCATTACTCTTTAAAGGGCCGACACCTTCAGATTTATACTTTTTAACATTTATATAATTGAAGAACATTTTAGGGTTAGTTTTACTCTGTTTGGCAATTAATCTCTCGGTCTCTAGTTTGGCCGCTTTTATTTGTTTTTTACATGTTCTGTTTTTTTCCTTATAGTTTTTCAGTGCTTCCGTGCTACCCTCCTGTTTTAGGGTTTTATATGCTTTCTTTTTGTCATTTATTGCTTTCTTTACAGTTCTGTTTATCCACATTGGTTTCTTTTTGTTCCTTAACCTTTTATTCCCATACGGTATGTACCTCTCACAATCAGATTTTAGGATGTTTTTAAAGATATCCCATTTTTTGGCTGTATTTTTATTTTTGAGGACTTTGTCCCAGTTAGTTAGGCCTATGGCCTCTCTTAGTTGGCTAAATTTAGCTTTTTTGAAGTTTGGTATTTTTGTTTCTCCCTGTAGAAACGCTCTTTTGAATGATAATTGGAAGGTTATTACTTTATGGTCACTATTTCCCAGGTGTCCCCCAACCTGCACGTCTGTTGTTCTGTCAGGTCTATTGGTTAATATTAAGTCCAGTATGGCCGTCCCTCTAGTCGGGTCCTGAACCAGTTGGGAGAGATAATGGTCTTTGGTTATTGCCAAGAATCTGTTTCCTTTATGAGATATACAAGTTTCAGTTTCCCAGTCTATATCTGGGTAGTTGAAGTCCCCCATAATAACCACCTCATTATGATTTGCCGCCTTGTCTATCTCGTTTAGTAGTAGATTTTCTGTGGACTCTGGTATATTAGGTGGTTTATAGTAGACTCCTATTAGTAATTTATTGTTGTTTTTAGCTCCATGTATCTCTACCCACAGTGACTCCACATGTTCATGTCCCTCACTTATATCTTCACGGAGTGTGGGCTTTAGACAAGATTTTACATAAAGGCAGACCCCTCCACCTCTCCGGTTTTGACGATCCTTTCTGAACAGACTGTAACCTTGTACATTAACTGCCCAGTCATAGCTATCATCCAGCCATGTCTCAGTTATTCCCACTATGTCATAGTCCTCCTCACACATCACTAATTCCAGTTCACCAGTTTTATTAGTCAGACTTCTGGCATTAGTATACATACATAATGCACCGTTTGTCATCCGCGTCCGTGATCCGTGTTTCCAGTCCGTCCAAAAAATATGACCTGTCCTATTTTTTTCTTGGACATCAGTTCGCGGACCCATTCAAGTCAATGGGTCCGTGAAAAAACACTGAGGCACACAAGATTGTCATCCGTGTCCGTTTTTTTCCTATCATTTGCAAGGCAAACTTGACTTGGGGACAAAACATAACTGAACAGAACGGAATGCTCCAATATGCATTCCGCTCTGTTTGGTTGCGTTCTAATACCGGAGAGCAAACCACAGCATGCTGCACTTTTCTTTCTGTCATGGGATGCGGGGCAAGATGCATTGTGGGTCATAAGGATCCAAGTCAATGGGGACAGATCTGTTTTCCCTGACACAATCTGACACAATAGAAAACTGATCTGTCCCCCATTGACTTTCAATGGTGTTCATGACGGATGCGTCTTGGCTATGTTACAGATAATACAACCGGATCCGTTCATAACGGATGCAGATGATTGTATTATCAGTAACAGAAGCGTTTTTGCTGATCCCTGCTGGATCCAGCAGAAACGCTAGTGTGAAAGTAGCCTAAGATTCTCCAAATAATTATTTCACATTTATACATGTTTTTGCTCCATAGATGAACTAAGCAATAGACTATATACCAAGGGTTCACAACCTTTTTTGGTCTGGAGGCCGCATTGCCACAATTAGAGATGAGTGAATTTTTCAAAAATTCGATTCGGCCGGCTTGCCGAATTTTCTTAAAAAAAACTTGGTTCGATCCTAATTTATTCGTGGCGAATTTAGTTAAAAAAAATGCTTTTTCCTGGCTGCAGAGAGCTTTTATAGTGGTGTAGAACACTGTGCCTTGCAGTAACACGCATAGGGAGTCTGTTGTGGTAGTGAAATTATACTGTGAGTCCGTATGACATGCAGATGACAGGCGTCGCTCTTAGAATCACAGCACACCAAGAAGAAGCACACTTCTTTTACACCGTCGTCAGCGGATTCTACATAGATACCTACAGAACCTGTTCCATTAAACACTTATACAAGTAGAGCCCCCCGACAGAGTGGAGAGGGTGTCAGCAGTAAGTTTGTGTCGATGTCACTGATTATTTTGCCCTTCCTCTGATCCGTCACAACAATAACCCACAAAAACCGGATCCTGTCTGTGGAGCATCTGCCTTTACTCGGTCAGCATTTGGTCAGTAGTCCATTAGTATTACTAAAGGCAAAAAAAACAGGAGTGGATCCAAAACAGAGATGACACGTGAATGGAATATTTGCATGTTTTCTGTGTTTTGTACCTACTCCTGCTTTTGGCTACCAAATCAAAGTTAATTCTGATGGGACCATACAGGCCTTACAGCTGCTACACAGACAGTATCCGTGGTGCATATTATTTTTCCTTCCTTCTGACAGATCAGAAGAAGGGTCAAATAAATGATGATGTAAGCCAGGCCGAAAGGCAAAATAGTGGCGCAGTCATGAAGTGGGGAGGGTTGGAACAGCATGAGAAGTCCACAGAGTGGCCCTATGACATAGTGTTGAGGTGGCAGCAGCATAAGGAGACCACAGAGTGGCAAAATGACAGTGTGGAGGTGGCAGCAGCAGCATCAGGAGGAGGCCACAGAGTGGCACAATGACATAGTGTGGAAGTGGCAGCAGCAGCATCAGGAGGCCACAGAGTGGCACAATGACATAGTGGTGGCAGCATCAGGAGACCACAGACTGGCAAGGTGACATAGCATGGAGGTGGCAGCAGCATGAGGAGACCACAGAGTGGCAAGGTGACAGTGTGGAGGTGGCAGCAGCATCAGGAGACAACAGAGTGGCAAGGTGACAGTGTGGAGGTGGCAGCAGCATCAGGAGACCACAGAGTGGCAAGATGACATAGTGTGGAGGTGGCAGAAGCATCAGGAGACCACAGAGTGGCCAGATGACATAGTGTGGAAGTGGCAGCAGCATCAGGAGGCCACAGAGTGGCAAGGTGACATAGTGTGGAGGTGGCATCAGCATCAGGAGGAGGCCACAGAGTGGCACAATGACAATGTGGAGGTGACGGCAGCATCAGGAGACCACAGATTGGAAGGGTGACATAGTGTGGAGGTGGCAGCAGCATCAGGAGGCTGACATAGTTGCTGGTGGGTGGCAATACCAGTACCAGCTGAAGATGGTGGGTGAGAGAAGGAGCACTTGGCATCAGATGTGTGGCATCAGGCGGGTGGCAGCATCAGAATAGTAGCTGAGGCAAGTAGCCACAAGAAACCGGTCTCTTTTGTCAAAGTGTTGGTGTGGCACCACGGATTATCTAGTCTGATGAATCAGGCATTGGTGGGTGGAAATCCTGGCTGATCCTGTCACCGCCAGTTCTGTGAAAAGGTCTGACAGATGTTCTTCTCTACCTCTTGTATGACGGTCTTTGTTTTGGTTTCACTTTGTCAGCTCCTTTCCTTCTGCCAGGTGTCACTTATTTAGACTAATTGTCTTACTTTATATTCCCTCCCATACTGCCTCACTTTGCGGTTTATACTACTTCCTGGATGAAGTGTTCACTGCTTGAGGCTGCTGCTGCTGTTTGCTCAGATAAGTCTTTTCCTTTATTGTGTTTCCTTGCTGGCTTTATTCTAGGTGACCCTGACTCCGTCCGTATTAAGTGCAGGGAGCCGGTGGTCGTGTCCCCTCACTATTATAGGGTTTTCAGATGTCACACAGTCTTAGGTACGTGGGCATGCAATCGTCTACCATTGAGACCCTTGCATGTGCTTAGCAGTCAGGGAGAACTCTTAGGGATTTATAGGGCTCACCTATATGCTCCTTAGTTTGGGATCAAGCCAGCTGGTCGTTTATTTATAAGTTCCAGCTATCTGCAACTTCACCCGTGACAGATCCACGCCTGATTCATCTTGACAAAGGTCAGTCTTTCCACATTTTGGGTGGACAGGCGAGTTCTTCTTGGGGTAACTATGGCCCCGGCTGCCCTAAACACCCGTTCTTATGCCACACTACTGGCGGGGCAAGACAGCTTTTCCAGGGCAAACTCTACGAGTTGCGGCCACAAATCCAGTTTGGCTGCCCAGTAGTCCAGCATATCTTCAATGATGGCTGGCAGGGTGCACTCCAAGTATGCCACCACCTGCTGTTTCAGGTTCTGCTCTACGTCTAGCTGCTGGTGAGTAGTTTCTTCAGTATGCGGGTGAAGAAAGCTGCTCATCAGCGACTCTAGACTCAGGCTGCTGCTGATGGAGCTGGTACTGCACCTGCCACCCCAACCCTCCCCAGCAGCCATGGCAGTGGAACATGAGCGCAGATGGCCCCCCTGGTCAGACCTGCAAGAGGATGGACGATGGCGGAGATAGGTAGCAGCCAAGTGACTACATAGGATATCTCTATAGTAGTGGTGATCGGGAATATTCTAATCGCAAATTTTTATCGCGAATATCGGCACTTCGAGAATTCGCAAAGATGTAGAATATAGTGCTATATAATCCTAATCACGAATATTCTAGATTTTTTTTTCATCAGTAACTTCCCTTCTTACTTGTGGGCCAATGAGTAGGCTGCAAAATCTTTATCAGAGCTTAGCAACATCCCTAGCAACCAATAGGAAAGTTGCCTACCTGTCACGGCTGTATGTGAGCAACAAGAGCATACACAGTAGATAGAGCTACTGACCGGACCCAAACTAGGGAGGATAAAGGGTGACCCCTGTCAGACCCTCAAAGCTCTCCCTATGCTGCTAAGCACATGCCCGGATCCAAATGGTGGATCGAGGCATGCCCGCGTACCTAAGACTGATGACCACTGTAACCCCTACAATAGTGGAAGGGGCACGGCCACCGGTGCCCTGCTCAGTATATGGACGGAACCGGGGTCGTCTCAGATCCAGTCAACAAACAAACAGAAACACACAATGTCTGCACACTTAACGGAAGGAGCTGCATGCAGCAGAGAAGACAGATCCAAAGACAGCTGGCAATATCCGGAGTACTTGCTGCAGCAGAACACAGGTCCAGTGAAATGATAGCACACAAGTGAAGATGCTCAAGCGAGAGATACAACTCAAATGAGAAATATAATCCACACCCTAGAAAGGAGGAGGGGTGATTTAAAGGCAGAGAAATCAAACACAGAAGGAACAGCTGGGAGGAAGGAAACAGAAAGTAAAGACCTCATCACAGGGGCGGAGAAACAGAGCAGAGAGAACTCCTCCAAGCTCTAGTAGTGACATCATCACAGGGGTGGAGAAACAGAGCTGTGAGAACGTCTCAAAGCTCTGGTAGTGACACTACCCTTTTACTATATAGGAAACTCCCCAGCAGCCATTTTCTGCTGTTTTTTTTTTTTTTGCAGTTCTGAGAGAGAGAGCAGTAACATTGATGTGCTCTGTGCTTTCATCTTGATCCTATTCCTTATCCAATTACATTAGATAGTTAGTTAGCTCATATATATAGATAGTTAGTGGGAGATAGTCAGTGTAGGTTAGATAGTGATCTAGTGTAGTTGATAGGTTCCAGTGCAGGGTCAGGTAGTGTGATAGGAATTACTGTTTCTCTGCTGTCCACACATACATGCCACAGACATAGTGCTGTGATGTCACAGCAATACTTAGTTGGAATCAGGTTAGTTGACACTCCAACTGGGTGGATACGTAAGTACCAGGTGACGGTTCCCAGGCCAAGTTACAATAGAAAAATTAAGACTCCTGTACTCCACTGGATTGCTTCAAGTATTGTATTTTATTAAGCAAGCGTATTTACAGTTCAAATGAAATATATTGAATGTTTTCGGTAATTTAGCCTTCTTCAGAACACTGGAATAATTCACAGACATACAATAATTAGAAAATTGTGCAAATCATAATATGGTTTCATATAACGTGATGTATGACAAAGCATAAATCCCACAGTGAGTGGTCCCAAGAGACCATATATGCGACTGACAAATAACGTGGACTCCTTAAAGGGCCTGAGCAAACGGCAGGTGTCACGCATGAGCTGCCACTGGTTGACATTAAAGTTACACAGGGGAGTACTCCTGTCCGCTTGCATCATCAAGAAATCATTTATGACCTTTCTCTGTTCGTATAGTCGGTCCAACATATGGAGGGTGGAATTCCAACGGGTGGAAACGTCTCATATGAGCCTATGTTGGGGGATGCCTTTCTGCCGCTGTAGCTCAAGGACGGTGTGCTTTGCGGTGTACGAGTGGCTAAAGTGCATGCAAAGTTTCCTGGCCATTTTTAGGATGTCTTGCAGATGGGCGGAAGACTTCAGGAACCGCTTGACAACGAGATTGAACACGTGCTCCATGCAGGGTGCATGGCTCAGCCCTCCTTGATGCAGCACTGACACCATGTTCTTCCCGTTGTCGGTCACCATGGTTCCGATTTTCAGTTGTCACGGAGAAAGACAGTATTCGATTTCTTGATGAAGGACACGGAGCAGTTCCTCCCCTGTGTGACTCCATTCGCCCAAGGAAACAAGGTGCAGAACATCGTGACACCGCCGTGCCCTGCAAATGTAGTATGCTGGAGAGGCACTGTGAATTGTCCCTGCAGTGGAGGCTGAGGACACGGTGGAGGATGAGGAGGCAGAGGCAGACACTGTTGCAGGACCAATGGCATGACAACATGCTGGTGTGGCTGTGCAGGAACCACATTCACCCAGTGGGCCGTAAATTACATTTATTGGCCCAGACCATAGTTAAAGCTCCACACGTTGGTGCTGCCGTGCACTTTGGCAGACACCGACAGGCTCAAGGTCTGGCCCACCTTCTGTTCTACATGTGTGTGCAGGGTTGGTACTGCCTTTTTTTTTAACAAAGAAATGACGGCTTGGGACTCTCCACCTAGGCTCGGCACAAGCCATCAGTTCTCTGAAAGGTGCAGAGTCAACCACTTGGAAAGGGAGGGACTGCAGTACCAGCAACTTGGAATGGAGCACGTTCAGCTTCTGCTCCGTTGGATTAGTGCACGCATACTGTTTTCTCTTGGCAATAGCTTCAGTGATCGATAGCTGATGGAATGACTGACGAGGAGTAGGATGGCGAGGTGCAGGAGCATCAGGACCAGTAGATGTTGGGAAGGACAGACCGCTCCCTTCGGCTGAAGTGGTGAAGCCTTGCCTGCCTGAAACCGGGTGGGTGCCACTGGGTGATGCAGCGGTTGCTGCAGTAGGCTGGACCACCACACCCGGCCACGATTCACCTTCTGTCCACAGATTCTACATATGGCCATGTTTACCTCCTCTGGCCACTTAACAAAAAACTGCCACACCGCCGAGTAGGTGATTTTACCCCCAACACTACACACTGATTGACTGCTACCGCCACTTACTCCGTGAACCCATGCACCGCCTCTTCCCGGGCAGAAGCGGGTGGTCTACCCCGGGCACTTTTGGCTCCTGACCTCCCACTGCTGCCACCCTGCTGATTCCTGGCCACGCCAGCGACTTGCTGGCTCCCTCTTCTCCTGATGATGATGATGAATTTCTTTCATTACCCGGCTCTCAAGTGCGATCAACTACATCATCATCATCGAGTACTGTCTGCATGTCACTGATGTCCTCCTCAACCATCTCTAGGTCAGGAGCCTGACCACTTGCAACACCAGCTCCCCACTCTCCTCATCACTCCTTGCCCGCCTAGTGGAGGAAGCGGCAGATGTCTACTCCACATCTTGGCTTGCCAGTAGCTGCTGAGTGTCTTCTAGTAGCTCGTCCTCACTGTACAGTAGAGCTGAGCCCACAGCATACAATCCTTCTCTGGCTGAGGGAACAGAAAAGAACAGAGGACAGGTGAGAGCACAGGGCCTTGGCTGGGGGTGTCTGTCACTTGCGACGAAGTCGAAGATCGAGTCAACCATTCAAGAATCGCTGCATTGCTGGTCTAGACACGACCGCTAGATGACACTGGGAGCTCAGGCCTCTGGAAGTGACCCCTGCTGCCACGGCCCCTTACTCTGCTGTGACCTCTGCCTGCACCAGAAACATGTAGGCCTCTGCCACTCCCCTGGCACTTCTCTGTCTAACATACTGTTAGATCAAATAAATAAATAAAAAGGAAATTTAAACACCCCAAAAAAGTCTGTAATTTTCTCACTTCACCACACAATGACTAATAAGCCCTTTTTTTCCCCACTAATACACACAAAAAAGGGCTTTAGAACATATACTGTAACTGCACTGCTGAACAAAAAATATATATTTTCTTTTTCGACTACTACAAGAGACAAATGGCTTTAGAACATATAACTGCACCGCTGAACGGCAAATATATATATTTTTGTCCACTAAAACACGAGAAAAAGGGCTTTAGAACATATAACTGCACCGCTGACCGGCAAATATATTTTTCCTTTTTCCACTAATACACGCCACAAAAGGCTTTAGAACATATCACTACACTGATGAATGGCAAATATATTTTTTCCTTTTTCCACTAATACACGAGAAAAAGGGCTTTAGAACATATAAATGCATCGCTGAACGGCAAATATATTTTTTATTTTTCCACTAATGCACGAGAAAAAGGGCTTTAGAACATATAACTGCACCACTGACCGGCAATATATATTTTTTCTTTTTCCACTAATAAACGCCACAAAAGGCTTTAGAGCATAAAACTGCACCGCTGAACAGCAAATATATATTTTATTTTTCCACTAATACACGAGAAAAAGGGCTTTAGAACATATAACTCAGGCATCCTCAAACTGCGGCCCTCCAGCTGTTGCAAAACTACAACTCCCAGCATGCCCAAACAGCCTACAGGTATCAGCCTACAGCAGGGCATTGTGGGAGTTGTAGTTTTACAACAGCTGGAGGGCCGCAGTTTGAGGATGCCTGATATAACTCCACCGCTGAACGGCAAATATATTTTACTTTTGCCACTAATACACGACAAAAAGGCAAATATAACTGCACCGCACAAGGGCAAATAAGACGTCGAAATATTTCCTTGTAATAACCCATGTTAAGGCATGTACCAAACAGCGCTTGCACCCCAATAACAAGAACGGTTTTCTGGAATTACAGAGCTGTATAGAGGCAGTTTGGGTCCCTAGTCAGTGCAGCAAGGTGTAATAGGATTGTTCCTATTACCCAGGCTGTAAACTCTCCTACTGAACCCTGTTCAACATAAATGCTGTGGAATGATTTCTCCCTATCCTTTCCGTACACCTTGAAAGATCTTTCCCTGCACTTGTAAATAGTTTTTTTTAGCACAATTAAGTTTTTTTTAGCACTGTCCCTAGCGCCTGCTGACGTCTCTCCCTGCACTAAGTACACTGGAAAATGGCAGAATCCAAGATGGCTGAGGCTATTTATAGGGCTGTGACATCACAGGGCTGGCTGGCTGCTGGGTGATCCCGCCTTCCCAGAGTTCCTTGCTCCATGTCCTCACACATGCAGCAGCCATTTTAGGAAAAAATGTGATTCGTTACCACGAAGCGTGAGGAAATTTAGATTCGGTGCGAATTGAATTTTTCCTGAAATTCGTATCAAATTCCACTTCGTCAGCTTCGATTCGCTCATCTTTAGCCACTATGTTCTATTTCAAAGGGCCGGAAAAAACTTGTTGATAGGTGCTTGTTTGCATCGACCCATTATACAGGCTGATATAAGGGGAATAGGAGAGGGATGATTGCTAAGGTGGTTGTTTCTCCATCATTCAGTTTTATTGATTAGACAGAGAGATGTGGTGACAGTAATCAAACATCTTTCATTTGAAGAAAGTTACAAATCAGCTGACAAATAAGTGATTGCTGGTTATCGGCTATTCGGCAGTACGATTATATAGGCCAGGTATTATGAACACTTATTTTAAGTAATTGGCCAGAAAAATTGGGCAGTGTAATAGGGGCTTAAATAGCAATGCTTTCTTCCCTGTCATCCTGCCATCTAATCATAAATGAGCTCCTTCATGCACTGCAGAGGATAGCACTCTCTGGTTATTACTGCCTTCTGTCCACAAAATTAGGTTATATGTGTGTGACAGGAACCATCCAATAACCAGTAAGCACTTGCCATTACAAATGGTAAAACCTCTCAAAGTCTAACCCTATAATGACCAGGCCTGAAAAGCCTTAAAGACCAGACACTTTTTTGTGATTTAGTGCACACTGTAACTTTTTATTTGTTGAACTGCCAAAATAGTTTTTGTGACTTTTATGCGACACATAGGGCGTTTTAATATGTTTTAGCATTTTTTTTCTTTAGCTCTAGTTCAGGAAAACTAAAAATGAAAAATGACTTTAAAAGTTTTTGCAAACTATAGCCCCTTATTAGACATGAGTGAATCGATCCGTAAGAATCAATTCATCTCAACAAGCAGGATTCTGCACCTGCAATGGGGTGTTACCAAAGCTGAGGATGCTCCCCCAGCCACTTGATTTACAGAACCGGACATCTCGCTCAGCCCTGAGAATCTCACACCTGTGATGCTACTCCGAATAGTGGCGCAATTGTAGAGGCCCTGCTTCCACTACTGAAGCATCGACTGTTCATGCACCGATACCCATACATAAGTGACTAAGCCAGCTTGGTAAGCACAAATAAAATCTCTCTTTACTCTTTACTGAATAGATGATTAGGGTTGCAGTACAAACCTACCCAGTAGGCACAGTTTTCAAGGCAGAAATTCTCTAGAAGGCTTACTATTAGGGGTAGGCAGCATGCTGTTCCGATCTAAATCTCTCTCTCGGTGTACCATGCTACCCAAATGACCACAGGCTTGCAAGCTCTCAACAAACTTTCTGCAGTTCCCATCTGCAGGATGCAGTCCTTAAACGGGTGGCCTGTCTATCTCAGAAGCGTTCTGTGCACCAGAAGTAATTAACCAAGTCCACAGGCAGTAAAGTCCAAAACCATAAGTGTGTGTTACATTTGCTATCTAGTTCATTCACTGCATTTATGGTCCTGAACCATTTGTATAAATGCAATGCTTTTTTGTTCCTCAGTAAAGTTGCATTTCTTTGCAGGGACTGTTTGGCAGAGCATACAAAAACATGTTTTCACTGTAGCTTGACTTGCTAGGAACTCTCTACAATACCCTAGCTAGGAGAAATGCGACAAGCCCATAACCCGGCAACTGGTTACCAAGCCTGTCACATTAAATATTCCCTCGTATACACAGCATTGTTGGATCACATAGTTCATAAATCACAGTAATCCATAGACTTCTCTTTAGGATAAAATTTCACCATGTGTTTTACAAACTTAAAGAATGCCAAGAAAAGTTTTGAAGTGGCAGCACCATTATGCAAGCTCAAGGCTGTATTTCTTTACACCATTATTTTGCACCAAAAAATTGGAACACTCCATTTATAAATGTGGCGCATTTCCAGAATTGAGTACGCCACTCCCCCACACCATCGTAGTATTCCTTACAAGGAGTGCATTACCACAATGATAGCATTTCTATTTTTCACATGCCTCTTCTCTATCATATGCCTAAATGGGAAGGGTTGTCAAGAAAAGTAGATCTACTGGTGTCTGTAAACTTCAAGGGGTATTCCGGTTATAAAAAGTTATCCCCTATTCACAGGAGCCCCCCTGAAATGGACAGAGAGGCTGATAGTTGAGCGCTGTACTTGGCTATCTCCAGCGCTCCCATAGAAATTAATGCAGCGGTGGAGTGCATTTCCGACCAGCCGCTCCGTCAATTTCAGGTGGGCTCCATAGGGTATGGGGTATTCTCGTGATCAGTGGGGATCCCAAGAGAATACCCTTTAACCATTAAATGGCAACTGTCAGCAAGTACAGTATGTTTTTTTTTTCTATATTGCAGTTGCTTTTTAAACAGTCTTTCATATATATAACTTGTGCATAATTTTAATAAAAGGTCTGTAAGGAACTTCCTTCTCCCCGGAAAGATTAACATGTGCTGAGAATTTTGCTCTCCAAAAAACAGTTTTGAAGGAAGCAGCTGCCTGGGAACAAGCATGACTGTAATTAGTAGTTGCTCAACGCTTTGCATATCCCTACAGTAAAGGCAGATGAATGCCAAGGAGAGAGAGAAATGGGCAACACATATTGATTCCTACTTCTTAGCTCATAAAAACTGTTTACTTGATTCGTATGCGGGGCATAATGTCTGCATATGGTACCCAAGGACAGGTCCCCTTTAAAATACATCTTACATGTTACCGTATCTATTAAAAGAGACACTCCATATGAGTAGATCTTTCCAATTTTTCACTTTATTATCCATAAGAAAAACAGACTCAATTATTAAAGTTCCGGAGCTGCTGGGAATTATATGAGAGCAATTTTGGTCGTAGAACCATCTCTAAAATAGAACAGTTAATAACTAAGCTTCTCAGCAAATGCAAAGGAGGGATTTATGTTTATAATGTGCATGGGGCTGCCATATTGATTTACACCTAGTAAACAGAGAGAAACTGGGTTACATTTATCACACTACACAGACTGTTGTTGTACTGGTATAGCCTCTAACATTCCTTTGCTCAGGATGGGGGAGAAGAGGCAATATGCCAAAAATCCACATACTGTTTTCCACCAGGATCTTACCTGCTTGATAAATCACGTAAAAGTATATACCCGTGTAAGTAAAGGGGGAGCAGACATAGTAATCTGCACTTTAACAATTATCACCAGAACAAGCAACCATTGTAAGTCTATGGAAATAACAGACACAAGGGAGTGCAGTGGGGGCTCCTGTGCTCCTAAAGGGCCAGTGTATGCCAAGTGCCCATTATTCCAGTTAATGTTTGCATTTCCTGAGCTTTAGGGCTCATGCACACAGCCTTTGGTCAGCCGTTCCGTGTATTGGGGACGGGACTGCGTCAACCAAAAGATTTGGCTTTGAGTGACTCTTAATAGCATTACTCCGGCAGTCCCCTAGTTTTTAACCTTTAACCCTTCTACAATGATTCAGACATTGCTCCAGGGGAACCAAAAAACTTGTAACCTCCTGGAGTAGTCTCTGTATGATTTACAGATGATCCATGGCAGTCAAGAGACAACTGTGCATACCATGCATGCAGTGAAGGGTCAATATGAAGGTCAGGCAAAGGCCAGGTCAGACAGCGGAAGGGTCACAATCCTTGAATGGGCAGAAAAACGGAAAACGGGCAGACAGTGAATATAGAATGCCTTAGCAGGATACTAGCAGGCTAGGAAACTAATTGCTCAGGCACACTCTCATAGGGGAAGGTGCCTTAAGTACCCTCAGGTCGCCAACTATAGGCTTGAGAAGATTGAGGTGGGCACACTGGCCCTTTAAGAGCTGGAGGGAGCACATGCCCTACAGGCAGAGGAGAAGAGGCTTTGCCGGCAAGCAGACCACAGCTTGCATGGGGGGACAGAGCAACCCTGGTGAAAAGCTGCGATTTCAATTCCTGTCCTTATCTATATCAGTTTACAATTAAATTTCCCTACTTCAACCAATACACGCTCTAGGAACAATTTATTGAATTCCAGTCAACTTAACTGGAAACTTTTAGTACTGGAAGAAACTTGAGTGTCCGGATGAAATTCATTTGAATGTGGAAGGAAAGTGCTTTTTTCCCCCCATGTTTCATTCCTTACATTTTGACCCATCAGCAAAGCAACTGTAATGAGGGGCAGGTGGTGCGTGCTTCCTTCGCAGCACCACCGGCAACCTGCGCAAGGAGAGGGGCAAGGACATAGCCTGCGCCCTCGTCTCCATGGCAGCAGGCGAGCAGCAGGGGAGCCGAGCGGCAATAATGATGATCAGTGCTCGGCTGAGTTGGGCTGCTGTGAGTCACATGACGTCACGAGAAGGTATGGTTATCTACTAAAAATCTGTCTCTTAAAGTACCATCTAATAAGTGTCACGGTGGGGAGTGGGGGAAACTCCCCACCATCCAAAGTCTGAAATCAAGGAAAGCTACTAGGCCTGGAAGCCAGGATAAGGGAGAAGGAGACCTCCTATCGCCATCCTCATCCTATCCCTGACCTCCTGACTGTATAAGCCGCCCTCGATGGTAGGGGGGCTCATACTCTCGAACCTGGGCCCTACTGACCCTATCTGTCCCTGCAATATGGAAGTCAGGAATAAGAGACTCATCCACGACACGGATAAATTGGAGTCTCCCACAGGCCTAGTAACAAGGAGGAGACAGCAAGCAACAACTGAATGTGAGGTAAGTATCCTGTGGCCAGATGACCACAGACAACAGAACGACAAGATCACTTACCGGAAGCCACAGCTTGCTGTCTTGTAGTTCCCCCTCTGGGGAACCCCAGGAACCCCCTTCCGGAGGTACAACAAACAGGACATGTCTAGCAACCATGCGGGATCAACCACACCATAGACAAACCACACATGGAACAAACATCATAAGTGCAGCACCATACATAACAACAATGGGGAAGGGTAGACATAGGCAAGGACCTCGATGTCCAACAAGGTGGCCCTCAAAGACTGGGCAGATGGAGCAGAATGGAGCATAACTTCCACCCACAGCAAGGCTAGAGCACAACCAAGCAAAGGCTAAATAGCTAGAAGAGACCACACCCTGATCTAACCAAGTCAGGATATTAACCCCACGCACACCACACAGCAGGGAGACACAACTTAAAGGGAAAGTGCACGTGCAAACCACAAACTACACGTTGCCACAAGCAACAAGTCTGCACGGCAACCGTGTCACGGTCAAACACCAATATGACCGTGACAATAAGTTTCCTCCACAATTTATTGGTCCTTATGAGATCATTAAGGTTATTAACCCTGTATCATTTAAACTAAAACTACCTGATTCATTTCGCATCCACAATGTGTTTCACAAATCTTTACTCAAGAAGTATGTGTCACCTGGAATTCTAGGTCTTAAGGATTATTGATATTAGAAAGGTCCGGAATTCTTTCCAGTATCTGGTGCATTGGAAGGGTTTCAAGCCAGAAGAGAGGTCTTGGGTGCCGATGAGTAAGTTACATGCTGCCAGACTGGTGAAGAGGTTCCATCTGGCTCATCCGGAGAAACCCTATCCTATGACTTTGGGTTCGGTGTCCCCTCGTAAAAGGGAATGTACTGTAACGAGGGGCAGGCGGCACGTTCTTCCTTCACAGCACCGCTGGCAACCTGCGCAAGGAGAGGTGCAACTACGTAGCCTGCGTCCTCGTCTCCATGGCAGCAGATGAGCAGCAAGGAAGCCGAGCGCCGATAATGATGATGGGTGCTCGGCTGAATTGCGCTGCTGTGAGTCACGTGACGCTGGCCATGTCATTTGACTCACTAGCCAGGCCTATTTAAACAGGCAGCCTGCTGGTTGCCTGTGATTAAGGTCATTATACGCTCCTGTATTCCTGCCTTTGTGTTCCTGAATTCTGACCCCGGCTCTGCTCATTTGACCTCGCTTCTGCTCATCCCCTTTTGCTTGTCGTGATCTCCTGGTACTGACTTCCGGCTTGTGTTTGGACTTGCTCTTGTTGCTCCCTTGTACTGATTTGACTTCCTGGTATTTGACTTTGGCTAGTTTGACTTGCTTTGTGTTCTGTTTGTGCTGTCATTTGTTTTTCCCCTGCACTTACTTAACCTGTTACGGACACAGGGCGTACCTGTACGCCCTGTGTATTTCCGATCACCGCCGCGCGGTGGGTGGTGATCGGAACAAGGCGCCTGCTCAAATCATTGAGCAGGCACCTTGGTACAATGCCCAGGGGGGTCCTATGTCAATTAAGACCTGCGGTTTGCTGGTTTCCTGGTGACCCGATAACCCAGAATAGGGCGGTGATCGGTGGTGTTATAATACACCACCAATCACCGTCCTGCGATCCTGAGAGGTGGCACTCCCGCCACCTCTCAGAATCGCTTCTGATTGGCTGGCTGAGCAGGTGGGCGGGCGCAGCTGCAATTTTAAATTGCCAGAGCTCCTCTCCCCGCTCATACAGGTCTGTGGAGCAGGAGAGAGAGGAGCTCGGCTGTATTGTACGTTTTTTTACACATTGGTGTATTTTGTAGAGGTAGGGAGAGTGAGGGAGAGTTAGGAAAAAAAAAAAGGTATACAGGTATACACCTGATCGGGTGTCTGGGGTCCACAGCACTCAGCTGTGTGACCCTAGATCCCCCAGGGGTGCTGCAGCTTGCCCCCCGCCCCCACACACATTTTTTTGGGGCGCTGACTGTGGCCGGCACTCTTAGCGCCCAGCCACTTTTAGCGCATCGCCCACCCCACCGCTGATCAGCTTCATACCGCTGATCAGCGTGTTTGAATCTTTTTTTTTTGGGGGGGGGTTAAAAAAATGTTTTTATTTTTTTTTCCTGTTAGGTTTAGGGTAAGTGAACACCCGTCCCCCACACACACGCACACTGAATAAAGTATTCAACGCACGCACACACACACACTCCCCGCCGGACGTCGAGGAGGCATATGCCCTGCTTGCCTCCGAATCCGAGTCCCAGTGAGGACGAGGATGAACCCACTTTCCTCTTGTCATCCGCCTCCTCATCATCATCTAGCGATGATGATGAGCCCCCAAGGTGGCGGAGACACCACCAGGCGGAGCAAGGGGACCGCCATGCCAGGGACCCTGTGGCCAACACTAGTACGAGCAGCTCTGGGGCTCGTACTAGATTTCCGGCCCACCAGATAAGTCCACCTAAACCCCCTACCGGTGAACTTGTCTGGTGTACCCCAGAACATTTTGAGCCTGTGATTCCTGATTTTGTTTGCCAAGCAGGAATCAAGATTCCCACAGTGGGCTTCACTGAATATGACTATTTTAGTCTTTTTTTCAGTGACCACTTTGTGAATCTGATGGTGGAGTAAACGAACCTGTATACCCAACAGTTCATTGCTCAACACCCGGGCTCATTTTTGGCTAGGGCCGGTGGCTGGACTCCGGTCAGTGCAGCCGAGATGAGGACGTTTTGGGGCCTCGTGCTGCATATGGGCCTAGTAAAAAAAAACTGTGTCAGGCATTACTGGAGTGGGGACGTCCTCTACCAGACCCCGCTTTACAGTACGGCCATGACACATACCCGGTTTGAGGCATTTCTGGAAATGCCTGCATTATGCAGATAATTTCTCAACACAATGAATAAAGTACCAATATACACATAAATATATAAAAATTTATTATAAAAAAAAAACATACATACATACAATAGCGTGGAAACAAATAAAGTGACAACAAGCGATTGCTCACATCAATCCTATGCCATCATGATGTAATGTCATGCATAGGCTAACCATCTGAAGTACATCATAAATATAAACATACTAGACATTAAGCCCGTTACAATAACGGGCGCTAGAACAGTAGTGCTGGCACTGTGATGGGGGATCTGTGGATGGCACTGTTATAGGGGATCTGTGGGTGGCACTGTTATAGGGGATCTGTGTATGGCACTGTTATGGGGGGATCTGTGGATGGCACTGTGATGGGGGATCTGTGGATGTCACTGTTATGGGGGATCTGTGGATGACACTGTTATGGGGGATCTGTGGATGGCACTGTTATGGGGGGATCTGTGGATGGCACTGTTATGGGGGGATCTGTGGATGGCACTGTTATGGGGGATCTGTGGATGGCACTGTTATGGGGGGATCTGTGGATGGCACTGTGATGGGGATCTGTGGATGGTACTGTTATGGGGGGATCTGTGGATGACACTGTTATGGGGGGATCTGTGGATGGCACTGTTATGGGGGATCTGTGGATGGCACTGTTATGGGGGATCTGTGGATGGCACTGTTATATGGGGGATCTGTGGATGGCACTGTTATGGGGTGCGCTGTGGCTGACACTGTTATGGGGCTGGTCTGTGGCTGACACTTATTGGGGTCTGTGGCTGACACTGTTATGGGGGTATATGTGGCTGACACTGTTATGGGGGTATCTGTGGATGACACTGTTATGGGGCTGGTCTGTGGCTGACACTTATTGGGGTCTGTGGGTGACACTTATTGGGGTCTGTAGCTGACACTGTTATGGGGGTATCTGTGGATGACACATAGCATCTTATGCTATGTGTCATCCACAGATCCCCCAATAACAGTGTCGCTGTTTAGTGTGAATGTAATGGCAGCGGGGCCCGGTGCAGTCACTGTATTGCAACGGCCCCGCTCAGAGTAGTAATACTTTGAATGACTGTAATAATAACGATCTTCACTTCTTCACTTACTACATGGTGAGGCAGGAGGCCGGGCGGGCGGCCAGGCACTGGCAGCGTAACTCACTACGTCATGCGCCTGCGCCGACTGCTTCATTCATGCAGTGGGCAGAGCAGGGGCGTCACTTAGTGAGTTACGCTACCAGTGCCTGGCCGCCCGCCAGGCCTCCTGCCTCACCATATAGTAAGTGAGCGGGGCAGGTGCAATACAGTGAATGCCCCCCGCTGCCATTACAATAGGATGCTGCACATGTAGTGTCCGTGGAGCGTGTGCCGATGGAGCGGCGTCTGGCCGCACTGCGCATGTGGGGAAGCGGGCGCATGCGCAGTGCGGCATAATGAGTAAGATAGCCGGCTCTCAGTGTGGACGGCTCACCGGGATCTGTGACGGCTGCGCTGTCCCGTGTGCTCCGGGCAGAGTATAACTCTGAACGCCGCTGTGCCCCCGAGCCCGGCTCTGCGACCTGGATTGGCCTGTGTGTGTGTGTGTCCGTCCGCTGCGCATGCGCACTTCTATAATCTGCACACATGCACGGACACCAGCCCTGAGCACTTACACAGGGCTTTTATTAGTATAGATAATATTTTCTTACTGTAATACTGACTTATATGTAGCTGTAATATGCGTCACTGGCACTCCCTTTTGGCTGAGACTGCAGGCACTGTGACTGGTGGCTGATATGACTGCCACTGACTGGTAGTGCTGAGACCACTTGCACTGTGACCGGTGACTGATACAGCTGTTACTGACTGGTGGTGCTGAGACCACTGGCACTGTGACTGGTGGCTGATACGGCTGGCACTGACTGGTGGTGCTGAGAGCACTGGCACTGTGACTGCTGGCTGATACGGCTGGCACTGACTGGTGGTGCTGAGACCACTGGCACTGTGACTGGTGGCTGATAGAGCTGGCACTAACTGGTGGTGCTGAAACCACTGTCACTGTGACTGGTGGCTAATACGCTTGGCACTGACTGGTGGTGCTGAGACTGCTGTGACTGGTGGCTGATGCGGCTGGAACTGACTGGTGGCGCTGAGACCACTGGCACTGTGACTGGTAGCTGATACAGCTGGCACTGACTACTAGGACTGACTGGTGGTGCTGAGACTGTGGGCACTGTGACTGGTGCCTGAGATGGCTGGCACGAACTGCTGGCATGACTGGTGGTGCTGAGACTGTAGCTGATGGCTGAAACAGCTGGCGCTGACTGGTGGCTGAGACGACTGGCAGTGCCACGTGGTGCTGAGACTGCTGGCGCATTTTGGTGTCCGTCTGGCGGTGCGGAGCCGAAAGGATCCGTCCTGACTTACAATGTAAGTCAAAGGGGATGGATCCGTTTACATTGACACAATATTGGTGCAATTGTAAACGGATCCGTCCCCCATTGACTTTCAATGTAAAGTCAGGAGCCCCTATTTTAGGCTACTTTCACACCTGTGCTAGGTGCGGATCCGTCTGGCATAACAGCTTTTTCAGATCTGAGTTTTCACTATCGTGAAAACTCAGATCCGACAGTATATTCTAACACAGAGGCGTTCCCATGGTGATGGGGACGCTTCAAGTTAGAATATACTAAGAACTGTGTACATTACTGCCCCCTGCTGCCTGGCAGCATCCGATCTCTTACAGGGGGCTGTGATCCACACAATTAACCTCTCAGGTGCTGCCCCTGAGGGGTTTATTGTGCGGATCTCAGCCCCCTGGTCGGGTGCTGCCAGGCAGCAGGGGGCCAGACCCCCCTCCCTCCGCAGTATTAAAAGCATTGGTGGCCCGTGCGGCCCCCCCCCTCCCCAGTATTAAAAGCATTGGTGGCCAGTGCGGCTCCCCTCCCTCCCTCCCCAGTATTAAAAGCATTGGTGGCCAGTGCGGACCCCCCTCCCTCCCTCCCCAGTATTAAAAGCATTGGTGGCCAGTGCGGATCCCCCCTCCCTCCCCAGTATTAAAAGCATTGGTGGCCAGTGCGCCCCCCCCCCTCCCTCCCCAGTATTAAAAGCATTGGTGGCCCGTGCGGCCCCCCCTCCCTCCCTCCCTCCCCAGTATTAAAAGCATTGGTGGCCAGTGCGGCCCCCCCTCCCTCCCCAGTATAAAAAAAAGCATTGGTGGCCAGTGCGGCCCCCCCTCCCTCCCTCCCCAGTATAAAAAAAAGCATTGGTGGCCAGTGCGGCCCCCTCCCTCCCTCTCCAGTATTAAAAGCATTGGTGGCCAGTGCTACTGCAGTCCTTGCTGCCATGGTTACTTAGCAATTTTAGAAGCATTATACTTACCTCCGCTGTCTGTGGCCAGCCGGGCGCTCCTCCTACTGGTAAGTGAAAGGTCTGTGCGGCGCATTGCTTATAGCACAGACCTTTCACTTACCAGTAGGAGGAGCGCCCGGCCGGACACAGACAGCGCAGGTAAGTATAATGCTTCTAAAATTGCTAGGTAACCATGGCAGCCAGCACTGCAGTAGCGTCTTGGCTGCCATGGTAACCGATCGGAGCCCCAGCGATTAAACTGGGACTTCGATCGGAACTCTCCGCTGCCACCAATGATGGGGGGGTGATTTTAATTAGGTTGGGGGGGAGAGGGGAGGCCGCACTGGCCACCAATGAATATAATACTGGGGAGGGAGGGAGGGGGGCCGCACTGGCCACCAATGAATATAATACTGGGGAGGGAGGGGCCGCACTGGCCACCAATGCCATTAATACTGGGGAGGGAGGGGGGCCGCACTGGCACCCAATGAATTTAAAACTGGGGAGGGAGGGGGTCTGGCCCCTGCTGCCTGGCAGCACCTGATCTATTACAGGGGGCTATGATACGCACAATTAACCCCTCAGGTGCGGCACCTGAGGGGTTAATTGTGCGGATCATAGCCCCCTGTAAGAGATCGGGTGCTGCCAGGCAGCAGGGGGCAGTTATGTACACAGTTCTTAGTATATTCTAACTTGAAGCGTCCCCATCACTATGGGAACGCCTCTGTGTTAGAATATACTGTCGGATCTGAGTTTCACGATCTAACTCAAATCCGATGGTATATTCTAACATAGAGGCGTTACCATGGTGATGGGGACGCTTCAAGTTAAAATCGCTCAAACAGGAGGGGGATACGGAAGGACACCACCACTCAGTGTGACATGTGCCCCGATCATCCGGGCCTCTGCATTGACGGTTGCTTCAGGGAGTACCACACTTCCATGGAGTACTAAATTTATAATCCCCTTCACCAATTTTTATTTCATTTAGACACTGACAATCAAAAAAAAACTATGGTTCTCAGACTTGAGACACTCAAACAAAAAAAAAAGTTTTTTTCAAAAATATAATTTAGTAAAACTAAATAAATTAAAAAAAGTAGACATATTAGAAATCGCCGGGTCCGTAAGAATCTTCTCTATAAAAATTCCCCATAACCTAACCACTCAGATGAACAATTAAAAAATTAAAAAATAAGAACGGTGCAAAAAAAGGTATTTCTTTGTCACCTTACATCACAAAAAGTGTAATAGCAAGCGATCAAAAAGTCATATGCCCCCCAAAATAGTGCCAATAAAACCTCTCATCCCTCAAAAAATTTGCCCCTACCTAACATAATCGGCTAAAAACAAAAAAAACTGACTCTTAGATTATGGAGATCCTAAAATGTTTTTTTTTTGTTTAAAAGGATAATATAGTGTAAAACCTAAATAAAAAAAATAAAAAAACTAGACATATTAGGTATTGCCGCGTCTGTAAGAATCTGCTCTATAAAAATGCTCTATAAAAATACCTCATGACCTAACCCCTCAGATGAACACGGTCAAAAAAATTTAATAAAAACTGTGCCAAAACATCAAATGTTCCATTTTAAAAGGTTATTTCCAGTAACAAAGCAAGGGTTAACAGCCAAACAAAACGTAATATTTATTACCCTGATAATGAAGTTTACAGAAACACCCAATATGTGGTCGTAAACTGCTGCAGGGCGCAGAAGGAAAGGAACGCCGTATGATTTTTGGAAGGCAGATTTTGATGGCATTTTTTTTGGAACCATGTCCCATTTGAAAAACCCCTGATGCACCCCTAGAGTAGAAAATCCATAAAAGTGACCCCATCTAAGAAACTACATCCGTCAAGGTATTCAAAACTGATTTTACAAACTTTTATTAACCCTTTAGGTGTTCCCCAACAGTTTATGGCAAATGGAGATGAAATTTTAGAATTTCTATTTTTGGTAACATTGCCTCACAAAAATGTAATATAGAGCAACCAAAAATCATCTGTAGGCTAAAAATAGTTCCAAGAAAACTGCCACCTTATCCCGTAGTTTCCAAAATGGGGTCACTTTTATGGAGTTTTTACTCTACCTAACCACATGGCACACCTTTTCCTCTACGCCCTACCTCGGGCCCGTACAGTAGTTTACGGCCACATATGGGGTGTTTCTGCAAACTACAGAATCAGGGCAATAAATATTGAGCTTTGTTTGGCTGTTAACCCTTGCTTTGTTACTGGAGAAAATTGAAAAAAAAAAAAATTGACCAAAAATTGAAATTCTGAAATTTCATCTCCATTTGCCAATTACTCTTGTGGAACACCTAAAGGGTTAACAAAGTTTGTAAAATCAGTTTTGAATACCTTGAAGGGTGTAGTTTCTTCGATGGGGTCACTTTTATGGAGTTTCTACTCTACGTGTGCATCAGGGCGGCTTCAAATGGGACATGGTGTAAATAAACCAGTCCATCAAAATCTGCCTTCCAAAAACCACACGGCGCACCTTTCCCTCTACGCCCTACCGTGTGCTCGTACAGTAGTTTACGGCCACATATGTGGTGTTTCTGCAAACTACAGAATCAGGTCAATAAATATTGAGCTTTGTTTGGCGGTTAATCCTTGCTTTGTTACTGGAAAAAATGTATTAAAATGGAAAATTTGCCAAAAATTGAAATTCTGAAATTTCATCTCCATTTGCCAATTACTCTTGTGGAACACCTAAAGGGTTAACAAAGTTTGTAAAATCAGTTTTGAATACCTTGAGGGGAGTAGTTTCCTATATGGGGTCACTTTTATGGAGTTTCTACTCTAGGGGTGCATCAGGGGGGCTTCAAATGGGACATGGTATAAATAAACCAGTCCATCAAAATCTGCCTTCCAAAAACCACACGGCGCACCTTTCCCTCTACGCCCTACCTCGGCCCCGTTCAGTAGTTTACGGCCACATATGGGGTGTTTATGCAAACAACAGAATCATGGCAATAAATATTGAGCTTTGTTTGGCTGTTAATCCTTGCTTTGTTACTGGAAAAAATTTATTACAATTAAAAATTGGCCAAAAAATTTAAATTCTGAAATTTCATCTCCATTTGCAAATAATTCTTGTGAAACACCTAAAGGGTTAACAAAGTTTGTAAAATCAGTTTTGAATACCTTGAGGGGGTAGTTTCCTAGATGGGGTCACTTTTATGGAGTTTCTACTCTAGGGGTGCATCAGGGGGGCTTTAAATGGGACATGGTGTAAATAAACCAGTCCAGTAAAATCTACCTTCCAAAAACCACATGGCACACCTTTTCCTCTACGCCCTACCTCGGGCCCGTACAGTAGTTTACGACCACATATGGGGTGTTTCTGCAAACAACAGAATAAGGGCAATTAATATTGAGTTTTGTTTGGCTGTTAACCCTTGCTTTGTTACTGGAAAAAATGGATTAAAATGGAAAATTTTCCAAAAAATCATAATTCTGAAATTTCATCTCCATTTGCCAATTACTCTTGTGGAACACCTAAAGGGTTAACAAAGTTTGTAAAATCAGTTTTGAATACCTTGAAGGGTGTAGTTTCCTACATGGGGTCACTTTTATGGAGTTTCTACTCTACTTGTGCATCAGGGCGGCTTCAAATGGGACATGGTGTAAGTAAACCATGCCAGCAAAATTTGCTTCCAAAAACCACACGGCGCACCTTTCCCTCTTTACCGTACGGTGTGCCCGTACAGTAGTTTACGGCCACATATTGGGTGTTTCTGCAAACTACAGAATCAGGTCAATAAATATTGAGCTTTGTTTGGCTGTTAATCTTTGCTTTGTTACTGGAAAATAATTATTAAAATGGAAAATTTGACAAAAATTAAAATTCTGAAATTTCATCTCCATTTGCCAATAACTCTTGTGGAACACCTAAAAGGTTAACAAAGTTAGAAAAATCCGTTTTGAATACCTTGAGGGGTGTAGTTTCCTACATGGGGTCACTTTTATGGAGTTTCTACTCTAGGGGTGCATCAGGGGGGCTTCAAATGGGACATGGTGTAAATAAACCAGTCCAGCAAAATCTGCCTTCCAAAAACCACATGGCACACCATTTCCTCTACACCCTACCTCGGGCCCGTGCAGTTGTTTACGACCACATATGGGGTGTTTCTGCAAACTACAGAATCAGGGCAATAAATATTGAGTTTTGTTTGGCTGTTAACCCTTGCTTTGTTACTTGAAAAAATTGATTAAAATGGAAAATTTGCCAAAAAATCTTAATTCTGAAATTTAATCTCCATTTGCCAATAACTCTTGTGGAACACTTACAAGGTTAACAAAGTTTGTAAAATCAGCTTGAATACCTTGAGGGGTGTAGTTTCCTAGTTGGGGTCATTTTTATGGAGGTTCTACTCTAGGGTGCATCAGGGGGGCTTCAAATGGGACATGGTGTAAATAAACCAGTCCATCAAAATCTGCCTTCCAAAAACCACACGGCACACCTTTCCCTTTACGCCCTACCGTGTGCCCGTACAGTAGTTTACGGCCACATGTGGGGTGTTTCTGCAAACTACAGAATCAGGGCAATAAATATAGAGTTTTGTTTGGCTTTTAACCCTTGCTTTGTTACTGGAAAAAATGGATTAAAATGGAAAAAAAATCGAAATTCTGAAATTTTATCTCTATTTGCCATTAACTCTGTCATTGATCACCCCCCTGTAAGGCTCCATTCAGACGTCCATATGTTTTTTACGGATCCACTGATACATGGATCGGATCCGCAAAACACATACGGACTTCTGAATGGAGCCTTACAGGGGGGTGATCAATGACGGGGGTGATCACCCCATATAGACTCCCTGATCACCCCCCTGTCATTGATCACCCCCCTGTCATTGATCACCCCCCTGTAAGGCTCCATTCAGATGTCCGTATGTTTTTTACGGATCCACGGATACATGGATCGGATCCGCAAAACACATACGGACATCTGAATGGAGCCTTACAGGGGGGTGATCACCCCATATAGACTCCCTGATCACCCCCCTGTCATTGATCACCCCCCTGTAAGGCTCCATTCAGACGTCCGTATATTTTTTAAGGATCCATGGATACATGGATCGGATCTGCAAAACACATACGGACATCTGAATGGAGCCTTACAGGGGGGTGATCAATGACAGGGGGGTGATCACCCCATATAGACTCCCTGATCACCCCCCTGTCATTGATCACCCCCCTGTCATTGATCACCCCCCTGTCATTGATCACCCCCCTGTAAGGCTCCATTCAGACGTCCGTATGTTTTTTACGGATCCACGGATACATGGATCGGATCCGCAAAACACATACGGACGTCTGAATGGAGCCTTACAGGGGGGTGATCAATGACAGGGGGGTGATCACCCCATATAGACTCCCTGATCACCCCCCTGTCATTGATCACCCCCCTGTAAGGCTCCATTCAGACGTCCGTATGTTTTTTACGGATCCACGGATACATGGATCGGATCCGCAAAACACATACGGACGTCTGAATGGAGCCTTACAGGGGGGTGATCAATGACAGGGGGGGGATCACCCCATATAGACTCCCTGATCACCCCCCTGTCATTGATCACCCCCCTGTCATTGATCACCTTCCTGTAAGGCTCCATTCAGACGTCCGTATGTTTTTTACGGATCCACGAATACATGGATCGGATCCGCAAAACACATACGGACATCTGAATGGAGCCTTACAGGGGGGTGATCAATGACAGGGGGATGATAACCCCATATACACTCCCTGATCACCCCCTTGTCATTGATCTCCCCCCTGTAAGGCTCCAGTCAGACATTTTTTTGGCCCAAGTTAGCGGCAATTTTTATTTTATTTTTTTTATTTTATTTTTTCTTACAAAGTCTCATATTCCACTAACTTGTGTCAAAAGATAAAATCTCACATGAACTCACCATACCCCTCACGGAATCCAAATGCGTAAAATTTTTTAGACATTTATATTCCAGACTTCTTCTCACGCTTTAGGGCCCCTGAAATGCCAGGGCAGTATAAATACCCCACATGTGACCCCATTTCGGAAAGTAGACACCCCAAGGTATTCGCTGAGGGTCATATTGAGTCCATGAAAGATTGAAATTTTTGTCCCAAGTTAGCGGAAATGGAGACTTTGTGAGAAAAAAAAAAAAAATTTCCGCTAACTTGTGCCCAAAAATTTTTTTTTATATGAACTCGCCATGCCCCTCATTGAATACCTTGGGGTGTGTTCTTTCAAAAATGGGGTCACATGTGGGGTATTTATACTGCCCTGGCATTTTAGGGGCCCTAAAGCGTGAGAAGAAGTCTGGGATCCAAATGTCTAAAAACGCCCTCCTAAAAGGAATGTGGGCCCCTTTGCGCATCTAGGCTGCAAAAAAGTGTCACACATCTGGTATCGCCGTACTCAGGAGAAGTTGGGGAATGTGTTTTGGGGTGTCATTTTACATATACCCATGCTGGGTGAGAGAAATATCTCGGTCAAATGCCAACTTTTTATAAAAAAATGGGAAAAGTTGTCTTTTGCCGAGATATTTATCTCACCCAGCATGGGTATATGTAAAATGACACCCCAAAACACATTGCCCAACTTCTCCTGAGTACGGCAATACCACATGTGTGACACTTTTTTGCAGCCTAGGTGGGCAAAGGGGCCCATATTCCAAAGAGCACCTTTAGGATTACACAGGTCATTTTTTACACATTTTGATTTCAAACTACTTACCACACATTAGGGCCCCTAGAATGCCAGGGCAGTATAACTACCCCACAAGTGACCCCATTTTGGAAAGAAGACACCCCAAGGTATTCTGTGAGGGGCATAGCGAGTTCCTAGAATTTTTTATTTTTTGTCACAAGTTAGCGGAAAATGATGATTTTATTTTATTTTTTTCTTCTTACAAAGTCTCATATTCCACTAACTTGTGACAAAAAATAAAAACTTCCATGAACTCACTATGCCCATCACGAAATACCTTGGGGTGTCTTCTTTCCAAAATGGGGTCACTTGTGGGGTAGTTATACTTCCCTGGCATTTTAGGGGCCCAAATGTGTGGTAAGTAGTTTGAAATCAAAATCTGTAAAAAATGGCCGGTGAAATCCGAAAGGTGCTCTTTGGAATGTGGGCCCCTTTGCCCACCTAGGCTGCAAAAAAGTGTCACACATCTGGTATTGCCGTACTCAGGAGAAGTTGAACAATGTGTTTTGGGGTGTCATTTTACATATACCCATGCTGGGTGAGAGAAATATCTTGGAAAAATACAACTTTTCCCATTTTTTTATACAAAGTTGGCATTTGACCAAGATATTTATCTCACCCAGCATGGGTATATGTAAAATGACACCCCAAAACACATTGCCCAACTTCTCCTGAGTACGGCAATACTACATGTGTGACACTTTTTTGCAGCCTAGATGGGCAAAGGGGCCCACATTCCAAAGAGCACCTTTAGGATTTCACCGGCCATTTTTTACACATTTTGATTTCAAACTACTTACCACACATTAGGGCCCCTAGAATGCCAGGGCAGTATAACTACCCCACAAGTGACCCCATTTTGGAAAGAAGACACCCCAAGGTATTTCGTGATGGGCATAGTGAGTTCATGGAAGTTTTTATTTTTTGTCACAAGTTAGTGGAATATGAGACTTTGTAAGAAAAAAAATATATTTTAAAAAATCATCATTTTCCGCTAACTTGTGACAAAAAATAAAAAGTTCTATGAACTCATTATGCCCATCAGCGAATACCTTAGGGTGTCTACTTTCCGAAATGGGGTCATTTGTGGGGTGTTTGTACTGTCTGGCTATTGTAGAACCTCAGGAAACATGACAGGTGCTCAGAAAGTCAGAGCTGCTTCAAAAAGCGGAAATTCACATTTTTGTACCATAGTTCGTAAACGCTATAACTTTTACCCAAATCATTTTTTTTTTTACCCAAACATTTTTTTTTAATCAAAAACATGTAGAACAATAAATTTTGAGAAAAATTTATATATTGATGTCGTTTTTTTCCCAAAATTTTACAACTGAAAGTGAAAAATGTCATTTGGGTGGTAAGTTGCATGAGCGAGCAATAAATGGTGAAAATAGTGTAGTGCAGAAGTGTAAAAAGTGGCCTGGTCATTAAGGGTGTTTAAGCTAGGGGAGCTGAGGTGGTTAAAAAGTGGGTTTTTGAAAATTTCAGAAAAATTTCAAGATTTCCTTCTAAACTTCTAAGTCTTTTAATGTCCCCAAAAACTATTTTTGTAGGTATTACTATGTATTATAGAAGTAGAGAAATTGAAACTTGGAAATTTGCAAATTTTTCCAAATTTTGGGTAAATAAGGTATTTTTTTTATAAATAAAAATGTCTTTTTTTTTTTAACTCCATTTTACCAGTGTCATGAAGTGCAATATGTGATGAAAAAACTATCTCAGAATGGCCTGGATAAGTCAAAGCATTTTAAAGTTATCACCACATAAAGTGACACTGGTCAGATTTGCAAAAAATGGCCTGGTCCTTAAGGTGAAAATGAGCCCGGTCCTTAAAGGGACACTGACAGGCCCTATAAACATATTTAGTTATTCCTATGCAGTCATAGATCTATTAAAGTGTATTCCAATGATATAAGAGTACCTCCTGTCCGCATTGTAAACCATTTAAAAACAACTTTAAATTCATCTGTCAATCACATTTCTTTATGCCCAAGGGGCGGTTTTTCTCATACCTTTGTGCCCAGCCGCGCCTCAACTGTCGATTCCTACCGCCGCCCAGCTCATTATTATTCACTGCGCTGGGCGGCTCTTACATTCCCCGATCCTGTCAGTGGAGAGAAGAGTTTCTTGGCCGGCACAGGCGCATTAACTATCTGAATTTCTGATGACAATAGCGCTCTGAAGCGCTGGATACGAGTGCCTTGGAGGAGAGATCGGACGCAGGCGCATTCAATTACAGGCTTGAGAGGGTGCCGGTGCATGCGCAGATGGTCCGATTGAGGCCGATGCCCATAAGTCTCTATCGGGCATGCGCGGGAACTGACAGGATCAGGGAATGTAAGAGCCGCCCAGCGCAGTGAATAATAATGAGCTGGGCGGCGGTAGGAATCGACAGTTGAGGCACGGCTGGGCACAAAGGTATGAGAAAAAAACGCCCCTTGGGCATAAAGAAATGTGATTGACAGATGAATATAAAGTTGTTTTTACATGGTTTACAATGCGGACAGGAGGTACTCTTATACCATTGGAATACACTTTAATAGATCTATGACTGCATAGGAATAACTAAATATGTTTATAGGGCCTGTCAGTGTCCCTTTAAGGAGTTAAGTTAGGGATTGCCGTCCAGTTGCACCCCGTTACCTAAGACGGATAATGCTAGTAGGTAGTGGCAGAGGCATGGGTGGCAGTCAGGGGTGCACGCTTCCCTACCTCCATCCGTGACAGAATCACAGGCATTATGATTGTGCCATCAAGGAGTATATCAAAAAAAGTTTATTAAAAGGTCATATCAGACCGTCTTTTTCACCTATGGGGGCAGTTTTTGGGGGGGGAGAAAAAGGATGGAGGTTTGAGACCCTGTATCGATTATAACAAAATCACTATTAAAAATCAGTATTCCCTACCATTGATTCCAGACCTGTTCAATCAGGTGCTTAGGGCCTATTGGTTTTCTAAGCTTAATTTAAAAGGAGCCTAAAATTTGATTCGTATTAGAGAGGGGGACGAGTGGAAGACAGCTTTTAACACTCCTGAGGGTCACTTCGAATATTTGGTCATGCCGTTTGGTCTCTGTAATGCGCCGGCGGTATTTCAAAATTTGTTAATGACATTTTCAGGAGCTTTATTGGAAAATTTATGATAGTTTACTTGGATGACCTCCTGATCTTTTCACCTAGTTGGGAATACCATGTCACCCATATCAGGCAAGTGCTGGAAGTTTTTAGGGAAAATGTATTATTTGCCAAGAAAGAAAAGTGTATATTTGGGGTACAAGAGCTTTCGTTTTTAGGTTATATACTTACCCCTCAATCTTTTAAGATGGATCCGGGGAAAGTGCAAGCCATTCAAGAGTGAGTGAGACCTTCTTCCCTTAAGGCGTTGCAACACTTTCTGGGGTTTGCTAATTATTATCGAAAATGTATTAAAAACTTATCGCTAAACCTCTGACCGACCTAACCAGGAAGGGGGCGGATCTTGTCAATTGGTCATCTAAGGCCATAGAAGCCTTCGAAACCCTCAAGAGATGTTTCGGTAATGCCCTGGTCCTGATTCAGCCGGATCAAGAAAAGCCGTTTATTGTCGAGGTCGATGCATCTGAGGACAGAGTCGGAGCAGTTCTCTCTCAGGGATCATCTTATCTTACTAATTTAGGGCCATGTGCGTTTTTCTCCCGGAAGTTCTAGCTTGCCGAGAGAAATTCCGACATTGGGAACCGAGAACTGCTCGCTTTTAAATGTGCTTTTGAGAAATGGCGACATTTTTTGGAGGGGGCTCAGCATTGCATCACTGTTCCTACGGATCATAAAAATCTATTGTTTCTGGAATCTGCAAAACGTTTGAATCTTAGACAAGCAAGGTGGGCGTTATTCTTTACGCGTTTTAACTTTTCTATTACTTTGAGGCCGGGAAGTAAAACTGTAAAAGCCGATGCCTTGTCCCGAAGTTTTCATGCCATTCAACCGCCAGACACTCCTACTGAACCTATTTTGCCCGCTGTTATCATTGTGGCCTCAATGTCCTCCGATCTTACCACCGAAATTGAGCCGGCACAACATCTAGCTCCGGTACAGTCTTCCCATGATAAATTGCTTGTTCCAGTTCACTTACATCTCCGGCTTTTGGGTGAGTGTCATAATTCAGTGTTATGTGGACACCCCAGTATTTATGCCACCAAGGAATCTCCAGGTCCTACTGGTAGCCCACATTATCTAGAGATGTGAACTTGTATGTGTCTTCATGTGAGATGAGGTATGTTCCAGAGCCAAAACTCCCAGAACTCGCCCGGCTGGTGAGTTACGACCACTGCCCATTCCCAGTAGACCGTGGTCACATATTTCCATGGATTTTATCACCGACTTGCCAGTCTCTGAGGGTAAGTCAGTGGTATGGGTAGTGGTCGATAGATTTAGTAAAATGGTGCATTTTGTTCCACTGGCAAAGCTGCCTAATGCTAAAACTTTGGCTTCTCTGTTTGTGGATCATGTCGTATGTCTTCATGGGATTCCAGAGAATGTTGTCTCTGATAGAGGCGTTTCTAGGTGCTGGAGAGCCTTCTGTTATAAATGTGATATTTCTTTGTCCTTTTCTTCCGCCTTTAACCCTGAAACTAACGGTCAAACCGAACAGTTGAACCAGTCGTTGGAACAGTTCTTGAGATGTTATGTTTCTGATAATCAACTGTTGTGGGTGCGACATCTACCCTTGGCTGAGTTTGCTATCAATAACCGGATGAACTCATCCACGGGAGTGTTGCCATTCTTCTGTAATCTTGGGTTCCATCCACGATTTAATTCATTGTCGCCGTCTTCTTCACAAGTTCCGGAAGCAGATAAATTGGTTAGAGAACTGTGCCATATAATTTATTTACTAAAAACATATCCACAGTCAACAAAATATCTGAGATGGGGAGCATACATCATGTATCATGTCACATTATTGCTGTAAAATTAAATCCAACCTTTTATTAAGGCCCTCAGGCTGAAGGCTACTCAGCTAAAAGATCCAGAACGACTCCCTGTTTAGGAGTTTCCTCCTATGATCACCTCCTCTCATAGGTGCTTTAACCCTCTCAATCCCTTGGACTAACATACCGGACGTGTCCCCACCATGGGAAACCGCAAAGTGTAAGCTAGCCGCAGACACTCCACGGCTTCCATGGTGCGGCACGTCCGAGATGTGTTTGCGTATTCTCACCTTGATGGTGTTTGTGGTGCAGCCCACATACTGTAAGTTACATATTCCACATGTAATTAAGTATACTGCGTGCGTGGTGTTACAATTAAGGTAAGATTTTATTAAGAAAACCTTGCCATTAGCAGTGGACTTAAATGTCCTAGCTACCACAGTTTGATCGCAGCATACACATTTACTATCTCCGCATCTGTAACTACCCTTTGTTTTCAACCAATTTGGTTATGATATTTTTCTGTCTTGGTAAAGACTCGGACTAACATAAGTGGCTACTGTGGGAGCTCTCCGAGCCGCACACCTGACACCTCTCGCTGCTATTTTTGTCCATTGTTTGTCAAACGCCAAAACCGGGAAGTGTCGTTTAATGATCTTGTAGATCTCAGAGTACTCGACACTGTACTGTGTCACAAAAGTACTCTGAGGGGTCATATCAGTTAATATCTGTGACTTAGTTTGTTCCTGTCTCTTTTCCGGATGAACTAGCAGGTTCCTATCCATATCTAATGTCTGCTGTATACATCTGCCAATGTGTTTTCACGAATACGCCCTCTGTGTCAATCTGCTCATGATATCTCCTGCTTCCTCCATAAATGAGTTCACATCTGTGCAATTCCGTCTTGCACGGATCATCTCACCCTTTGCTATATTATACACCGTATGTGGTGGGTGACATGAAGACCTATGTAATATGGTATTGCCTGCTAGGGGTTTCCTGAAAGTGGAAGTATATATAGTAGCAGTGCCAGAGTCCCCCCTCAGGCGCAACTCCAAAAATGATATCTCACGTGATTCATGATGAACACTGAAGGAGATGGTATTTAAACAAGAATTGAGGTATTGGGCAAAAATTGGTATGGCCACCACACCACCAGACCAGATAAATATCAGGTCATCGATGTAGCGACCATACCACCTTATATGCTCCCAAAAAGAATGGGTGTCGATAAGGAGAAAGCTCCTCTCCCACCATGCCATGAATATATTAGCTATGGAGGGAGAGAACTTAGCCCCAATTGACACCCCAGAGACCTGTAAATAAAATCTGTCATTGAACATGAAGAAATTGCGCCTGAGGAGGAAATCCACCACCAAGACTACATATACCTGCAGTTCCACAGTAAAATCAGTGTATGTTTTCAAGAACCATTCCAGGGACTTAAGAGCCAGCTTATGTGGTATGTTTGTATATGATGAAACTACATAGGCTGTGATCCATGTATATTGGTCAGATCATTCCATATTGTCAAGTGCCTGTAGTACTGATCTACAGGGTGGGCCATTTATATGGATACACCTTAATAAAATGGGAATGGTTGGTGATATTAACTTCCTGTTTGTGGCACATTAGTATATGTGAGGGGGGAAACTTTTCAAGATGGGTGGTGACCATGGCGGCCATTTTGAAGTCGGCCATTTTGAATCCAACTTTTGTTTTTTCAATAGGAAGAGGGCCATTTGACACATCAAACTTATTGGGAATTTCACAAGAAAAACAATGGTGTGCTTGGTTTTAACGTAACTTTATTCTTTCATGAGTTATTTGCAAGTTTCTGACCACTTACAAAATGTGTTCAATGTGCTGCCCATTGTGTTGGATTGTCAATGCAACCCTTTTCTCCCACTCTTCACACACTGATAGCAACACCGCAGGAGAAATGCTAGCATAGGCTTCCAGTATCCGTAGTTTCAGGTGCTGCACATCTCGTATCATCTGAAGGCAATCGTCTATGCTGTGAAGATACAAGAAGTGCAGCACCTGAAACTACGGATACTGGAAGCCTGTGCTAGCATTTCTCCTGCGGTGTTGCTATCAGTGTGTGAAGAGTGGGAGAAAAGGGTTGCATTGACAATCCAACACAATGGGCAGCACATTGAACACATTTTATAAGTGGTCAGAAAGTTGTAAATAACTCATGAAAGAATACAGTTACGTTAAAACCAAGCACACCATTGTTTTTCTTGTGAAATTCCCAATAAGTTTGATGTGTCAAATGACCCTCTTCCTACTGAAAAAACAAAAGTTTGATTCAAAATGGCCGACTTAAAAATGGCTGCCATGGTCACCACCCATCTTGAAAAGTTTCCCCCCTCACATATACTAATGTGCCACAAACAGGAAGTTAATATCACCAACCATTCCCATTTTATTAAGGTGTATCCATATAAATGGCCCACCCTGTAGTATCCCTAAGGAACCCTGGTATGTGTGGGACAACAGGTTACAAAAGTGAGTCTACCCATTGTGATAATCTCTCTGAAAATGAACCAATTCCTGCCACTATTGGTCTAAATGGGGGAGGGAAGACATCTTTATGTGTTTTAGGGAGTGCATGGAAGACAGAGATGGTCGGATGATCTATATAGATATAATCTGTCTCCTTCTTACTGAGGAAACCTGATTTCAGTCCCAGAGACAATAACTCCATAATTTCTTTCTGAAAGGTGGGGAGCGGGTTGCCTCTAAGTGCAGCATACACATCTGTGTCACTAAGCATAGCTTCAATTTGAGATTTATAAATGCCGCTATTGAGTACAACTACCGCTCCCCCCTTATCAGCTTGTTTTATAATTATGTCATCTCTGTCTTTCAGCTGTGGTAAGGCTTGTGACTCCCCTTTAGTCATTTTATAACATAGACTCTTACCCCTGGATTTAACTTTATTATCCAACAAGACCAGATCCTTTTCAACCAACTCCTGGTACCGATCCAGTGTGGGGGACCTTGACTGAACCGGATAATAATCCTGATTAGTAGTATTAAATTGGGTAGATGTATTAATCCGTTCAAGGTCCTCCCGCACTGTGAGAGACTCCTGTAAATTACATAAATGTATCATTTCAATAAAGCTCATGCTATTACATTTCATGGACATATTAGATGAAATAGTGCCAGTATCAGGAGATATTATTTTTTTGCAGTCTTTCGTCTTGGGTCTCAAATCCTACATCCGGGACTCTATGCACCTAATACAGGAATTAGGAGATATCACCCTACCGCCTGGTACCCTGATGGTCACTTGTGATGTCGAGTCATTGTACTCAAACATTGCCCATAACGATGGGCTAGACGCTGTGAAATTCTTTCTGTCCGGCTCCGCCACTGGTGATGCGGCTCATCACACGTTCTTGGTGAGTTTACTGGAGTTTGTGCTCACGCACAATTATTTTGTCTTCGATCGGACATTCTATAGACAAATCTCTGGTACAGCCATGGGTGCACGGTGTGCGCCCTCCTACGCCAACCTGTTTTTGGGTTGGTGGGAGGCCACACGTGTGTACCCATTGGATCAATTTAGAAACCAGGTGATTGGTTGGTACCGATTTATTGACGACATCGTCTTTTTCTGGCAGGGGTCAAAACAAGATTGTGAGGAGTTTATTGGTCATCTCAATAAGAACTCGTTGAATATATTTTTAACGCACAAAATTTCGGATTCTGAAGTTGAATTCCTGGATCTTCGGATCAGACTGAGAGATTCCAAAATTGTGACATCCCTGTTCCGAAAAAGTACTGCCACCAATAACTTACTTCATTTTGCAAGTTTCCACCCGACACATCTAAAGAAGGGCATACCCAGGGGCCAGTTCCTACGTTTACGACGCAATTGCTCTGATGTAAATGATTTTAGAGAGGCCGCACAAGATCTGACGTCACGTTTGAATAAGAGGGGTTACCCCAAAAAGGTCACAGCCCGGGCATTCGAGAGGGCCAAAGAGGCCAATCGCGAGGATTTATTTATACCTAAGGTAAAATCAAGAGAAAATAAAATACGCCTGATTACTAGGTATAATAACCAGTGGTCTGATCTTTACAGAATTTTAAACACGCACTGGTTTCTACTTCGCTCAGATGCCAAACTAGCCTCGCATGTGGATGATACACCTAGGATTGTGGCTCGGAAGGCACCAAATCTCAAAGATACTCTGGTACGTAGCCATTTTCAACGACCTGTTGTCTCTACGGCCAGGGGTGGCGTCTTGAAGGGTACATATCCCTGTGGGGACTGTAACATTTGCCAGTTCATGCTCAACTCGGACACTCTCTCCTATGGAGAAAACCGCAGGGTTGACCTAAAATGCTATGTCAATTGCCGTTCCAGGAATGTTGTCTACGCTCTGCTTTGCCCCTGTAACAAGATCTATGTGGGCCAGAACATGCAGGAGCTTAGGAAAAGAGTACAACAGCATACATCGAATATTCGGCTAGCAGCACGGGACAGAAGCAAGGGGGAGAAACCCTTGACATCAGTGGCAACCCATTTCTTGGACTGTCATGATGGTAGGTATGATGATCTACGGGTGGCAGGACTGGACATTGTTCGGGGCAACATTAGGGGTGTACATATCTCCAAAAGGTTGCTCTGCTCTGAATCAAGGTGGATCTTCAACCTTGGTTCACAGTTTCCAGAGGGTTTAAATGAAGAACTCACTTTCACGGGTTTTTATACATAGATCTTGTCTTGATTCAACAAAGACTATGTATTAATCATCTATCCCTTGTTTATTCTCATGGGGATATGCACTTTTTATCTCACACTTTTTCACTCCCCTTTTTCCTTCTTCTTCATGTTTCAGGTTTCACAAAGATCCACCGACACCTGACCATGAGACCCACTGAAGTCATGGACTTCACTCTCTTCTTCATGGAGTATATCTGACACTCGGCACTTTAAGCACTTTAGGCACCTTTGGTCAACTGACCATGGGACCTACTGAAAACATTGACTTTATTCTCTTCTTCATGGAGTATATTTGATACTTGGCACTTTAAGCATTCTAGGCACCTTTGGTCACTGTATGTTTACAGTCGCTGAGCCACCTCCTCTACCGAAACTTCCCCCTTGCGCCTAATGTATTGTCATCACTGTTTTGATAACTATATTTATATATTATGATATCATTTGTAACGTTGCTTATATGAAACTATACTATCAGTGACATAATATGCTACGTCTGGTCCCTTTATTATTACCTATTCGTTTATCATCATTCATGTATGTGTATTTACTCTTTTTCCTTTCTTTATGCGCTTGCGTTACTGGTCCACTGCTCCCCGGTGCACGGTCCCCCGCCTGTTGGGCCTTTTAGGCTTTGAGTCTATTGATATATGAGGATGAATGTATTGATTATTTGAGATAATTGTTTATATTAATATTGTTAATAATTCTTTACAATAACCATGTTATCCGGACTCGGGGGACTTGATATGGGCTATGCAAGATGTGCTCATCATGTTAAACACGCGTGTCTGGGTATGTGCAAATAAATCTGTCTGAGCTATTAATTGATTATGAATTGCGGTATGTTTTTTAATATATATATATATTTTTTTTTTATTTTTTTTTTACCACAATTTATGTTGTGTTTGTTTTGTCATTTTTTATATTCATGAATTATTACTTATAATTATGCTGCACTCATTATATAGCTTTTTATATATTAATAAAACATTGTTGGTGTCATCTTGGGCACGGTCATTTATATTGTGTCTAGTGTATCTTCACAACTTTATTTTTGAATACTTGCACTATACTTATATATGTGTAATGAACTTATGTATGTGTAAATTTGGTCGTGGTTGTTAATGTCTGTCTTCTCCTTTTTTATATAGTGTTATATTTTTATATAGTGTTATATTTTCTTGTGAAATTCCCAATAAGTTTGATGTGTCAAATGACCCTCTTCCTACTGAAAAAACAAAAGTTTGATTCAAAATGGCCGACTTAAAAATGCCTGCCATGGTCACCACCCATCTTGAAAAGTTTCCCCCCTCACATATACTAATGTGCCACAAACAGGAAGTTAATATCACCAACCATTCCCATTTTATTAAGGTGTATCCATATAAATGGCCCACCCTGTAGTATCCCTAAGGAACCCTGGTATGTGTGGGACAACAGGTTACAAAAGTGAGTCTACCCATTGTGATAATCTCTCTGAAAATGAACCAATTCCTGCCACTATTGGTCTAAATGGGGGAGGGAAGACATCTTTATGTGTTTTAGGGAGTGCATGGAAGACAGAGATGGTCGGATGATCTATATAGATATAATCTGTCTCCTTCTTACTGAGGAAACCTGATTTCAGTCCCAGAGACAATAACTCCATAATTTCTTTCTGAAAGGTGGGGAGCGGGTTGCCTCTAAGTGCAGCATACACATCTGTGTCACTAAGCACTCGGGGGACTTGATATGGGCTATGCAAGATGTGCTCATCATGTTAAACACGCGTGTCTGGGTATGTGCAAATAAATCTGTCTGAGCTATTAATTGATTATGAATTGCGGTATGTTTTTTAATATATATATATATATTTTTTTTATTTTTTTTTTACCACAATTTATGTTGTGTTTGTTTTGTCATTTTTTATATTCATGAATTATTACTTATAATTATGCTGCACTCATTATATAGCTTTTTATATATTAATAAAACATTGTTGGTGTCATCTTTGGCACGGTCATTTATATTGTGTCTAGTGTATCTTCACAACTTTATTTTTGAATACTTGCACTATACTTATCTATGTGTAATGAACTTATGTATGTGTAAATTTGGTCGTGGTTGTTAATGTCTGTCTTCTCCTTTTTTATATAGTGTTATAAGATGACTTTGTTTATTGGCCTAATATGGCACACTGTATATTTATAAAAATGAATTATTTATTACATTATATATACATATATTCTTTTTCTAAATCATGCCAGCATTATCTATGGTTCACGATGATACTGCCTCGTAATGGACATGCGTTTTTGAGATGGTGTGTACTATTACCTAGTCCGTTTGCTTCATCTAATCTGCGTTCCAACTAACCCCCCGTCCTTTGCGTTCCACGGGACGGAGCTGCGCGATCTGTCGCCCGGACGTGACGCTGTGCCAAGTGCGTTTCCGGTCTGTGGAACGCACTGTGGCATCGGCTTCCGGCCGGGCGCCATGTTGCGCAGGCGCACTCGCTTTTCCATCACGCCGGCTTGACCGGCACATGCTGCAGCGCCTGGACCGTGCACCGGGGAGCATTGAGGCGGCGCACCTTGATGTGTCCACCTGCCCTTCTCCTCCTCTAATTGCCTTAACAGGTTTGACCACAGATTTATTTCTTCATAGGTTAATTATCGTTAGTATAAAAACCCTGAAGCACCATTTCAGACTTACATGGACCTCTGATGAAGCTAGTTGGTTACTAGCGATACGCGTGAGGATTTCTTCCTGCTTGTCCCACTGAAGGGTTGCTCATCATTACTATTTCTCTTCCTGTGTTACCACTGTGCTACCTGATAAGTATATTATTTTGGCTTTATGGATGTATTTCCTTCATGTTAGCACCACATTGCTCATGGTATTCTTGGATGATGTTTGCTTCATTTTCATCAATCTCTGCCTTCAGTGGGAATAGGTTGCATTTGTCCATGGTTTTAAATTTTGTGTCTTAAATTTTGTGTCTTCAATAAATTATCATTGATTTTTGGAGGTGCGGCTGTATTTGGTATTTCTTTCTCTTAGTTTAGCTCATGCTTTTTTCTATACCAGGCCTGCACTCCTTTACTTTACTATTGGTGTGCCCCCCGCTGTTTATTATTAAGGAGATATTATTTTATCATTGGTTGCCAAGGGGCTACCGCCCCCATCACCGTCAGCAGCATTCTTGGGAAAATCCCGGAAATGTTGCCTCAGTGTGAGGTTGCGAGCAAGTCTATTGACATCCAGGATGGTTGTATACAGGTCAAAGTGGCAGGTACTGTAGTGAAAATGTTAAACCTCTTTTGAGGACACTAATTTCTTCTCTAGAGAGTAAAGAGGCAGACAAATTAATCACTTGTAGTTCATTCTTCCCCTCCTGTGTCACGCTGGATAGCGACGATTTTCTATGCCTCCTACCCGACCGTCGTTTTTTGCAGCCATCTTGTGTGAAATATTTGTCATCAGGGAGGAGGTGGAGGGGGCTGCTGTGTCTAATTCCGAATCAGGAGAGTCCATGTCTGTGCAGCTTCTTTAATATAGAACAGGGTGTATTCACTTTGGCCTCCGTCCAGGTATACACCTGTTTCGACTTATAGTCAAGTAGATCCCGATTATATTTCATCTGTTTGAAGTGTATCAAATCATCCTCAGTTTTTTGAAGATCTTCCTTCAGCTTGTTATCTAATTTAATAAAATCCGGATTGTTGACATATGCACCAAGAGTATCTTGTGTTGTCTTGATTTCTTTTCTAAGGTCAGCGAGAGCCTGTAACTACTCTTTGTTCTCTACCAATTTGGTTGTGATATTTTTCTGTCTTGGTAAAGACAGGTGTGAACCCATTATATCTGCTGCACTCAGTTGTGTCTTACTATGTCATGAGTAAGTGTTTACATTTTCGGTAGCCCGAAACGCGTAGACTAAGAGTTTTTACTGGATGTATTTTTACTGCTGAAATAAAGTACCTATTTTTACCTCTGCGAAACTGAGCTGGATTTAGCTTTTTATCTGGATTTCAAGTTATCCGTATCCTGGTGCGGTGTCTCCGTGCTCACAGCAGAGAAGGGGCAGTTGAGAGCAGCATTTTTTACTTGTTACGTGCATCTAATAAGTTTCCTCCACAATTTATTGGTCCTTACAAGATTATTAAGGTTATTAATCCTCTGTGATTTTAAACTAAAACTACCTGATTACTTTCGCATCCACAATGTGTTTCACAAATGTTTACTAAAGAAGTATGTGTCACCTGTCATTCCTTCAGAAAAACCTCCGCCTCCAGTAGAGGATGCCGGACAAAAGGAATTCGAGGTCTTATGGATTATTGATATTAGAAAGGTCCGGAATTCTTTCCAGTATCTGGTGCATTGGAAGGGTTTCGGGCCAGAAGAGAGGTCTTGGGGGCCGATGAGAAAGTTACATGCTGCCAGACTGGTGAAGAGGTTCCATCTGACTCATCCGGAGAAACACAATCCTATGATTTTGGGTCCGGTGGCCCCTCGTAGAAGGGGGGGTACTGTAAGGGGGGGCAGGCGGCACGTGCTTCCTTTGCAGCACTGCTGGCAACCTGTGCAAGGAGAGGGGCAAGGACGTAGCCTGCGTCCTCGTCTCCATGGCAGCAGGCGAGCAGCAGGGGAGCCGAGCACTGATAATGATGATCGGTGCTCGGCTGATTTGCGCTGGTGTGAGCCATGTGACGCTGGCCACGTCATGTGACTCACCAGCCAGGCCTATTTAAACAGGCAGCCTGCTGGCCACAGGTTGCCTGTGATTAAGGTTGTTATACGCTCCTATATTCCTGGCATTGTGTTCCTGAATCCTGACCTCGGCTCTGCTCGTTTGACCTCGCTTCTGCTCATCCCCTGTTGCTTGTCGTGATCTCCTGGTGCGGACTTCCGGTTTCTGTTTGGACTCGCACTTATTGCTCCCTTGTACTGATTTGACTTCCTGATATTTGACTTTGGCTAGTTTGACTTGCTTTGTGTTTTGTTTGTCCTGTCTTTTGTTTTTCCCCTGCACTTACTTGGACTGCCGTCCAGTTGCGCCCCGTTACCTAGGACGGATCGTGCAAGTAGGTAGGGGCAGAGGCGTGGCCAGACACTTGTGGTGGCGGCTTAGCTCTTGAGAGTTCAAAAGGATGGGGTGAAAAGATTTACTTCGCCAATATCCTTATCTTTCCTAACATCATCTGTCGGGATGAATCAGGAGCTCCAAGTATACATTAGATTGTTGGCCAATGATGTACTCATCTGTATGGGGGCCTTAAGACTTTTCTCCTGTCTTTCTTCTGTTTCTTTGTTAATATCTTTCAGGATCTTAATCATTAGTTAGTTGATTACATTAGACGACATTCCCAAACTATTGTATTGTGAACAGAACTCTAAAAACATACAGTAATACTCTGTAGAGAGACACTAATAATAAATCTCAATGGACCATGTTGGCCATGCCTCAAGTTTACACACCACTATACAGTAGCTCACCAACAACTTATAAACATCACAGTCCCAATTGTTATATTTAACTATTCCTCTGCACCAGTTTGGGTGGAACAGTATTGATTTTTAGTCTTTATTGAGCAAGTTTAGTTGTACCTCTACTCACTTGTACCAATTGAAGCAAACTTAGTGGTACCTCTCTGTACTTGAGCCAATCAAGGTGTCAAATAACAATAATATAGTGAAGCCTCTCCAAATGACCACCACTTTGAGAAGACAACTTCTAACATTATCCCTGATTTGGGAGTTGTATTTTGATTAGATAAGGCATCTTATTGTTAGGGCTCATTCACAGATCTGAATTTGCCAGTGGAATTTTAGCATGAACACCACACCAAACTTCAACCGGAGGCCATGTGGTGTCTGCCTTCCATTGTTTTCAATGGGAAGCAGCGCTGCAGTTCTTGGGCCAGCAGTTTAAAGCCAACATGTCCCTTCTTGGTGTGGTGTGCAGGCAGCCACCACTTAGAGCAGTGGAGGGTGTCTGGTCTTGGTTTGACTTAATTTAGTTGAACTAAGCCACTAGTAGGTCTGCAGCATCCAAATTGAACAACAGCGGCAGAAACTACCAGTGTGTAAATCTGCTGTAGCATATCATGGTAGAATTTTCTGCAACTTTTGCCTGGCATCACAAGGTTGTGTGACAGTGAGCTCTCCACTGAACTTCACATTAAAAGTTTTGCACACTATTTGCTTTCGCCTTTGAGGTTGACTCATGGAGCGAAAAGTGTTTGGGTAAAAATCACATTATTTGAACGATATGGTGGCTCACCCTCCACTAATTAAGAAGTGGGTGCTGCAAAGCCTAAGTGACTCACCCTGTCAAAAAAAGTTGTAAAAAATATTAGTAGGGGCTGAGCACTCACCACTTGGACCATAGAAAACAAAACACCAAAAGTAGATAACTAGGTAGGCCACTTCAACTGCTTATATGGCATCTGCAGTTCTCTTTAAAAATAGGCGATTAGGGTCACGGCGTCCCACGTGAATCGAGTGGGGTGCGGAGCTAATATCTGTTATTGCGGACTCTGCATGTGGGGTAGGCAAATGTCCATAAAAACAAAATTACATTGGAGGGTATGAGTCCATCATCTAATGTATGGGTATCCTTGAACCAGACACGTTTCGGGGTCTATTCCTGGCCCCTTCCTCAGTGGTCTGATACTCGATACACGTGGGACGCCGTGACCCTAATCTCCTATTTTTGAAGAGAACTGGAGACGCCATATAAGCAGTTGAAGTGGCCGGTGATCATCCAAACAGAGACAGCGGCAAACTCAAGTGACAAAGCGCGGAGACAAGTAACTACGATCACAACGCAGAAGCAGCCGATAACTCCAGGACAGGTACCTCTGTATTTAACACTGCAGGCATGTGGGACGCTACTGTGAGCGCAGGTTAAATATCGCAACATTGTATCTACCTGACATATAAGATCATACAAATAACATGTGTACCTAAACTCGAGTCTTACTACTACTGGGCAGCTTATGAATATCTCTGTGTTATGGACACAGAGAACAATATAAGTACTGCTTTATTACGGCTGTTCTCCACTCACAGCAGTGAATATATTCGGACCTGCATATGTGAGGAATAATTGTGAGGATTTTCTAGATGCCAAATAATCCACATCTCTTGGATTGGATAGTATATGAATACTTATGTCGTTCACATCATCTGTGCATGTTATCATATGCAGATTACCTCTGACAATCGTTCTACCTCTTCTACTGGTTTTTACAAATATATGAACATTTTTATATATTTTACATCGTTTATGCATGCAACCGCATGAAGATTGCATCTAACAACATTTCCACCTTTTTACATATTTTATGTTTAACCTATTACTGTACAACTTTGATATATATATATACACTGCTCAAAAAAATAAAGGGAACACAAAAATAACACATCCTAGATCTGAATTAATTAAATATTCTTCTGAAATACTTTGTTCTTTACATAGTTGAATGTGCTGACAACAAAATCACACAAAAATAAAAAAATGGAAATCACATTTTTTAACCCATGGAGGTCTGGATTTGGAGTCACACTCAAAATTAAAGTGGAAAAACACACTACAGGCTGATCCAACTTTGATGTAATGTCCTTAAAACAAGTCAAAATGAGGCTCAGTAGTGTGTGTGTGGCCTCCACGTGCCTGTATGACCTCCCTACAATGCCTGTGCATGCTCCTGATGAGGTGGCGGACGGTCTTCCAGACCTGGACTAAAGCATCTGCCAACTCCTGGACAGTCTGTGGTGCAACGTGACGTTGATGGATAGAGCGAGACATGATGTCACAGATGTGCTCAATTGGATTCAGGTCTGGGGAACGGGCGGGCCAGTCCATAGCATCAATGCCTTCGTCTTGCAGGAACTGCTGACACACTCCAGCCACATGAGGTCTAGCATTGTCTTGCATTAGGAGGAACCCAGGGCCAACCGCACCAGCATATGGTCTCACAAGGGGTCTGAGGATCTCATCTCGGTACCTAATGGCAGTCAGGCTACCTCTGGCGAGCACATGGAGGGCTGTGCGGCCCTCCAAAGAAATGCTACCCCACACCATTACTGACCCAATGCCAAACCGGTCATGCTGGAGGATGTTGCAGGCAGCAGAACGTTCTCCACGGCGTCTCCAGACTCACGTCTGTCACATGTGCTCAGTGTGAACCTGCTTTCATCTGTGAAGAGCACAGGGCGCCAGTGGCGAATTTGCCAATCTTGGTGTTCTCTGGCAAATGCCAAACGTCCTGCACGGTGTTGGGCTGGAAGCACAACCCCCACCTGTGGATGTCGGGCCCTCATATCACCCTCATGGAGTCTGTTTCTGACCGTTTGAGCAGACACATGCACATTTGTGGCCTGCTGGAGGTCATTTTGCAGGGCTCTGGCAGTGCTCCTCCTGTTCCTCCTTGCACAAAGGCGGAGGTAGCGGTCCTGCTGCTGGGTTGTTGCCCTCCTACGGCCTCCTCCACGTCTCCTGATGTACTGGCCTGTCTCCTGGTAGCGCCTCCATGCTCTGGACACTACGCTGACAGACACAGCAAACCTTCTTGCCACAGCTTGCATTGATGTGCTATCCTGGATAAGCGGCACTACCTGAGCCACTTGTGTGGGTTGTAGACTCCGTCTCATGCTACCACTAGAGTGAAAGCACCGCCAGCATTCAAAAGTGACCAAAACATCAGCCAGGAAGCATAGGAACTGAGAAGTGGTCTGTGGTCACCACCTGAAGAACCACTCCTTTATTGGGGGTGTCTTGATAATTGTCTATAATTTCCACCTGTTGTCTATCCCATTTGCACAACAGCATGTGAAATTGATTGTCACTCAGTGTTGCTTCCTAAGTGGACAGTTTGATTTCACAGAAGTGTGATTGACTTGGAGTTACATTGTGTTGTTTAAGTGTTCCCTTTATTTTTTTTTGAGCAGTGTATTTTCCATTGCATGTGATCTTATGCAAATACAGGAACACCATCTCCTATTTTTTTCTTATTCCTGCTTTTCACCAATAACATGATGAACTTACCACCACATCTTTTACTGGATTTATTCTTATGTATTGCATAGTTTTTTTTAGATTTTTTGGCACAGACTGTGCTTTTTAACCATTAAATTACCTAGTTATCTCTTTACTTTTGGTGTTTTGTTTTCTATGGTCCAAGTGGTGAGTGCTCAGCCCCTACTAATATTTTTTTCAAAATCACATTACTCTGCCCATTTGTGGTGGCCATGTTGTGAATGAAATTGCAGTATATCCCAGGCCCTATACAACAAGCTGCTAGTATATGGTTTAGTCATGCTTCACTTTCCTAACCTACCAATAGTGTGTGTCAAATTAGGCAGAAATGCAGGAGTGTGTGTAAATCCAAGAAAGGAATACCGTGTTTCCCCAAAAATAAGCCCTACCCAGATAATAAGCCCTATTGCTAATTTGTAGGGTTTTTGGAGTAGGCTTAAAATATAAGCCCGACTCCAAAAATAAGCAGACGATACAGCCGTATTCTATTTTATATATAGGGAAGGTGGGGGAAATGTGCGGGCTGCAGCAGCTCAGGAGGGCTCACTAATGGCTACTGAGCTGCCATGAAACTGTGGGCGGGCGGGCTGCGTAGGCTTCAGTGAAATAGCCTTCAGTGACGCCGCCAGCCCGCGCATACATTGCGGCACTAAGCAGCACCTGACGGGCAGGCTGGCGGCTTTACTAAATGCTAAATTATGCCGGCAGCCCGCGCTTCTCTTCACTTTCACGTTGGGCAGGCTGGCGGCTTCTCTATATACCCTGTACTGCCGCCAGCCTGCACGTTCTTACTTACATGAAGGAGGCAGCAGGAGGATCTCCTTCTCCTCTCTGCTGCCTGGAGGAGCTCCCTACATCTCTCCCGTGCCGTATCTGCTCTCCTTGGTACAGTAGATTGCTGCCTAGGTCTCTTGGGTAAGGACCGTTCAGGGGCAATATACGGTACCAGAATGAAAAATGTGTGGCAAATATGACTATAACCCCCTCATCCATAGGAATGCACCCATGTACTGCAGTATATGGGTGCATTCCTACGGATGAGGGGGGTTATAGACATATTTAATATAAACACTGTCCAGGGGCTGTTCTGTATTTGGCATGTGTCTATATAAAATATGTTCATGGAGCCAAAATAAGTCCTACCCCAATAATAAGCCTTAACCCTTTTTTCGGAGAAAAAAAAATTATAAGACCCTGTCTTATTTTCGGAGAAACACAGTATCTAGGCTGCCAACTTTGCCAAGACACCAAGAGGCACTTGTGCTACGATAGCCAGGACCAGGCTTATTTTTGCAGGTGAAGGTGCAGGTAATGTCCTTGATGGATTTTCAGTGGAGATTGGGAAGAGGCAGATATTTTCTCTGTAAGAAGTACCAGCATTCCCAGTTATGACAAACTCTTGCACTCAGGTTACTTTTCATTTTATAATGACCATATGGCACATTACACATATCCCCCATTGCTTCCAAATTCGCACCTCACCTTTGTTCAGTCTCTGCCAGTGGGTTCCTCCAGGACAATCACAGCGGGGAATAACTATTTGTGGGCCGCCGCTCCGTTAAACGGAATTACCTGTCACAGGCCCGCCACAACCTGTATGTTGGAGACCAGGTTGAGAACACCCCGGTGCGGTCTGTGCAAGGCTTATTTGCGGCTAGAGTAACTCTTCTGCCCAAGGCGCTGTCCCCTGCCATAACCCCAGAAGTCTGGCAGAAAGAACCAGGTGCTGTGCCTGTAAGCATGCCCTGAAGGCCAGCTGAGATACAGAGATACAGAGAACGAGCCCGACCTGAGTCATAGCCCATTATCCCTGACCTGGCTGCACCGCCAACATTATGGGTCGGTCAGATTAACAACTCAGTGTTGATTTTTAATCCCAGGGTACAACCCTAGTTCCTACCCTGGAAACTTCCACAAACACCCTTGGATTGCCTACCAGAACCCCTATAGGCAGAGGTTTTGCCTAACTCTGCACCGGCAAGGGATTCTGGCTTGCAGCAGGTTACTGCAGCTTTCTCCAGGCTGACTACTCAGCCAATTCCAGGAACCACCACTAGAGGGCAGTGGCGCACCACTACAGCCGCAAAGCTTACCTATCAGAGGCAGGAGAGCCCTCTTATGAGCTTTAGTAGCTCCAGCAGTGAGGAGGACCTGCAAGTCCATCTCTAAATTCCTCCTTCACTGCAATAAACTTATAGGAGCCACAACATGGACTGAGCTTGAAGGGTGAAGATGTGTTGGCCATTTGTTCTGTGTGTGTTGCCCTTGTTTGTTCTTCACCAGGATGGACATGGTTTGTTAGGTCTCCCCCTACTTCAGCAACTGTCTACATCCCAGTTTGCACCAAAGTTTGTGCATTGTTTTATCCCCTTTCTCAGGTTATTTGAGAGCCTCATGGAACTATGGTTCTCACTTTTGCTGCTATTTCATATGTGTTTTTATATAACATTTTATAGCGTTCCTTAGATTACAAATATACCTCCTATTGGATTACAATTATATCTCACTTATGGATTACAAGTGACTTTTGTTTGTTTCCAGAGGATAACAATTTTAAAGCACTTCAAGAAAAAGGACTCAAGTCATATTTGAGCATATTATGATAATATTGATTGCGCTGATATTTGCATAATATTTTTACACTAATTTTACTTTCAGGTTAACAGGTTATGCAATGTTCAAGCACTTATGCCCATTGTGTATATTCTTCTCCAGGTGCCGCAATGTGAATCTATGCACTTTTTGTGAAATTGCACTTACATTTTGCACTTAGCCTGATCAGTAGCGCCTTTCTTTGGTGTCACTTTGCTTTACAGCTCTGTTCTCTTTAAACGGACTGATTCTTTGGACGATAATCGCCTACTCCTGCTGTCATGTATCCTAGGTACCCAGGTAGGACAAGTGGTAAGTTTCAGGCAGGTCCAGAAACTACAAGGGTAACCCTGCTGCTTCAGGAATGGCTAGGGGAGTAATATACTCCTCCATCCTGTTTGTTATATGTGCCAGGATTGGTAATGGGACTACTAAACCCCCATCCTGTGTTGTCTTCCAGGAGTTCCAAGGGATTATTATACCCTCCTCCTGTGATGTTGCCAGAAGTGTTTTATATATAGGGAAGGAATACAGGATAAAGCCACCCTTCCATTTGCGGCCATTTCATTACACAATGGTGGGATTACAGAGTAAAGACACCCCCATGCTTTCTTTGGTACTAGAGCTCAGTATACTTAAAGTCAGTCAGTAATGATTGCTTAATGCAGACCATTGGTTCACTGGTTATACCAAGAGGGCAACCGTTAATAAGACACCCTATTCATGCGGGCAGGAACCTTAGGGTAGCCGTTATATGTTTGTCTTTGTATGTCTTTATATGTACTTCATGCAGCACTTTGTATTTATTTGGGTACCCCAGAGCTAATTTCTCTCATCCTAAGCACAAGCTGAGGATGACTTGACTCAAAGTAAGGGTGAATGTAACGCCCCAGAGTTGTGTTACTACATGCCTCTACCACGGTACTATCTTCTAAGAGCCTTTATACTGTCATCAGTTGTGATTTTGCTTATGTCCTTCAGAAATGTGCATAGAAATCTATGTTAAATGCAATTGTTCATGTAATTTTCCTGTTTACCAGTAGGTGGCAGCAACCCATTGGCAGGTATAAGCTACAGTTTAGTGTATCTGAGCTGGAATGGATGATTCCAGCTTAGCTCCCCCTCTGTGGAGAAGTGGGCTGGTCCCACATCCTGTAGCATGGGTGGAGAAGGAAGTTAGAGAGGAGTGTAGCCCAACCCCTGCTAGGGGTAGGGTGTGTGTGTGTGTGTGTGTGTGTGTGTGTGTGTGTGTGTGTGTGTGGAGTTTCCCTGCATAGGGAAGACAGCAATGACCTAGTTTTGGCTGAGACTTGGCCATATAACCAGCTAGAGCACCTTCAGCTCTGCTGGATGAGGAAAGCAGAAACTACAGACAAACTCCAGAGTTCCAGGAAGAAAGCATCCCCTGAGAATCCATCTGTGAGATAAATTCAGAGTTCTAGGAGAAGCCTATTCCTCCTCAGCTAGTCTGTCCCCACACAGAAGAAGTTACAGATAAGTGCAGAAGCTAATCCCGCCACAGTTACAGAGTTACCAAGCAGACGTTTTATCCTGCAAGCTCCACATTTAAAGCAGAAGTACTCATTCCTGCCAATCATTGCCAAAACCTGCTGGGACCAAGTGACCAAATCTGTATACCGTTTGGATGCAAGTTATTTCAAGTAAAGCAACGTTTGAACTTCATCTAAAGGTTTGGACGTCATTTATTCTGCAAAGTTCCTCTATTACTCCTACTATCACTACACTCAAATTTATTGCAAGTGAGCCAGAAGCCAGGAGTTCGGCTGTACCCAGGTAGGAGACAACGTGACATAACTACCACAAAACTATAAAGACATTATAGGCCATTACACCACTCTGGCATTCCTAATCTGGGACGTGCATTATAACATCTTGGAAGGGCCCTTGGATAGTACCCTGTCCATGCTGCAATTGGCGTCACGAACAAATACAGAATATTATCCCCCTGTACTTGGCCACTTCATTTATACCCTGCAACCGTCACACAGCTGTATATAGCATGTAATCTCTGCAGAAAAACTAATCTTAGCAGTATAGGTCATGAAATTGTTGAGGTCAATGACTGGCTGCAGCAGTCACATGCTATATGCAGGTATGTCACCACTGCAGCCTTTAAACGCACACTAGAGCAGCAGTGCTGGAAACGGTTAAGAATATGTTCATTTATTACTTATTAACACATTTTGGGGCACTGGGAGGACGTTTTCTTTGGGTTAAATAAAAAAAAAAAAAGTTATACCCACGGATTCTGCCACTCCAATTCCTGATTCCCTCTCTGGTCTCTGCTACCTGGTCCCTCTTGACACACAATAAATGTTACAACTCAACCAGGAACAGGAGCCGGGGGAGGGAGATCAGTGAAGTATGTTTTTTTTTTTTACAGAATTCTTAGCCTGTATAAAAAATATCAGCTGGACAATCCCTTTAAGCTTTGTAATTAGCATGGTTGCACAACACCCAGGCAAGATATTAGAAAACAGACTATTGCACCTACCACATATATTTAGTTAGCTGTCAAACATTTTAGATAATTGCAGACAGTTCATCAATAGTTCAACATTGTCAGAGAGAGATGGCTACCTGATTTAAAGTTAACATGCACGATCTTTGGTTCTCCAGACAGCATATATCAGGATATAGTCAGGTTGTCACCATACAGATGTGGTGGATCCCTACAAAATTGTCACGATTCACCACCAAGTATGTAATGTGTATTGCCAGCTTTAGAAATGTCTATATGATATGATTTTTTAAACAACTGATGTTACCAACAGTCCATCCAATTCCCTGTAACATAAGGTACAGATCTCTATTCACATTACTGTTGAAGGTCAGTGTTTTCACCTCTGTTCCCTTCTTTCCCCAAGTGATATGGGCAGAGTTGAACTTTCCCCTCTTACTATTTGAAAGCTTAGTCAACTTTTTGACATTAATCTTTTCATAGCCAGCGGTCTAAGAAACAATTTATTTTACAAGACCTTCAAGGATTGATGAGGTGAAGCCAGCATATTGAAAACTCATACAAAAGCTATTATAAATGTGTAAGATTAAACCATGTTCTACATTAGGTACTATATATGCACCCTAGAAAATAGTTACATTAATGCATAACCCTTCCAAGCCTTGATTTATTAAAAATGTATCAAACCTGAAATAAAACAATACAAACAAATCCACAGCTTATACGCAGGCAATATATTTTACTGTTCATTAAGAACCTATACTTTACAAACAATAGTGCTAAATACATAGGCAATAATAATTCTAGAGGATGCAAATGGATTCTTAGGAAGGAAACATTTAAAGAAATTCTGAAGGATCCTAATCCTACCTTTCTCCAGTTTTTTAATGCACAATACTAGAAGAAAGATTTTTAATATGTTGCAAAAATTATATATAATTTAATAACATAATAGATTCATTAATGCATTAAGTGTAATGTTCATGGTAATGGTTGGTCTGACGAAAAGCTTATTCCGTTTACTATATTCTAGTCATACTGTATAGGCTTTATAGCATAGTAAGACACTAAAAAGTTCCTATGGAGAAATCAAAATAGAACAATATTACAGTAGACATCCTTTCAAATATTTATTTTGATTTATTAAATTAGTATTAAAACTGTGCTTGATTTATTAACACAATATAAATATTAATCAAAAGGATATTAAAAAAAACGCATGTCGTTTCTAAATAAAAATCAAGATATAAGACACAACATATTAAAAACTGTCTCAATGATAGCCCTCCTATCACTCTGTAACCAGACACTAGGGACAGCAGCCTATTGATTCTTATTAGTGAGGATTCTGCCATATCTCAGCACATATGTAATGTTAGATATTTGCAGTTTTAAGCTGGGACATATTCAGTTACCAGGACCATATAGGAATACCTGTCTTGCCACGTGTAACCTAATATTTCAGGTCATACATGATTTATAAAAAGAAATTGTTGTTACAGCAACTTAATAGGGAGCTACAGACAATGGCTTTTAGTGCACTGGAGGATAACTGTGTACACCGCCGTTTGCCTGAGCTGTTCTCCCTGCTCATTGTCTTGTAGCTGATCACACCTGTCCAGCTCCATATCAAGGCACTGTGTTCAGACGTCAAACAATTGGCCAGAATGGTCACAAAGGAAACAGGCGACCCATGATCTTAGACATGCTGGTCTGTAGCAACCACTTAGCAGAAAGCTGTTGGGTGTAAGTACCTGGACTATTGGTAACAGAGCCTGGATCTGTCATGCAGTGCAAAAACATCCTAGTACAATATAAAGGTTTATGTGCATTTAAGTTTTAGACAATTGTCTCTTGGTCCCACTTCACTTCTGTTGTCTTTACATAGCAGCAATACCTGTTATAAGGATTGACACCCCCTTTAGGATGGGCTCCTGCATCACTATCTCTAGGGTCTAGAGTAACTTTCTCCTCTGTGACGGTGTAGATAATTCTGTCTGGGGTGTACTTTTTATCAAACACAGAACAAGTGTTATGGTTTTCTACTCCTCCAGGTAATGTGTTTGTGGAATAGCACTTGTCCAGATACCTCTGCACCTCATCTCCGTCCACCTTTGTGTTGAGTGTCCTTGAATCCCCTATTGTGGTGATTTTACTGGGTTCACATTGATCTTGCTTGTTCTTTGTTTCTGCCTTTTTATCCAGCTCATTAGAACTCCCTTTGCCAGACTCCTTGTCTGATGGTGTCTTTAGAAGCTCCACAATTTCTTTATCTTTCCCCTTCTTACAACAGCATGTACAGTATTTATAGGGCCACTTAGTGCAGCCATCAGTTCTCCTGGTCAAGGTAATAGCTGCCACACCAGGAAGAAAAATAGCTGGCCCTATAGCAATAAGTGGGATTGATCCCAAAGTCTCCCCTTTGAACCCTGAAACTGTAAACATAAAGCCAAATACGAGGAATATGCTCACCAAGGCTACCACCAGTCCTGTACGAGGGTTGATATCATCCGGTCTCATCTCTCTACACCATTAGATTGTAATTTGTGACCATCAGCTTTAGCTCCTTTAGGTTAGAGACCACCAGACCACTGTATTCTTCCAAAGCATGAATGAAACAAAACGCACCCCCTTATTTATCACAAGACCAACTGTTTCCTTAAGAACTCCACAGATGACCCCAGTCTGGATCTTCTGATCTTGCTTGTATTCTTAGTTAATAAAATCCTGAGAATATTGCATGAACTCCTGAATGAGATAGGTTATTCACTTGAGAAGACATTACTTCTTCCAGATGTGATCCTTATAGGAAAAGTCCTCTGGGAGCTGGATGCTGTGTTTCGGATGCCAGAACAGTGAGATCCTGCATGTGTTCAATGGAAACTGAGACACTCATCTCTTAATGCAAGAGTATGTGAGAAGAGGGAGGGGAGGGGAGGAAAAGCAGAGGAGTGGACTTTAAATATTAGAAAGATGAAGCACTCAGGAACCTCCTGCTTTATGACTGAAAAAATACCTATCAGCAATTTCAGATGTTCTAACTGGCAGGTGAGATTTTACCCTTAACTAAAAGAAATATAAGAGGCTATAGAATATTTTGTGCTGCTTCAGACTTGATTAACTATTTGATTGCTGCAAAGACCTATCAAGATATGAAATGGGCAAGACAAGGCTTCTTTTGACGAACAAGTGTGTGACCTTGAATGAACTGACAAGGGAAAGTCACTATACTGTGTAATGTGTACTTAGACCTGTACTTGGTGCTGTGCACAGGTATGCATCTCCTTTAAAAACATCACCAGCAGTGACGGAAATTAGAAATAATTCAAATTGCTTTACCCAATTGCTTGTTAGTCTACAGATTCATCAGTTCCTAGAGTACAAAGGGAAAATTTTTTCCTGTTATTCTCATAAATTTTAGTGAGTCTTAAACTCAGATACCAAAAAATATTTAACACACAAAATTTGCTCATTGTTATCCATTACCTAATAGCAGAACATGTGTTTTCACGATTCACTGCTCTCTATGGGATAATTTGCAAACCTACGGACAGGCAATGCGGGATCAGATGGAATGAAGTAACACATGACTGCACGATCAGACCTCATCCAGGCATTTTTGCAGGCTGTAATTAAACATAGGTTTGTATATGATCTGTAGACATAAAACAATAAGATATTTTTAATCAAGACCATTTGCAAACTTGCTTCAGTTTTAATTCTAGATGTTATGGAACAAACAAATGGCTCCAAAGGCGGATGTACCCTTTTTAAAGAAGGACAGTACAGACCTTTTGTGATGACATATTTTCTTATCAGGAGTAGTGAGAATATCAGTTTTATTCTGCCAAGTTCTGATCTCTCAAGTGCCCAGGGCACGGTTTCACTGAGAAGTGCTCTCTGCACTCTCTGACAGCTGTCTCTAAAAGCAGAAGGGAGGGACTGTAACGCAGCTCAATGCAGAGAGCACTTTCCACTAAATCCGTGCCCTGGGCACGTGAGAGATCAGAACTTGGCAGAATAAAACTAGATATTCCCACTGCTATTCATGAAAAAAGCTCCACAAAATCTATCCTTGTACATATCTCCCCAGCCCTTACCTAGTGCTGTCATCAATTTTGTATGATCAAAAGTGTTGACAGACTCCCTTTAATCCCTTAAGTACATGTACGTCACAGCTGGACGTGACTTAAGGACCAGGTCCCCCGGGTGCTGAGGCATGATCACGGGGGAATCTGAGCACCATGGCTGCTCTTATCAGCAGGCATCCATTCCAGGTAAGGGCAGCATGGTGTCTTTCCGCCCCCTGCAGCTCCAAGCGCTGCGATTGGCCGGTCAATGAAGACCGGCACATCACAGCGCCGAAAGCAGAAGGAAGCTGCGGGGCGGGGTGGGGGGGTAAGGCTAGTCTAGAACTAGTCAGCACCAGTTTCCTCCAAGGTCAGGCAGGGGACTCCAGTTTTTGGCATCCCCTGCCAGCACTGCGGTTGGCTGGAACAATGCTTCAGCCAATGGCAGCGCTATAGCAGCACAGGAAAGGGCTGAACCTGCCTGCAGACAGCCATTATAGCTGGTGACTGCGTGCAGAGATGTTCTGTGCTTGTTGGCTTGCTGGGACTTCTGGTGCACCACTACTGCTTACTGGTACCTGTGAAAAGAAGAAAAGAAGTAACAAGAAGAACATCTGGAACATCTGCTGCAGTGATTTTTTTTATTTTATTTTTTTTGCAGCAGCAGAAGTTCCAGATCCCTAATCTATCCTCCCTTCTCAATCCCTAATCCCTGTCTCTATCCCTCCTCCCCTTCTCATTCCGATTTTGCCTACGGCGAACAAATTGTGACTTTGTCACTTTTATCAGGCTTTTTTTTTTTCCTGTGCAAGCTGTGAACATCAAGAGTTGATCAGTCCCTAAGGTATTCAAAACTGATTTTACAAATGTCATTAACCCTTTAGGTGTTCCACAAGAATTAATGGAAAATAGAGATACAATTTCAAAATTTCACTTTTTTGGCAGATTTTCCATTTGAATAATTTTTTTCCAGTTACAAGCAAGGGTTAACAGCCAAACCAAAATCAATATTTATGGCCCTGATTCTGTAGTTTACAGAAACACCCAATATGTGGTCGTAAACTGCTGTACGGGCACACGGCAGGGCGCAGAAGGAAAGGAATGCCATACGGTTTTTGGAAGGCAGATTTTGCTGGACTGTTTTTTTTGACACCATGTCCCATTTGAAGCCCCCCTGATGCACCCCTAGAGTAGAAACTCCAAAAAAGTGACCCCATTTTAGAAACTATGGGATAGAGTGGCAGTTTTGTTGGTACTAGTTTAGGGTACATATGATTTTTGGTTGCTCTATATTACACTTTTTGTGAGGCAAGGTAACAAGAAATAGCTGTTTTGGCACCGTTTTTATTTTTTGTTATTTACAACATTCATCTGACAGGTTAGATCATGTGATATTTTTATAGACCAGGTTGTCACGGATGCGGCGATACCTAATATGTATACTTTTTATTTATTTATGTAAGTTTTACACAATGATTTCTTTTTTGAAACAAAAAAAATTATGTTTTAGTGTTTCCATAGTCTGAGAGCCATAATTTTTTCAGTTTTTGGGCGATTACCTTGGGTAGGGTATGATTTTTGCGGGATGAGATGACGGTTTTATTGCCACTATTTTGGGATTCGTGTGACTTTTTGATCACTTGCTATTACACTTTTTGTGATGTAAGGTGACAAAAAATGGCTTTTTTTACACCGTTTTTATTTTTTTACGGTATTCACCTGAAGGGTTAGGTCATGTGATATTTTTATAGAGAAAGTTATTATGGACGCTGTGATACCTAATATGTATACTTTTCTTTTATTTATGTAAGTTTTACTCAATGATTTCATTTTTGAAGCAAAAAAAAAATCATGTTTTACTGTTTCCATAGTCTGAGAGACATAATTTTTTCAGTTTTTGGGCGATTACTTTGGGTAGGGTATGATTTTTGCGGGATGAGATGACGGTTTTATTGGTACTATTTTGGGGTGCATATGACTTTTTGATCACTTGCCATTACACTTTTTGTGATGTAAGGTGACAAAAAATGGTTTATTTAACACAGTTTTTATTTTTTATTTTTTACGGTGTTTATCTGAGGGGTTAGGTCATGTGATTTTTTATAGAGCCAGTCGATACGGATGCGGCGATACCTAATATGTATACTTTTTTTTATTTATGTAAGTTTTACACAATAATATCATTTTTGAAACAAAAAAAATTATGTTTTAGTGTCTCCATATTCTGAGCCATAGTTTTTTTTATTTTTTGAGCAATTGTCTCAGGTAGGGGCTCATTTTTTGCGGGATGAGGTGACGGTTAGATTGGTACTATTTTGGTGGGCAAACGCCTTTTTGATCGCTTGCTGTTGTACTTTTTGCGATGTAAGGTGACAAAAAAATGGTTTATTTAGCACAGTTTTTATTTTTTATTTTTTGTTTCCATAGTCTGAGAGACATAATTTTTTCAGTTTTTGGGCGATTACTTTGGGTAGGGTATTATTTTTGCGGGATGAGATGACGGTTTTATTGGTACTATTTTGGGGTGCATATGACTTTTTGATCACTTGCCATTACACTTTTTGTGATGTAAGGTGACAAAAAATGGTTTATTTAACACAGTTTTTATTTTTTATTTTTTACGGTGTTCATCTGAGGGGTTAGGTCATGTGATATGTTTATAGAGCCGGTCGATACGGACGCGGCGATTCCTAATATGTATACTTTTTTTGTTTTCCCTATTTTTTACCAATTTTTTTTTACTTTATTTGGGGAAAATGACGTTTTTGTTTATTTTTACTTGAAACTTTTTATTTTTGGGGGGGGAAACTTTATTTTTTCAACTTTTTTTACTTTATTTTTTGTCCCACTTTGGGACTTCAACTTTTGGGGGTCTAATCCCTTTTACAATGCATTCCAATACTTCTGTATTGGAATGCATTGGCTGTATGAGTAATACTGTGTGTATTACTTATACAGCTTCCGGCCTGTGAGATCCAGGGGGCTGGATCTCACAGGCTCGTCACCGGAAGGCAGCGCGATGCCTTCCTTAGACATCGCGGTGCCTTCCATGCCATCGGGTCCCCCCTACAGCCGCATGGGGACCCGATGGCACCGCCGCCCGCTGCCCGCCGGATAAGGTAAAAGCCACAAACCGCAGGTCTGAATTGACCTGCGGTTTGCGGCGGTCACAGGACCCCCCCCCCCCCCCCCCCCCGGCGTTGTGACAGGATACCCGCTGAATGATTTCAGTGGACATCCTGTTGCGATTAACCCCCGCCGCGTCGCAATCGCGATTTAAAGTTAGGACGTACCGGTACGTCCTGAGTCCTTAAGGACTCGGTAAATAGGGCATACCGGTACGTCCTAAGTCCTTAAGGGGTTAAATAAAGATTAACACATTTCACACATCACATTTCATTGATCATAACCCTACATCGGCATACGCTAGACCCCTAGGTAGGACCCCAGTAAGTGCAGCAGAGATGATTACGTTTTGGGGACTCGTGCTGCATATGGGTGTTGTAAAAAAGCCGATTGTTATACAATATTGGAGTTCAGACATTTTCTACCAGACTCCAATTTACAGTGAGACCATGCGATTTGAGTCAATTCGGAAATTCCTACACTACGACAATGCACAGTGCCCTCCCCAAAACGCCCCAACATTTGACCATCTGTTCAAGGTTAACAAGTTTGCTGAGGTGTACAACCCTGATAAAAATGTCAGTGTAGATGAGTCCTTATTACTTTTCAAAGGGAGGATTAGATTCCACCAGTAATATATTTATTAATGATCTTGTAGATGGCTTGCACAGTAAAATATCATTTTTTGCAGATGACATTAAACTGTGTAAAGTAATTAACACTGAAGAGGACAGTATACTACTACAGAGGGATCTGAATAGATTGGAGGCTTGGGCAGATAAGTGGCAGATGAGGTTTAACACTGACAAATGTAAAGCTATGCACATGGGAAGGAATAATGCAAGTCACCCGTACATACTAAATGGTAAAATCCTCGGTTAAACTGACATGGAAAAGGATCTAGGAATTTTAATAAACAGCAAACTAAGCTGCAAAAACCAGTGTCAGGCAGCTGCTGCCAAGGCCAATAAGATAATGGATTGCATCAAAAGGGTGATAAGAACATGGTCCTACCACTATACAAATCGTTAGTCAGACCACACATGGAGTACTGTGTATAGTTCTGGGCTCCTGTGAACAAGGCAGACATAGCAGAGCTGGAGAGGGTCCAGAGGAGGGCAACTAAAGTAATAACTGGAATGGGGCAACTACAGTACCCTGAAAGATTATCAAAATTAGGGTTATTCACTTTAGAAAAAAGAAGACTGAGGGGAGATCTAATTACTATGTATAAATAAATCAGGGGTCAGTACAGAGATCTCTCCCATCATCTATTTATCCCCAGGACTGTGACGAGGGGACATCCTCTGCATCTGGAGGAAAGACGGTTTGTACACAAACATAGAAGAGGATTCTTTATGGTAAGAGCAGTGAGACTATGGAACTCTCTGCCTGAGAAGGTGGTGATGGTGAGTACAATAAAAGAATTCAAGAAGGGCTTGGATGTATTTTTGGAGTGTAATAATATTACAGGCTACAGGTACTAAACAGGGGTCATTGATTCAGGGAGTTATTCTGATTGCCTGATTGGAGTCAGGAAGGAATTTTTATTCCCTAAGGGACCATTCACACATCCGCAATTTCGTTCCGCATTTTGCGGAACGGAATTGTGGACCCATTCATTTGTATGGGGCAGCACGATGTGCTGCCCGGATTCGGAATTGCGGATCCGCACTTCCGGGTCCGCAATTGCGATCCCGAAAAAATATAGAACATGTCCTATTCTTGTCTGCAATTGCGGACAAGAAAAGGCATTTTCTATTAAGTGCCGGCGAAGTGCGGACCGCAAAATGCGGAACGCACATCACCGATGTCCGTGTTTTGCAGATCCGCGGATCCGTGGATCCGCAAAACACACACGGACGTGTGAATGCACCCTTAAAGTGAGGAAAATTGGCTTCTACCTCACAGTTTTTTTTTTTCCTTCCTCTGGATCAACTTGCAGGATAACAGGCCGAGCTGGATGGACCTTATGTACTATGTTACTATGTTACTATGTTACCTACCTAGTAAACGGGCAAGGTATGGCATAAAGTTATACAAACTCTGTTAGAGTAGCTCCGGGTACACCAACAAGTTCCGCAATTATGAAGGGAAAGATTCACGGATAGAACCCCCAGAATGCCCCCCCATCCTAGGAGTTAGTGGGAGGATTGTGTGGGACTTACTGCACCCACTGCTGGATAAGGGTTACTACCTCTATGTGGATAACTATTATACCAGCATACCCCTATTTATGTCCCTAACTGCAAGAGGTACTGTGGCTTGCGGCACAGTGCGCAAAAATCAGAGAGGCCTCCCTAGATTCCTGATAGGGAAACCACTGAGAATGGGTGAAAGTAGGGCTCTCCTCCATGAGAACATGCTGGTGGTTAAGTACAAGGACAAGAGGGACGTCCTTGTACTGACCACCATTCATATTAACACCAGCTCCCCTGTTCCTGTATGTGGTACCACAACCACTACCCTCAAACCAGTTTGTATCCTGGACTACAACAGGCACATGATAGTAGTGGATCTTTCAGATCAACTTCTGAAGCCCTACAGTGCAACACGAAAAACGAAAGTGTGGTACAAGAAGCTGGCCGTACACATTGTACAGATGGCAATGTGCAATGCGTATGTGCTATTTCAATCTGCAGGCCACACAGGAACTTTCCTTCAGTTCCAAGAGGTGGTTATCAAGGCCCTAATTTTTCAAAGTCAGGCCAGGGAGGGTCCCAGTACTTCAGGAAGTCATAGTGCCCATGGGGGATAAGGAAAGACACCATTTACCACTGCGAAACCTGCCCTGAAAAACCTGGCCTGTGCATGCAGAAGTGTTTTAATATCTACCACTCATCCATAGAGTATTAATTTAATTTCATCCATGATGTACCCTGTAGTTTTACCACCTTATATCTCTGATTTAGTCCACATAGCTTACAGATCCACTTTTCACCAACCACTACATCTTCATTTCTGTGAAACACCTGTTAGGTCAAAAGTGCCCTTTCCACCCCTTAAAATGTTTGTACGGGGGTGCAATTTCCAAAATGGGGTCACTTCTTGGGGTTTTTAATTTCTGGGGACCTCAGGAATTTTTTTAATACGACATGGCACCTAAATCCATGTGGGGGATTCAGTCAGCACAACCCTGTATGCAGGTGCACATCGCTATGGCGAAATACATATACAAACGCAAAAACACAAATGCAATAGCACTCTGCAACCAGCACTCTGCCCTGCCTCTATGCTGGATGCTGAATGAGGCATTGGTGTACATTTTGGCCAAAGCGTAATAAGCCACTCACCACGTCAAGGTCGCCTCTATGAGTGGTCCCTAACACTAGTACCTACCTGTTATGGGCCATGATAGCCACACAAAGTCCAGGGAGCGCAGGTACAGCATGTACGCCAGGCACACTCTGCTTTTAACCCCACCCGGTGCCGTGACAGCTTTCATCGGATCCAGGGATGCAAGTACCAACATGCATGCTGAGCCCACTATATACTTCTCCTGGAGCCAAATGGCCTGCCAATTCAGGCCTGCCAGCAAAATCCATATTTTGCTGTTTGCCTGCTGTGCACCCATAGAGCAGGCTACAAGCACATATGGGGTGTTTCCTGAATGGGGAAAAAATGGGGAAAGCGTAATCGGGTGCATTTCTCCTTTAACCCCTTGTAAAAGTGAAAAATTGTGGTCTGCTAGTAATTTTTTTTTTTCACAAATGTGTGCTTTGAAATCCTTTAACAACAAGTATTTCAACAGTTTGCTGAAAGGTACCCTTTCTACCACTTAAAATGTTCGAACGGGGGTGATCTTTCCAAAATGGTGTCACTTCTTGGGGTTTTTAATTTCTGAGGTCCTTAGAATTTTTTTTAAATGCTACACGGCACCTAAAATCAATATCTTCCAATTCAGGTCAGCACAATCCATATTTTGCTGTTTGACTCTAGAGCCCTGCTGTGCACCCATACATCCTTTTTTCGAGCACACATGGGGCGTTGCTGTATTTGGGGGGAAATGAGGAACAAAATGCAGGGTGCATTTTGTCCTGTTACCCTTTGGGAAAGGGAAAAATGTGGGTATAAAGCAACTTTTTCTAGAAACAAATGCAATTTTTCATTTTTACTGCCAAGTGTTTTCTAATTCTAGGAAACACCTTTGAGGTCAAAGTGCTCAATACACACCTGGATAGATTCCTTGAGGGGTGTAGTTTCCAAAATGGGGTAACTTTTTTGGGGTTTCCACTGTAGGGCCACCTCAGGGTGTCTTCATATGCGACATAGCGCCCAATTACCATTCCAGCTAAATCCACTCTCCGAAAGCCATATGGTGCTCCTTCCACTCTGAAGCCTGCTGTGCGCCCATACATCATTTTTTGAGCACATATGGGGTGTTGCTGTATTCAGGGGGAAATGGGGAACAAACTGCGGGGTGCATTTTGTCCTGCTACCCTTTGAGAAATGGAAAAATGTGGGTGTAAAGTAACTTTTTCTAGAAACAAATGCAATTTTTCATTTTCACTGCCAAGTGCTTTCTAATTCTAGGAAACACCTTTCAGGTTAAAATGCTCACTGCACACCTTGAAAGATTCCTTGAGGTGTGTAGTTTCCAAAATGGGGTCACTTTTTGGGGTTTTCCCCATTAGGGTCACCTCAGGGTGTCTTCATATGCGACATAGCTCCCAATTACCATTCCAGCTAAATCCGCTCTCCTAAAGCCATATGGTGCTCCTTCCACTCTGAAGCCTGCTGTGCTCCGATACATAATTTTTTGAGCACATATGGGGTGTTGCCATATTCGGGGGAAATGGGGAACAAAATGCGGGGTGCATTTTGTTCTGTCACCCTTTGGAAAAGTGAAAAATGTGGGTATAAAGCAACTTTTTCTAAAAATAATGCAATTTTTCATTTTCACTGCCAAGTGCTTCCTAATTCTAGGAAACGCCTTTGAGGTCAAAGTGCTAACTACACACCTTGAAAGATTCCTTGAGGGGGGTAGTTTCCAAAATGGGGTCACTTTTTGGGGGTTTCCACTGTAGGGCCACCTCAGGGTGTCTTCATATGCGATATAGCTCCCAATTACCATTCCAGCTAAATTCACTCTCCAAAAGCCATACGGTGCTCCTTCCACTCTGAAGCCTGCTGTCCGCCCATACTTTAGTTTTTGAGCACATATGGGGTGTTTCTGTAAACTCCAGAATCAGGGTAAAATATTTTGAGTTTTGTTTGGCTGTTAACCCTTGATGTGTTGCTGAAAAAAATAGATTAAAAAATTGGGTTTTGAAAATTTTCGTAACAATTTTAAGATTTGTTTCTAAACTTATAATCTTTCTAACATCTCAAAAAAATAAAATGGCATTTTCAAAATGATCCAAACATGAAGTAGACAGATGGGGAATGTAAAGTAATAACTATTTTTGGAGGTATTACTATCTATTTTAAAAGTAGAGAAATTGAAATTGGAAATTTGCTAATTTTTCAAATTCTTTGTAAATTTGGTGTTTTTTTATAAATAAAAATTTTATATTTTGACTCAAATTTACCACTGTCATGAAGTACAATATGTGACGAGAAAACAATCTCAGGATGGCCTGGATAAGTAAAAGCTTTTTAAAGTTATCAACACATAAAGTGACACATGTCAGATTTACTAAAAATGACCTGGTCCTTAAGGTGAAAAATGGCAGGGTCCTGAAGGGGTTAAAGAGGACCTGTCACCACTACTGACATACCTGTTTTAATAGCTCCATGCATTCCCCATGTAATAACAATTCTGAAGCATCTATTCTCATGAGTCTATGTTGTGCCGTTCCTTTATTATTTCTACTAGAAGTTGTGAATGAATTGCTAGCTCTACAGAGCACTAGTGAGACCTCATTTGGAGTATTGTGCTCATTACTGGAGACCATATCTCCAGAAGGATATTGATCCTTTGGAGAGAGTTCAGAGAAGAGCTACTAAACTAATACATGGATTGCAGGATAAAACTTACCAGGAAAGATTAAAGGACCTTAACATGTATAGCTTGGAAGAAAGACGAGACAGAGGGGATATGATAGAAACTTTTAAATACATAAAGGGAATCAACAAGGTAAAAGAGGAAAGAATGTTTAAAAGAAGAAAAACTGCTACAAGAGGACATAGTTTTAAATTAGAGGGGCAAAGGTTTAAACGTAATATCAGGAAGTATTACTTTACTGAGAGAGTAGTGGATGCATGGAATAGCCTTCCTGCAGAAGGGGTAGCTGCAAATACAGTGAAGGAGTTTAATCATGCATGGGATAGGCATAAGGCCATCCTTCATATAAGATAGGGCCAAGGGCTATTCATAGTATTCAGTATATTGGGCAGACTAGATGGGCCAAATGGTTCTTATCTGCCGACACATTCTATGTTTCTATGATTTTTTTTTAATTTGTAATTAAATCCAATTTCCCGCTGGAGACCCCTTTTAATGGTCATTTTAGAAAGCCTGTTATTGTTAAATATTCCCATCATAATAGATTTACATCAGATGCCATATTAATAGGCTTTGCTCTTGTACAATGCCCTGTAGGCATCAATTGATGCAGATTACACATTTTAGGTTTCTTTAGGCATAGACTGCAGCATCATCACATCTGTCCACACATATTTATTTTCTTACATCATGTTGCCCATTTAATGCCACATAAGAAATTTTGATGGCATGTTGAAGAAGACAGCCTAGTCTATTGTGCCATTTTGCTTAGAAAATAATGCAGATGGTACATCTTCTGTTATCTGACTCTGTACCACTTAATTGCTAGGCTGTTCATGTTCTCGTTAGTTACTCTACTATGACATCTGTCTATCATGGACTCATGCTGACATAAGGAAAGGCCCAGCTTATCATTGTATGGTGCAATGTCTGTGTACCTTTTGTGACTTAATTGGCAAAAATTCATAATGATTATTTTCTGATATATTATAGGGATTGCCCAGGATTATAAAAGCATGGCTGCCTACTTCCAGAAACAGCACCATAGGTTGCCTTGTACTGATGCTTGTTTGTAGTCAATATGGTTGCAATACTACACATAAATTGTAGACAGGTGTGGTGCTGTTTTTGGAAGAGAGCAGACCTGGTTTTCTACTACTGGACAAACCCTTTAAACACTTAAAGGGTTTCTACCACTTCGTTTTGACATAATTAGCTGTCAGACACTAGCGATCCGCTAGTGTCTGCTCTACCAAACAATGCTATTATAATACCTTTGTGTGCAGCCGTTTGCCTAAAAAACGAACTTTTATTGATATGCTAATGAGCCTCTAGGTGCTATGCGGGCGTCTTTTCAGCACCTAGAGGCTCGGTCTACTCACACAAAATGCCGCCCAGCGCGTCCCTCCAGCCCGCCCATCTCCTCTGGAATGCGATCCTCCCTCTGAGCCAGCGGACGAATTCTCGCGCCTCCGCCGTGCGCGTCTGTATTCGGCGCAGGCGCAGTGAATGTCTGACCGCTCCCTGCACAGACATCTCCACTGCGCCTGCGCCGATGATGTAAGAGTGCTCCGAGGAGCAGACGACGCCCGGCAGCAAGCAGTGGAGATGTCTGTGCAGGGAGCGGTCAGACATTCACTGCGCCTGCGCCGAATACAGACGCGCACGGCGCAGGCGCGAGAATTCGTCCGCTGGCTCAGAGGGAGGATCGCATTCCAGAGGAGATGGGCGGGCTGGAGGGACGCGCTGGGCGGCATTTTGTGTGAGTAGACCGAGCCTCTAGTTGCTGAAAAGACGCCCGCATAGCACCTAGAGGCTCATTAGCATATCAATAAAAGTTCGTTTTTTAGGCAAACGGCTGCACACAAAGGTATTATAATAGCATTGTTTGGTAGAGCAGACACTAGCGGATCGCTAGTGTCTGACAGCTAATTATGTCAAAACGAAGTGGTAGAAACCCTTTAAGAACACAATTTTTTTCCACTTTTTTATCTCTGCATTTCAAAAGCTATTACTTTTTATTTGTCCATCAACATAGCCATATGGGCTATGGGGGCAAGTTGTATTTTTTAATGACACCATTTTGGGGTACATCTGGTGAATTGTCTCAATATAAAAAAAATATTTGGGGGGCACAGTGTGAAAAATGACACTTCTGCCATTGTTTTTAGGGTTTTTATTTTCATGGTGTTCATAGAAACAATGACATGCTAACTTTATTCTGCTGGTCAATTATGGAGATACTAATTGTATGTTTTAGGTTATGTTTTACTATTTTTAAAAACTAAAAAGATCTTCTTTAGAAAAAAAGATTGCTTTGTGTTGCCATATTCTGACAACCATATATCTTTTATTTATCTGCCAAGAGAGCTGTGTGAGAGCTCATATTTGGCAGGGCAAGATATAGTTTCTACTGATACCATTTGGGCAAACGGCTGCACACAAAGGTATTATAATAGCATTGTTTGGTAGAGCAGACACTAGCGGATCGCTAGTGTCTGACAGCTAATTATGTCAAAACGAAGTGGTAGAAACCCTTTAAGAACACAATTTTTTTCCACTTTTTTATCTCTGCATTTCAAAAGCTATTACTTTTTATTTGTCCATCAACATAGCCATATGTCTTTTATTTATCTGCCAAGAGAGCTGTGTGAGAGCTCATATTTGGCAGGGCAAGATATAGTTTCTACTGATACCATTTGGGATACATGGGACCTTTTGATCATTTTATATTTAATATTTGGGGAAGGTGTGGTGACCAAAAAATTACAATTCTGCTCACCATGTATGCTGTTCACCATGTGGTTTAAATAATGGGATATTTAAATAGATTGGGTTGTTGCAGATCCAGAGATAAAAGCTATGTTTATATATATATATACTGTGTATATATATATATATATATATATATATATATATATATATATATACTGCTCAAAAAAATTAAGGGAACACAAAAATAACACATCCTAGATCTGAATTAATTAAATATTCTTCTGAAATACTTTGTTCTTTACATAGTTGAATGTGCTGACAACAAAATCACACAAAAATAAAAAAATGGAAATCAAATTTTTCAACCCATAGAGGTCTGGATTTGGAGTCACACTCAAAATGAAAGTGGAAAAACACACTACAGGCTGATCCAACTTTGATGTAATGTCCTTAAAACAGGTCAAAATGAGGCTCAGTAGTATGTGTGGCCTCCACGTGCCTGTATGACCTCCCTACAATGCCTGTGCATGCTCCTGATAAGGTGGCGGATGGTCTCCTGAGGGATCTCCTCCCAGACCTGGACTAAAGCATCTGCCAACTCCTGGACAGTCTGTGGTGCAACTTGACGTTGGTGGATAGAGCGAGACATGATGTCCCAGATGTGCTCAATTGGATTCAGGTCTGGGGAACGGGCGGGCCAGTCCATAGCATCAATGCCTTTGTCTTGCAGGAACTGCTGACACACTCCAGCCACATGAGGTCTAGCATTGTCTTGCATTAGGAGGAACCCAGGGCCAACCGCACCAGCATATGGTTTCACAAGGGGTCTGAGGATCTCATCTCGGTACCTAATGGCAGTCAGGCTACCTCTGGCGAGCACATGGAGGGCTGTGCGGCCCTCCAAAGAAATGCCACCCCACACCATTACTGACCCAATGCCAAACCGGTCATGCTGGAGGATGTTGCAGGCAGCAGAACGTTCTCCACGGCATCTCCAGACTCTGTCACGTCTGTCACATGTGCTCAGTGTGAACCTGCTTTCATCTGTGAAGAGCACAGGGCACCAGTGGCGAATTTGCCAATCTTGGTGTTCTCTGGCAAATGCCAAACGTCCTGCACGGTGTTGGGCTGTAAGCACAACCCCCATCTGTGGACGTCGGGCCCTCATATCACCCTCATGGAGTCTGTTTCTAACCGTTTGAGCAGACACATGCACATTTGTGGCCTGCTGGAGGTCATTTTGCAGGGCTCTGGCAGTGCTCCTCCTGTTCCTCCTTGCACAAAGGCAGAGGTAGCGGTCCTGCTGCTGGGTTGTTGCCCTCCTACGGCCTCCTCCACGTCTTCTGATGTACTGGCCTGTCTCCTGATAGCGCCTCCATGCTCTGGACACTACGCTGACAGACACAGCAAACCTTCTTGCCACAGCTCGCATTGATGAGCCATCCTGGATAAGCTGCACTTCCTGAGCCACTTGTTTGGGTTGTAGACTCCATCTCATGCTACCACTAGAGTGAAAGCACCGCCAGCATTCAAAAGTGACCAAAACATCAGCCAGGAAGCATAGGAACTGAGAAGTGGTCTGTGGTCACCACCTGCAGAACCACTCCTTTATTGGGGGTGTCTTGCTAATTGTCTATAATTTCCACCTGTTGTCTATCCCATTTGCACAACAGCATGTGAAATTGATTGTCACTCAGTGTTGCTTCCTAAGTGGACAGTTTGATTTCAAAGAAGCGTGATTGACTTGGAGTTACATTGTGTTGTTTAAGTGTTCCCTTTATTTTTTTGAGCAGTGTATGTATATATACAGTACAGACCAAAAGTTTGGACACACCTTCTCATTCAAAGAGTTTTCTTTATTTTCATGACTATGAAGGCATCAAAACTATGAATTAACACATGTGGAATTATATACATAACAAACAAGTATATATACAGTACAGACCAAAAGTTTGGACACACCTTCTCATTCAAAGAGTTTTCTTTATTTTCATGACTATGAAAATTGTAGATTCACACTGAAGGCATCAAAACTATGAATTAACACATGTGGAATTATATACATAACAAACAAGTGTGAAACAACTGAAAATATGTCATATTCTAGGTTCTTCAAAGTAGCCACCTTTTGCTTTGATTACTGCTTTGCACACTCTTGGCATTCTGTTGATGAGCTTCAAGAGGTAGTCCCCTGAAATGGTTTTCACTTCACAGGTGTGCCCTGTCAGGTTTAATAAGTGGGATTTCTTGCCTTATAAATGGGGTTGGGACCATCAGTTGCGTTGAGGAGAAGTCAGGTGGATACACAGCTTATAGTCCTACTGAATAGACTGTTAGAATTTGTATTATGGCAAGAAAAAAGCAGCTAAGTAAAGAAAAACGAGTGGCCATCATTACTTTAAGAAATGAAGGTCAGTCAGTCAGCCGAAAAATTGGGAAAACTTTGAAAGTAAGGGCTATTTGACCATGAAGGAGAGTGATGGGGTGCTGCGCCAGATGACCTGGCCTCCACAGTCACCGGACCTGAACCCAATCGAGATGGTTTGGGGTGAGCTGGACCGCAGAGTGAAGGCAAAAGGGCCAACAAGTGCTAAGCATCTCTGGGAACTCCTTCAAGACTGTTGGAAGACAATTTCAGGGGACTACCTCTTGAAGCTCATCAAGAGAATGCCAAGAGTGTGCAAAGCAGTAATCAAAGCAAAAGGTGGCTACTTTGAAGAACCTAGAATATGACATATTTTCAGTTGTTTCACACTTGTTTGTTATGTATATAATTCCACATGTGTTAATTCATAGTTTTGATGCCTTCATAGTCATGAAAATAAAGAAAACTCTTTGAATGAGAAGGTGTGTCCAAACTTTTGGTCTGTACTGTGTGTATATATATATATATATATATACAGTCATGTGAAAAAATTAGGACACCCTTTGAAAGCATGTGTTTTTTTGTAACATTTTTAATAAATGGTTATTTCATCTCCGTTTCAACAATACAGAGAGATTAAAGTAATCCAACTAAACAAAGAAAACTGAAGAAAAGTCTTTTCAAGATCTTCTGTAAATGTCATTCTACAAAAATGCCTATTCTAACTGAGGAAAAAGATAGGACACCCTCACATGTATTCCCTCTTAAATTGGCTCAGATCTCACACAGGTATATCACACCAGGTGCACATAATTAGTAGATCGTTACTCTGCATGTTGAATGAGGCTTGCCCTATTTAAACCTCAGACATTTAGTTTGGTGTGCTCCTGACTGTTGAAGTGAGAGTGAGCACCATGGTGAGAGCAAAAGAGCTGTCAGAGGACTTCAGAAAAAAGATTGTAGCAGCCTATGAGTCTGGGAAGGGATTTAAAAAGATCTCAAAAGATTTTGAAATCAGCCATTCCACTGTCCGGAAGATAGTCTACAAGTGGAGGGCTTTCAAAACAACTGCCAACATGCCCAGGACTGGTCGCCCCAGCAAGTTCACCCCAAGAGCAGACCGCAAGATGCTAAAAGAGGTATCCAAAAACCCTAAAGTGTCATCTCGAGAACTACAGCAGGCTCTGGCTACTGTTGATGTAGAAGTACATGCCTCTACAATCAGAAAGAGACTGTACAAGTTTAACTTGCATGGGAGGTGTGCAAGGAGGAAACCTTTGCTTTCCAAGAGAAACATCGAGGCCAGACTGACATTTGCCAGCGATAAAGTTGACAAAGACCAGGACTTCTGGAATAATGTTCTTTGGACAGATGAGTCCAAAATTGAATTATTTGGACACAACAGCAGAGGACATGTTTGGCGTAAACCAAACACAGCATTCCAAGAAAAGAACCTCATACCAACTGTGAAGCATGGAGGTGGAAGTGTCATGGTTGGGGCTGCTTTGCTGCAGCAGGACCTGGTCAGCTCACCATCATAGAATCCACGATGAATTCTACTGTGTATCAGAAGGTGCTTGAAGAACATGTGAGACCATCAGTTAGAAAATTAAAGCTGAAGCGGAACTGGACCATGCAACATGACAATGACCCAAAACATACTAGTAAATCAACCAAAGATTGGCTGAAAAAGAAGAAATGGAGAGTCCTGGAATGGCCAAGTCAAAGTCCAGATTTGAATCCCATTGAGATGCTGTGGGGTGACTTGAAAAGGGCTGTACGTGCAAGAAACCCCTCAAACATCTCACAGCTGAAAAAGTTCTGCATTGAGGAGTGGGGTAAAATTTCCTCAGACCGATGTCGAAGACTGGTAGATGGCTACAAGAACCGTCTCACTGCAGTTATTTCAGCCAAAGGAGGTAACACTCGCTATTAGGGGCAAGGGTGTCCTATCTTTTTCCTCAGTTAGAATAGGCATTTTTGTAGAATGACATTTACAGAAGATCTTGAAAAGACTTTTCTTCAGTTTTCTTTGTTTAGTCGGATTACTTTAATCTCTCTGTATTGTTGAAACGGAGATGAAATAACCATTTATTAAAAATGTTACAAAAAACCACATGCTTTCAAAGGGTGTCCTAATTTTTTCACATGACTGTATATATATATATATTATAGATATATATCAAGTACTCAGCACAGCACAATTTCATTCAGAGATTCCGAGGGTGTTGATCGCATTAACTACTAGTGCGCTGTGATATAGTACATCAACAAACTGTCAAAAAGCTTGTCGACAGAAAAACCTTAAAGGAGATATCCAGGAAAAGATACTTATGACTTATGCTCAGGATAGGTCATCAGTATCAAATTTTCGTGGTGCAACACCCGGGAACCCCGCCGATCAGCTGTTAGAAGAGGCCTTGAGCGCTGCAGCCTCTTTCTATTGCCTGTGACATCATTTTACATCGGTCACATGGCCTAGTTGCAGCTCAGTTCCTTTGAATTGAATGGGGATCAGATGCAATACCAAGCACAGCCACTATACAATATTCAGTGCTGTCCTGGGAAAGCTGCTGGGAGTCCACATTGCTCACCAGAGCTCCGGTGAGCACAGCGGCTCCCTGAAACAGCTGATCAGCAAGGACTTGGACCCTCTCTGATGTGATAAGGATTACCTATCCTAAGGATAAGTCATCATGATCTTTTCGAGGATAACCCCTATAACCATTTAACTCTCCTTAGATCAGATTACTGTACATTGGCTGGTCTTAACATGACACTTCCCTGAATGTAAATCACCAAATCAAGCTGTTCGCAGCAGCTCCGCAGGATTGAGAATGTATCTATGGATCTTAGTACCAGCTGCCAGGGTCAGTGGGTGCATAGCTTTCTCAAATTTTCATAGTACATGTAAATCATACAATGGAGTTCAAAGGCCTATATGCGACATGAGAACCTAACTCTACCCAGACATACAATTGTAATGGTATTAATTAAAGGAATGATTGTTCGATAAATCCCCTCCTCTCATAGAGTTACTTTATTGACAGCATATCCAGTTTTTGCCTTTTTACACCTGCATAAAACATGTGATATACAAACATATATTTGTACATTCATATGACCTTTCATTCAGCCGATGATTAACCCTTGTAAAAGTGCTTTAATATAATGAGTAGTTCCAGAGTCCAGACCTCTGTTAGGGGTTGTCCAAATCTGTTAAACCTTTTAATGTCAATATATTGTCAAAGATCTAAGCCATCCCCTGTCTTTTCCTGTTCTATCGCATATCACCAAGCTGTACTATATGATGTAAGCCTGTTTATATGTAGCATTACTATGTTCACTATGGTTTCTACGTGTAGGTCCACCAGAATAGCTAAGTATTTCCAGGCATTTAGATTTCCAACTACAGAAAATCATATTTTTAAAATCAGATTTGTAAACACTGTTCTAGGTAAAAAACAGACTGAGATTTTTCCAAAGTTGATAAGAATATCATGGATGGAGAATGTTTGGACACCCCATCCTCTGTAAAACATGGTGGAGGCAGTGTAAGGGCATGGGCATGCATGGCTTCCAATGGCACTGGGTCACTAGTTTTATTGATGATGTGACTGAAGACAGAAGCAGCCGGATGAATTCTGAAGTGTACAGGGCTATATTTTCTGCTCAAATTCAACCAAATGGAGCAAGGTTTATTGGACAGTGCTTCACAGTACAGATGGACAATTGACCCAAAACATACTGCAAAAGCAACCCAGGAGTGGAATATTCTGCAATGGCCGAGTCAATCACCAGATCTCAACCCAATCGTGTATGCATTTCTCTTGCTTAAGACAAAACGTAAGGCAGAAAGACCCACAAACAAGCAACAACTGAAGACAACTCCCAGACGAAGAATCACAAAGGAGGAAACCCAGTGTTTGGTGATGTCCATGGGTTCCAGACTTCAGGCAGTCATTGCCTGCAGAGGATTGTCTACAAAGTATTAAAAATGAACATTTATTTATGGTAATGTTAATTTGTCTAATTACCTTTGATTGAGGAAGCTTTGTAGAAAAATGGTTGCAATCCCTAAATGTTTTACAAGATATTTTTATTCAAACCCTTGAATTAAACCTGAAAGTCTACACTTCAATTGCATCTCAAATCCAATGTGGTGACATGCACAGCAAAAATCATGAAGACTGTGTAACTGTCCAAATATTTCTGGACCTAACTGTATATTATATGCAGATTATATCTGTATGTAAAGTGTGATATCGCAATATAGAGTGAACCTATACTTGAACGGGGTTATGGCACAAAAAATATTGTTTTTTGTTAAATCCAGTCCATAATTATGAGGTGAACACACATGCTCAGTCATGCCTTTCTCTCTCTCTCTACTTCTTCAGGTATGCAGAGGGGTCTCTGGTGTGGTGAGACTGCTGTTTCTGAATCTGCAACATCTACTCTGCTTCTCAGAAGAAATGCTGAGAAAATGCTAACAGAGACAGCGTTACTGCAGTTATGCTTGCTCAGTATCTTCTCTGACAAGCAGAGACGATGTCTCACCACACCAGTAATCCCATCGCACACCCAAAGCAGGAGAGAGAGAAGCAAGACTGGGCATGTGTGTCCAACTTTGCACATTTACAGAGAAGGACACAGAATCTTGTTCAGTAGAAACAGCAGGTGGCGCTATGCCAACATTATTTCTAGGAATATCTGGGGAAATAAGCATTTTAAAGGGAACCTGTCATCAACTTTATTCTGACCTCACGGAGGGCAATATAAATTAGTGACAGAAATGCTGATTTCAGCGGTGTGTCACTTATGAGCTAAAAGTAAGTGGTTGCCGAGAACCAGCATCATAATCATTGCAGACTGGGCCTGGAAAAGAGTCACGGCCACCTGAGAAGAGTCCTGGTTATTCCTAATCTCCTGCTCTCATCTGCTGATGATTGGCAGTTCTCTCCTATAGAAAGGGAACTAGGTAGAAGACTGTCAGTCATCAGCAGGTGGGTGGAGAGCAGGAATTCATGAATAACCAGGACTCTTCTCAGGTGGCCGGGACTCTTTTCCAGGCCCAGTCTGCAATGATTTTGATGTTGGTTCTCGGCAACCACTTACTTTTAACTTATAAATGACAGACCGCTGAAATCAACTCACCTGTCTCTACTTTATTCTGCCGTTAGTATGGGCACCATAAAGTTGATGACAGGTTCCCTATAAATAAATGTAAATACAAAAATGTGTATAATTATGGTCTAGATCTAGCTATAAAAAATATTCAACATGGGATAACTTCAAAAGGTACATTCACAAAGCACTGAAATGTTCCAGATTTGTGTCTACAGATTTTCGCACAGCAAATCTGCGGTGTGTTACAGTATCAGCAATATGGATGACATTTTAAGAAACCTCATCCACACGCTGCAAAAAAAAGTTTACTGTATAAATTGAACTGCAGGGAGGATTTTAAATCCGAAGCATGTCAATTTGTGCTGCAGATTTCCACCAGGAATTTCACCCTTTGCAATTCACAGGGTAAAATCCATGGCAAATCCGCAACAGATCTATACTTACCTTGTGCAGATTTTGCTACAGATTTGCCACATCAAAATCCGTGATGGAGATCTATGTCTTATGAGGATGTACCCTAAATGAACATTCAACCTGAAAATGAATCATAAAACTGAACAGAAAATATTGTTGCTCCAAATATTGTTAGTCTGCAGCATTATCTTAGTGTTCCTGAAAGAAGCAGTCTTGTAGCAATCTGGGGGTTAATATACTGCTTTTGGCTGGGTATTGGATGAGCAGTGGGGAATAGCAAATGGGCAGGTTTAAAGGGAACCTTTCACTAGGAGATTCACTGATGAGCCAGGCGCAATGCCTTGTAGTGTTAGCTCAGTTGAATGTAATGATGCATTTTTTACTTAGTGATCCGTTGCTTCATTTTTGGACAAAAGGTACTTTTAGTTCATATGTAAATTAGTAATTTAGCCAACTTGTGTACTTTTGCTCTTTCTACTATCTTTACCAGCCCCTCCCTCTCCTTCTTGATTGACCGGACCAGGTTCCTACATAGTCATCTTGCCTAGCCCTGTCAATGAAGAAGGAGAGAAAAGGTCTGAGGCAGAGGAAGCTGGAGGAACAAGGTGCACATTGTGGCTTGGGCCCTCCCCTAGTGCACCTAACTGCTCATTTGCATATGGGTTTAAGGTACTTTTTCTTCAGAATGAAGTAACGGATTGCTAAGTGAAAGGTATCATTACATTCAGCTGAGATAGCCCTACAAGACATTGTGCCAGGTTTAACAGTGGGTTTTCTGGTGACACATCCCTTTAAACAATCTATTTGCCCTACAGCCAGTTTTCTTACAGCTAGACAATCTACAGGTTAGGAGGATGGAGACACAAATAAGATTTCTTTTTATACTTCAAATTTTTAACTGTAAAATGAAACAAAATACAATCAATGGAAAAGAGCAGATGAAGAGACGGATGGGATTTTTTATAACTTGTATGTTTTTTGTGTTTAGTTTCCCTTTAAGTCCTGTTAGGCTCCTTACTACACACATTATTAATATATACACCGCATGCCAAGACGTATTTATTTATGTATTTACTGTAGTGTATGTCCACTAATGGGAATAGAGATATACAGTATGTGCTCATTGCTTTCATGGCTCTGTAACTTCCTACGTCCTTCGTCAGTCTAGCGTTGTATAAAGAAGGAAGGTGCATGTACTCTATTTTAGGGCTCGGAGATCTTCAGCAGAGCACAATCCTTTATCTTACACCTATTTCTCTATCTGTATCGGGAGACACTGGGGAAGAAAGTAGCACACTGTCATTTGTAACTAAAAGCAGAATTTGGATCCCTTCCAACTTCCTACCAGCTGTTACTATAATCTGAGTTATTTTCATCTAGAAGCTACAGAAAAAGATGCAAAGATGTGGCATACTTTACATGATTATAAAACCATCCGTACTTCTTTTGGAGTCCAAGAACAATATTCGGGTATTAAAATGACTACAAACTCCATGAGACAATGCATTTACACTGTGATTATCCAAAATGACTGTATTACCTTTATAATCTTTATTTTTTAGCCTGTGGGTAGTGGCAAGGTAAAGGCAAAAAAGACTCTAAAACTCACAAAAGACCACTATAGGATTAAGGGTTGCTTCATTATACTGCTACACAGTATGTATATTAGTGTTTTGAAATTCTTAGAGAGGTTTTCCGAGATTTTCATACTGATGACCTATCCTCAGGATAGGCCATCAATATCTGATCGCGAGAGTCTAACACTTGGGCCCCCCTGATGAGCTGTTTGAGTAGGCAGCGGCGCTTCTGTGAGAAACGTGGCCTTTTCTTTGCTTTTCCTAAGCCGTGTGATGTCACGTTCATCGGTCACGTGGTCAGTCCCATAGAAGTGAATGGGGCTCAGCTGCAATACCAAGCACAGTTGCTATACAATGTACAGCACTGTGCTTGGTAAGCTGCGAGAAGGCAGCGGCGCTCACAGGAGACCCCTGCCTTTTCAAACAGCTGATCAGCGGGGGTCCCGGGTGTCACTGCCTTGTATCTTTCAGATTGCCCCATAGTTCAAGTAACTGGGCAACTGTGAAGGGGCTCCAGGGCTTAGCTAGTGCTAAACCTCCTTAATTTTGAAGATCATCTGGTTTCTGACAGTCAGATTCCCACCAATCAGAAAGTGGTTGGACATGTCAATACTTTCTTCAGTGGTAAAATTATCTTTACCATATATTAATGTACCCAAAAATATGTTAGTAGACTAGCTGGGATAAAAAACATTTAAAGAAAAATCTGATAAGTTTGTAGATAATGCCCAGTACCATAAATGTATGGTGCAGAGGGGTCATCTATATATCGTAGCTCATACTTTGCTTTAGCTAGACTTAGCTATTACTCCAAATATGCTGCATTTAATGGTTTTTGTTCAGCCTATTCTGGGAATTCTGTGCCGGAACAGGCTGTACCGTAAATGTAAAAGAAGCCTAAGATGCTGTGGTCAATAGCAGATGCAACATCAAAGTGTTCAGACAGAGTGACAGGGTTCCCTCTGTCAATCCATCAGGCCTTGTGACATAACCGCTCATTGGCTGCCATGGCAGGTGGGGCAGTAGGTAATAGGCTGCCTGTCAGTTTTACACTGACAGATATATTACACTGCAATACAGGTGTATTCCAGTGCAATAGATTTGTGATCAAAGGGTGGGATGGTCAAGTCCTGTAGTGGAACTGATTAGAAAATTAAGCGAAATTTTAATAAATTGTTACAATGCTTCATTATAGAAAAAAATAAGAATTGCACATAACTGGTATTGCCACAATGGTAACGGCTCAGACTATAAAATTAACCAGACATCACTCCCCCCTGGCCGACAGTTCAAGCTTCTATTCCTGTGTCGTCTCGGTCTGTCTGCTCAGTAAGCAGTACACCCCGTTCCCTTCTGTGATGGCATATCACTGCAAAAGTTTTAGGCTGAGACTGGTCTGCCAGGGAGCCAATGAATCCTTTGGTGGGTCTCTGACTCCATCCATCTCCCCTCCAGCAGTGAACAACCTCTGAGGCTACACTCCAAACATAAATTGTATCTATAGTTTGCTTGCCAACTAGTGCTACTGCTATCTAAGTGGGTTATGCATCTACCTAATAAACTGTGTTTGTTATATAGGCACACAGCTGGCATGCCATGAGATCAGCAATCATGGCTCCTTCTCCTCTATCCGGATTAATTAGTCCTGCCCGCAGGCTCTCCTCACCTGCCCTGAGTGTGTGAAACTGTCAGGCATTGGATTTGTTTTCTGTTTTAACTCTTGGTAGAGCATATGATGTTATTATATAATAAGTTTTGTATATTATTATGCTAATACATTAATGTTAATTGGTGCACTTAACTGCTTATTTGCATATGGATTCAAATATTTTTTTCTCCAGAGTGAAGCAATGAATCAGTTAACTGCATCATTACATTCAGGTGAGCTGGCCGCACTGGCCATTGTGTCTGGTTTAACAAAGAATTTCCTGGTTACAAGCTCCCTTTAAAGGGGTTGTGCACTTTTGGTGGGATTTGGAAACCCCCCTTTCTTTGGCAGACCTGCGAAGGACAGCATACTTAACTGCTTCCTGGTGCTAGCTTCCAGCTCCTTCCATTCCTAGCCTCAGCTTCTCTGCTTAGCTCCCAGGATGAAAACAACCAGTAATTCCTGGGAGGTAGGGACAGCCTTGATCTAGAAACCAGCACGCTTTCCCGACCTACATGCGGTACAAGCCCTTGGTAGCAAGACCACAACTGGTCCACAGTCCCAGTGCAGAGACACACAAACATCAAAAGAATAAAAACAACATAAAAACAGGGTTGTACGTAAATGGGTCAGAACATGACAGGCTATGCAGTACAAAATGAGAGATTTACTTGGCGCTCCATTAGTCAGAAATACTAGCACATAGGTATAGAGCAGATGAGCAATCAGCCCACTAGTAATCTACTCCAGTACACACCCGCTGTGGGGAGAAAGAGAGTATATCATCCTGTTGGTAAGGATGTAGTCATGTCAACAGGGGGCATGGCTTAGCAGCACATCTCTCCCGGAACGACCGTGGCAAAGCTGGAGATTGCGCTGCTGGTGCCCGGACAGGTGCGTTCGTGACACTTCAATTTTGATGTTGCTGCAACCTATTGCTGGCCGCAGTAGTCACCTGCCTCCCTTAGATCACATGACCATTTGACGTGTTTGGGAGATTAAAGAGCCAGCATCGGGAAGCAGGTAAGTATGCTTCCCTTCGCAAGTCTGCCAAAGAGGGGGGTTTGCCAACCCCTCCCCTTTCCCAAAGGAGCACAACCCCTTTAGTTATTCTATATATATATAAAGAAGGACTTATATACAGTATGTGTGTGTGTGTGTGGATGTATGTATATATGTTCCGCGATCACTTAAAAATGCAACCCTTCAACGAAACTTGGTATACACATCCCTTGCTACCTGGAAAGAAATCTTGTGGGGGTCATACGCCCCTATGAAAGAAGACCGAGAGCTGAGCCCACAAATACAGAGGGTACACGATGCCACACTGACACAGACAACGGTTCTTTAAGTTTACAACAGTTCTTTGAGTTTACTGAACAATGTAGTGAAGAAGCTGAGAATATATAAAACAGATTGGTACACAGAGAATAAACCAACAGTAACTGTAAAACTGTCTAACAATAAACCAGTAAATGTGATGTTTTCCCCAAAGTCCATTAAGCAGCCTAGCTGCACTTGTATGTTCCTGGACGAGTTCCTCGCTGGGATGCACCCTAAGTATTGTGCAATACTATTTGTAATCCACAGGGAAATGATGTCTGTCTCTTGTAACTTTAATCCTTACTCAGCTCACAGCATATAACATCCTATGAGCAGCCAATGAGATAGAAAGGTGTCAGCGTATGAGTCCCTTAGGGCTATGCATTAGCTTGCAGCCTGTACACCGCACTGTAACTGTACTTGGAGTGTTATTGTATTTCCAAATGCCACTTCAAAAGTGTGGTGCAATGTGATGCGGCAAAGCCGCACTTACCGTTTCTTGAGCAGGTTCTTGGTGATTCTTCTTATTTCCTGGTCCACTCCAGAACTGGATCCTACAGACACGTCGTCGCTGCCAGTCTCCACCGTGAGCCGGTCTATTCCCTTCCAGATTCAGCAGAGATGATCCCTTGTGGTTTCCAGCTGCACCAAGCACAGCCTCTATCTGCTCACTTCCTGCTTCTAGAGGAACCTTCTCCCCTTACTCAGTGAGAGTGATGCAATAAGTCATTTGCTAAGTGCAGTGTCAAACCTGCCTATTCAGTTTGCTATCATACTTGTAAGGGTCCAAAACAGCCATAAATTTGCTATTTACCAACTTTGCAAGCTAAATAGGTTATTATTAGTATTCCTCTGATAGGCAGCTCCAGTGTAGACTTTTATCATCTTATCATTTGCTGCCATCTACTGACCAAAGTGAGATGTTGCAGTAATTATACAATTTACAACATAGCTCCAACTGTTTTTGCTACACATATATTGCTCTGTAACTCAAAAACTCACTGATCAATTACTACTAAACTTGGTACACATATCACTTACTATCTGGGAAAGAATATTGTGGAGGTAACATGTTGGTACACAATGAGTTTCTGTCTGTCCTGACGTCTGTCTGTCTGTTCTTTATGCGCTACCAAACGACTGGACCGATCTTCACCAAATTTGGAACACAGGTTCATCAGGAGGTTGCTTGCTGATTTTCCAAGTGCTGATTTTTATAAGTGCATTGGAGATATTCAGGAGATACTCAGGAGGTAATCTGGAGGCTGATACAATCTAAAAAAGTAAGATTTGTTTGTTTAAAATCTTTACCCTCTTTAAAATGGCAGACCTGGTTCTGTACAGGAATTGTTGTGCTTTTATTTCAGGTTCCACTCTTCAGAGGTTTGGATGCTGTCTGATCTGTAGACAGCTCTCCATAATTTCACTTTTGAAATCTGAGATTTGTAAATTAACTGTTAAACAATCTCAGGTTGAGAACGTTACAATGCCACTGCCACAGAGGCCCCCTAGAAATTGAAGATGGGATACAGCAGGCTCGGGAAAACTGAGTTGTTGATAGAAGACATGTCCCACAGTCTGTGGCTCTCCATAATTCATTTGCAGCACTTTCAGAGTGCAAGAGCAACATGGAGAATGGCTCAAGCACAGTGGGTGAGAAACAATCATCTCCCATGCCTAAAGTATGCAAGACTGCAGCCAAAGACAAAAAGGAGAAGGTGAGGACTGATAGTAAGCAGCTTTTGGTGGGCGATTCCATCATAAGAGGTGTGAAGTTTGAGGAAAATGGTGTTGTGAGATGTCTCCCTGGTGCTACCGCTAGCAGGGATAGACAACGGATCCTTAATATTGTTAGGCAAGCAAAGCAGGAAAGGGAGGTGGATGTCATTGTCCATCTTGGGACAAATGATCTGGCTTGCAATGAGGTTTCAAAGGTGAAGGAAGCTTTTCACACACTTGGAAATGATATACAAGAGGTTGCAGCAACTGTTTCATTCTCTGCAGTTTTGCCTGTGCCTAACCGTCAGCATGACAGGAAGATGAGCATTAAGGAATTCAATGTATGGCTTGGTGAATGGTGTCTGAACCAAGGTTTTGGCTTTTTGTCTCATGTTAGCTCTCGTTGGAATGGAAAAGAACTGTACAAGAAAGATGGTTTGCATATTTCTCTCAAGGGAACGAATGTCCTCAGTGAACAGTTCAAAGTATTTGCTAAGGAGCATTTAAACTGGGAAAGGGGGGCAAAAGAGTGACAATCCAGCAGTCCAACTGCCCCCCAGAACAATGACAGAAGATGCCAGTAGCACATAGGTTAAGAAATGACAAGCTCAGAGTCTTGCCTACAAATTCTCGCAGTTTAGGGAATAAGATCAATGAACTTGAGGCTATAATGGCATCTGAGAATATAGATTTAGTGGCTGTTACTAATACGTGGTTCAATGGAAGTAATGACTGGGATATACCAATACCAGGGGTCTCTCTATATAGGAAAGACAGAGAAGGCAAGAAGGGGGAAGGGTGGCCCTGTATGTGAAAGATAGCATAAAATCTAATTTAATACAAGTTAGCGATACCAATTTAAAGTCAGTTTGGGTTACCTTGCAGCTTGATAATCATAAGGTAACTCGTGTAGGTGTGATATATAGACCACCTAGCCAAGTCAAAGAATTAGATGATCTACTAGTTGAGGAAATAGGATACTTTTACTCACTGAACATAATTGGCTAAAAAATTAAAACAGGATTAATAGTAGAAACCATGATTAATGATAAAAAACATAGTCATAATAAACAGCAATTGATATATGGTGAGAAAATGTGCAAATAAGCAAGTTAGCAGCAACTCCAATTGTTTAGTGAGTTGATTGATTAGTCACCACACTCTCAATAGCAGTAGTGCCCACCCAATGGGGCTTATTATTAGAGTCTCTCCTAGGTTTCTTCCTCATAAACTAGATGAGGAAAGGGCGAGTTGTCAAACAATCCTCCTATCTAGGGAGACAAATCAGTTGGATGCCTGCAATGTTTGTGTATCGCAATGGTGTCCACACAGTAAGGCTCAATTATGTCCACACATTATGGCTCAGTTTTGGAATCTCTCAGGGTTTTGCCACATGCTGGATGAGAAAAAGTAAATTAACAGACAATATTCTTATTGGTTCGATGCAGTACTTTACCGCTCCTAGCGTCCGCTTGTGATGATCCGCTTGTACAGGGTGCAGTTGATCTTTGTTGTAGCCTGCAAGGACCTGTATGGTGTTGGTCTTAGTCTCTGCTGCGACCTGTAAGGACCTGTGTGGCGTCCCACGTGGTTCTCGAGCAGGTCACGTGATCGGGATTCCAGGTGGAGCTTTATTCCATATTTGGATACAAAGGTCTTTTTTCAAATGTTATTAGATTTCCCGGGTATATATCCATGCGAACCAGAGCACTCTTTCTTGATAGCTCTTCCTTAATGTTCCCTCACTGTTGTTTACCAAACGCGTTTTGGGGTAGACAGGCCCCTTCCTCAGTGGTTTAAACAGTGGTCTTCAAAGCTCTTCCTTTTATATGGTATCATGGATACTGCAATGTATGCTGGGACAGTGAGGGATTTTTGAAAAGCATGGATATGGATCCCGTTATATTGCACCGGGATTCGTATGTGGGTTCATAATAAAACCTTATCCATCATATTAGATTGTTGTGCCCATTCACAAGAAAGATAGTAGGGAGGAATCGGGCAACTATAGGCCAGTAAGTCTGACATCAATAGTGGGGAAATTAATGGAAACCATACTCAAGGAGAGGATTGTGGAATATCTAAAATCCCATGGATTGAAAGATGAAAAACAGCATGGGTTTACTTTAGGAAGATCATGTCAAACTAATCTTATTGATTATTTTGATTGGGTGACTAAAATAATAGATGGCGGAGGTGCAGTAGACATCGCTTATCTAGACTTTAGTAAGGCTTTTGATACTGTCCCACATAGAAGGCTTATCAATAAATTAGAGTCTTTGGGCTTGGACTCCCATATTGTTGAATGGATTAGGCAGTGGCTGAGGGACAGACAGCAGACAGCAGAGGGTTGTAGTCAATGGAGTATATTCAGACCATGGTCTTGTTACCAGTGGGGTACCTCAGGGATCTGTTCTGGGACCCATATTGTTCAATATCTTTATCGGCGAAATTGCAGAAGGCCTCGATGGTAAGGTGTCTTTTTGCTGATGACACAAAGATTTGTAACAGGGTTGATGTTCCTGGAGGGATACACCAAATGGAAAAGGATTTAGGAAAACTAGAGGAATGGTCAAAAATCTGGCAACTAAAATTTAATGTTGATAAGTGCAAGATAATGCACCTGGGGCGTAAAAACTCAAGAGCAGAATATAAAATCAGTGATACAGTCCTAACCTCAGTATCTGAGGAAAGGGATTTAGGGGTCATTATTTCAGAAGACTTAAAGGTAGGCAGACAATGTCACAGAGTAGCAGGAAATGCTAGCAGAATGCTTGGGTGTATAGGGAGAGGCATTACCAGTAGAAAGAGGGAGGTGCTCATGCCGCTCTACAGAGCACTAGTGAGACCTCATTTGGAGTATTGTGCGCAGTACTAGAGACCATATCTCCAGAAGGATATTGATACTTTGGAGAGAGTTCAGAGAAGAGCTACTAAACTAGTACATGGATTGCAGGATAAAACTTACCAGGAAAGATTAAAGGACCTTAACATGTATAGCTTGGAAGAAAGACGAGACAGAGGGGATATAATAGAAACTTTTAAATACATAAAGGGAATCAACGAGGTAAAAGAGGAGAGAATATTTAAAAGAAGAAAAACTGCTACAAGAGGACATAGTTTTAAATTAGAGGGGCAAAGGTTTAAAAGTAATATCAGGAAGTATTACTTTACTGAGAGAGTAGTGGATGCATGGAATAGCCTTCCTGCAGAAGTGGTAGCTCCAAATACAGTGAAGTAGTTTAAGCATGCATAGGATAGGCATAAGGCCATCCTTCATATAAGATAGGGCCAAGGGTTATTCATAGTATTCAGTATATTGGGCAGACTAGATGGGCCAAATGGTTCTTATCTGCCGACACATTCTATGTTTCTATGTTCCATTTTAAAGTGGTGTGGCACTGTGGGAGGGAGTTCACTGTTAAAGGGGTGGGGTGCTGTAAAGGTCTCTGTTATAGGGGATACTGTCGATATCTTTTAACGACACACACAAACATGAAAGGAAATAGATGAAATATACCCGTGCGGAGCCGGGTCCTTCTGCTAGTAGGCAATAAAAAGTTTAATTATGTTCAATGCAATTTAATAATAAAACTAAAAATTTCCTCACAGCCCCCACACCCAAAAAATAATTCTACCGAGCACCCGAGTATAATAAAAGTCAATGGGAGAACCCGAGCATTAAACCAGGCACCCCCTGCTCTGATCCATTTGGATGTCTGCCCTATTAACTTTCGATGTTATTTTCAGCCCAAACCATGTAGACCATGGGTAACAGGGAAGTCATGGTTCGATTTCGGAGAGGGAGCCTGAGAAACAGCTATGGCTACCATATCCAAGCAAGGCAGCATGCGCGCAAATTACCTATTAGGCATAATTAGGTAAGGGCCTGCAGGTGATCTGACCCTGTAAAAGATTTTAGATGCAGGCCTGCAGGTGATCTGACCCTGTAAAAGATTATAGGTGAAGGCCTGCTGGTGAGCTGAACCTGTAAAAAATTATATGCGAGGGCCTGCTAGTGAGCTGACCCTGTAAAAAATTATATGCAAGGGCCTGTTGGTGAGCTGACCCTGTAAAAAATTATATGCAAGGGCCTGCTGGTGTGCTGACCCTGTAAAAGATTTTAGGTGCGGGCCTGCTGGTGAGCTGACCCTGTAAAAGATTTTAGGTGTGGGCCTTCTGGTGAGCTGACCCTCTAAAAGGTTGTGCAGCCAGCCAGTAGCGCAGGGGCAACACGTGAGGTGCACGGTGGACCGATGAGGGGCCAAATAATAACACACAGTTCATCAGTTTACTCACGGTTAGCAGAAAGCCTCCCTGGGCTGGCAGCACAGTGTTGAGGTGGACAGCACGAAATCCTCCGGGGCATGCTCTGTAGTAGGGAAGCATCAGCCAAGATGGTGGTTGAGGTGCCCTTGATGTTAGGGGTGCTTAGGATGCTTGTTGCGGCTGAGTCCCTTGATGGTTTTTGTTGTGACGCCAGTACCGTTAATGGTGGTACAACCAATAGTGGTAATAATGAGGTAGACAGTGGTAAGATGCAACTCACAACTTTTACTGTTGATGACTTTGGTTGCAGCAGTACAAAATACAATCTCTGGTTGGTATTAGAGATAATCTGCAAGTCCACTGTTTCCAAGCTTTCTTAGGCTTGATTTGAGCTGTGGTTGGGGAGTACCTTATTCCTGTTGATGTGCTCAGTCCTATACCTTGTCCTTTCCTTCCAAGCTGAATATTGGGACAGGTAGCTACCCTGTTTCCCAGAAGTATGGTGTGGCTGCCAGAAGCTATAAATCCTACACGATGCACAAAGGTGTCTGTAGCCCTCAATAATGGCTGTTATTACCGATGAATCTTTAGGAAACTTGTTTCTATTCCAGGGAGGCAAACTCTCTCCTACTGGTCAGGGATGCAAGTATATAGTCCGGCCACAGAAGGAAAACGCTCTTCTGCACCTCACACCTTGGTACTACCTCATAGCGAAGTTGGCTCCACTCACTAATCTGTGGTGTGGAGTCTTCACTCTGCATTGTCTCCCACTAATCTAATCTGATCTACTCAGATCTGCTCTAAACTCTGATCCATTCTCAACCCTGATCTCCACTGACTAACTAGGCCTGACCTAGGTATATATAGAACCTAAGTGTCATCCCCATCTAGTGGTGGGATGTATAAATTACACCTAATCTGCCTGGTAACAGGGATTTTGCAGATAAATTAGTACAAAGTCATATAATACAGCATAATACAGTTTTTAGAGTAAAAAGTGCTTTTAAGCAGTGCCCACACACACGTAGTGGGACGCTGCAGTTGTAGGTGAGGGGCTGCAGGTGAGCTGACCCTCTAAAACATTATTTGTGAGGGCCTTCAGGTGAGCTGACCCTGTAAAAGATTTGAGGTGCGGGCCTGCTGGTGAGCTAACCCTGTAAAAGATTTTAGGTGCAGGACTTCTGATGAGCTGACCCTCTAAAAGGTTGTAGGTGAGGGCCTGCTGGTGAGCTGACCCTCTAAAACATTGTATGCAAGAGCCTTCAGGTTAGCTGACCCTGTAAAAGATTGTAGGTGAAGGCCTGCTGTTGAGCTGACCCTTTAAAGAATTATATGCGAGGACCTGCAGCTGAGCTGACCCTGTAAAACATTATATGCGAAGGGCATATATGCGAGGCATTATATGTGACGAATAAGCATGTGTTGATATGATAGAAGAGGAGAAGGAGGATGAGAAAAGGAAGATTCAACCATGTACCCTTGTTTGCAGTGGATTGGGAGCATGGGAATACAGTGTATTCAGTACATTATAAACAACATATTTAAAGTGCCTTTATGTTCATCAGCGCTTTCCTCTGGTGTTGTCGAGAAGTCATGGTCAATCCAGGCCTTGTTCATTTTTACATAAGTCAACCTGTCAGCATTTTCAGTTGACAGGCGGATACGCTTATCTGTTATAATGTCACCAGCAGCACTAAATACCCGTTAAGACAAAACGCTGGCGGCAGGGCAGGCCAGCACCTCCAAGGCGTAGAGCGCCAGTTCATGCCACGTGTCCAGCTTGGACACCCAGTAGTCGTAAGGCACTGAGGGATCCTTGAGGACACTGACACTGTCTGCTATGTACTCCTTCACCATCTTCCGAAATTTTTCCCTCTTTTTGACACTAGGCTGCGCATCAGTGTGAGGTTGCTGGCGAGGTGTCATGAAACTGTCCCAGGCTTTGGAGAGTGTTGCCATTCCTCTGTTGGAACTGCTGTGTGTTCCCCTTGTCTCCCCTCCTCGGTTGGCCAAGGAACTACAGACTCTGCTGCCAGCGTTGTCAGATGGAAATTGTTGGAGCAATTTTCCAACAAGGATCTTGTGGTATTGCACCGTTTTGCTCGTCCTCTCCACCAGAGGAATGAAAGATGAAAAGTTCTCTTTGTAGCGGGGGTCGAGAAGGGTGAACAACCAGTTATCCGCGTTGTCTAAAATGCGTATAATACGCTGGTCGCGGGAAAGGCAGCCTAACATGAAGTCAGCCATGTGTGCCATAGTACCAACAAGCAACACTTTGCTGTCGTCATCAGGAGGCTCACTCGCAATCTCCTCATCCTCTTCCTCCTCTTCTGCCCACCCACGCTGAACAGATGGAATTAAATTTCCATGGGTACTACCCTCTGTAGCGGAGGCAACTGTCTCCTGCTCCTCCTTCTCCTCTTCATCGTCCACTTCGCGCTAAGATGAACTGAGGGTAGTCTGGCTATCACTCTGTGTAATGTCTTCCCCCATTTCAACCTCTTCCACATGCAAAGTGTTGTCCTTCATTGTGAGCAGCGAGCGTTTGAGTAGACAGAGAAGTGGGATGGTTACTCTGATAATAGCCTTATTGCCGCTCACCATCTGTGTTGATTCCTAAAAGTTTCTTAAACCCTCACAGAGGTCAGACATCCATGCCCACTCCTCGCTTGTGAATAGCGGGAGCTGACTGGAAAGGCGACGACCATGTTGCAGCTGGTATTCCACTACTGCCCTCTGCTGCTCACCAAGCCTGGCCAACATGTGGAACGTGGAGTTACAGCGCGTGTTCACATCGCACAACAGATGGGGAGCTGGCAGTTTTAAGTGTTGCTGCAGCGTTGACAGACCGTCTGAAGCTGTCGATGACTTGCGGAAATGTGCACACATGTGGCGCACCTTCACCAGTAGCTCAGGCAAATTGGGGTAGGTTTTGAGAAACCGCTGAACCACGAGGTTGAACACCTGGGCTAGGCATGGTAGGTGTGTGAGCTTGCCAAGCTTCATGGCTGCCATCAAGTTACGGTCATTATCAGACACAACCATGCCTCGTTCTAGGTTGAGTGGCTCAGTCTGGTTGAGTGATCAGTTTGGTCTCTTATCCCCTGCCACAGCTCTGCGGCGGTGGGCTGTTTGTCCCCTGAGAATATCAGCTTCAGCATGGCCTGTTGCCGCTTCCCCACTGCAGTGCTACACTGCTTCCAGCTACCGACTGATGAGTAACTGGTGCTGCACGCGGATAAATCGGAGGTGGAAGTGGAGGAGGAAGTGGAGGAGAAGAAGTTGGGTTTGGAGCCACTAACGTAGGTGCTGTCGTAAAACCCTGATCGGCGTAGGGCCCGCAATCCTTGGCGTCAGTAGCACCTGTGCCATCCCAGGGTAGAAATCGCTCCGGGCCTCCACAACATTTACCCAGTGTGCCATCAGGGAAATGTAGCGCCCCTGGCCGAATGCACTTGTCCATGTGTCCGTGGTTAAGTGGACCTTCCCAGTAACTGCATTGGTCAGGGAACGTGTGATGTTTTGGGACTCATGTTGGTGTAAGCCGGGCACGGCACACCTTGAAAAATAGTGGCCGCTGGAGACTGCGTAACGTGGGGCGGCCGCCGACATCAGGCTGCGGAAGGCCTCAGTGTCCACAAACCTAAATAGCAACATTTCCATGGTCAGTAATTTGGAAAGCTGCGCATGGAACAGTTGTGGGCCTGTTTGATGTTGCACGCCTTCTCCTTTTTGCCACCCCACTGCCTCTTTCAGCCTGTTGCGGTGCTGCAGATCCCTCCCCCTCTGTACTGCTGTCCTCGCTCGGCTTTCCACCTTCCCAGGTTGGGTCAGTGACCTCATCGTCCACCTTCTCCTCTTCTACTTCCTCACTCTGCTCATCCTCCTGATTTGTTGACCTAACCACAACCTCAGTGATTGACAACTGTGTCTCATCCTCTTCATCAACCTCTTGAGACAGTAATTGCGGTTGACTCATTGGCAACTGTGTCTTACATCATCGACCTCATTAAACACTAATTGCCGTTCCCCACCATTCTTGTGACTGTGGATGCTCAAGAGGTTGGGAATCAGGGCCCAAGATCTCATGTCCCTCTTCAAGCGTGCTTGGTGAGAGGGCCAAATCAAGTAATGGCAATGAAAAGAGGTCCTCGGAATATCCAAGTGTGGGATCACTTGTTTGGCCAGACTGTATATGGTGGGAGGAAGGAGGATCAGGGTGAGGATTGTGTTGACCAGACTCCTGGCTACAGAGACTGGACTTGGTGGAAGATAGGGTGGTGCTTAACCGACTGGAAGCATTATCTGCTGCAATCTAACCGACCACCTGGTCGCACTGGTCTGACTTCAAGAGTGGTGTCATGCACCCCCTTCAGACTGGGACATGAAGCTAGGTATCGTGGATGATTGTTCTTCTTGTGCTCTGGCAGCAGGCACAGTTTCTCCGCACACAGGGCCATGGCCTCTGCGTGCACCATCAGCATCACAGTCACTTCCCCGTCCCTTACTGCTCGCCTTCTTCCAAATGTGATATATGCTTGAAAGTATGTCACACGTACAGTAGCGTAGGATTTGGAAGCGTATGCGCCAAAAAATTTACAAAGGTATTTTTGATTAGGAAACGTTATACAGGACAGGTACCACAGGTAATGTCACTGTTTGCAGTGTCTACGGAAAAAAAGGTACACTGGATGTCACAGATTTTTTAGGGATGTGCACACTATAAACAGGAAATGTGGCGCAGATCATTTAAGTGTCCGTAGCGGACACCATCTTAGGAAAAAGTGTACTGGATGTCACTGATATTTTAGGGATGTGCACACTTTAAACAGGAGATGTGGCGCAGATAATTTAACTGTCCGCAGCGGACACTGTCTACAGAAAAAGTACACTGGATGTCACTGATATTTTAGGGATGCGCACGAATGAGCCGAACATGCGTCATCGGGTGCTATATAGCACCCGATGACGTTTTTCCAGCCAGCCAATCACTGTAATGCCAGTAGCCAATATGGCAACTGGCATTACAGTGAGGGCAGTACTTACCTGCACGTTTCTTGGCTGAGTAGAAGCCAAGAAACGTGCGGGGAGGAGACTCGAGCATGGTGCTCGAGCACATGCGGTTCTCGGCCGAGTACCGCCATGTGCCGAGCATCGAGATGCTCGAGCCAAACAGGTGTTAGGCCGAGCATGCTCGATCATCAATAGTGGCAAAACAAACATTTTTTTTCCCCCTGTAAAACAAACTTATCCAGCAACAATACTACGGTTCAATCATTATCCAGCAACAATACTAAAACTTAATAACTACTATATTATTACACTAGCAGAAGGACCCGTCTTCGCACGGGTATATTTCATCTATTTGATTTAATGTTTGTGTGTATCGACAGTATCCCCTATAACAGTGACCTTTAGAGGACCCCGCCCCTTTAACAGTGAACTCCACAGTCCCCCACCCCTTAACACTGACCCCCCCACAGTGCCCCGCCACTTTAAAATGGGACCTCCACAGCAGCTCACCCCTTTAACAGTGAATTTCACAGCACCCCACTCCCTTGACAGTGACCTCCTCAGGGGCCCGCCCCTTAACAGTGATTTTCACAGTACCCCGCTGCCTTTACAGTGACCTCACAGTACCCTGCTGCCTTAACAGTGACCTCCACAGCAGTTGCCCCTTTAATAGTGGCCCCTGCCCCCTTAACAGTGACCTCCACAGTGTCCACTCCTTTAACGGTGACCTCCACAGCGGCCTGCCCCCTTAACAGTAACATCCACAGTGAACGCCTCTTTAACAGCAGTGACCTCCACAGCGCCCTGCCCCTTTAATGCTAGGGCTACATGACTACATGTGTTGAGCAACATTTAGTCTCAACAATTTTTAAAATTATAGGCTATGGTGTCGCACTGCAACATGTGACATGCTGCGACTGCTACACCACAGTCGCAAAAAATCCATCCAAAATGTCACATGTCGCAGTGCAACACCACAGACTATCATAATAAAAATTGTCGGACGATGTTGGTGCGACATTAATGTCACGCGACACATGTAGTATTGTAGTTGTGCCCTATGTGTCGTGCGACTTATTGTCACACGACACATGTCGTCATGTAGCCCTAGCCTAAAGCTAACCTACAGCAGTGAAGAAAAATGGCTGGGTTGTTATGTAAACCTGGAGTAAAACTATGTGTATGTTTAGACTAAGGGCCTGTGAACTTCTATTGGCTGAAAAGGGACATGTGACCGTGTGTATGGCAGATGGGATATGAAGAGAAAGACTTGCAGGCTTGTATTGGCTAATGCAGGTCATTTTTTGGGGAATATCTCAGGAACGGTATATCCTAGAGAGCTGACGGTGTCCGTCTAAAACCTTCCCGGACACCTGATGTACCTATGTTCCAAATTTGGTGAAGATCGGTTCAGTCGTTTGGTTTCACATAAAGAACAGACAGACAGATAGACAGACGTCGGGACAGACAAACTCATTGTGTACCAGCATGTTACCTCCACAGTATTCTTTCCCAGAAAGTAAGTGATATGTGTACCAAGTTTAGTAGAAATTGATAGATGAGTTTTTGAGTTACAGAGCAATATATGTGTAGCAAAAACAGTTGGAGCACACAAACTCCATGCAGCTGCTGTGTAGGGGCGTATGACCCCCTCAAGATTTCTTTCCAGGTAGCAAGGGGTATACCAAGTTTCGTTGAAATTGATGGTTGTGTTTTTGAGTGATTGCAGAACATACATACATACATACATACATACATACACACATACACTCACCTAAAGAATTATTAGGAACACCATACTAATACGGTGTTGGACCCCCTTTTGCCTTCAGAACTGCCTTAATTCTACGTGGCATTGATTCAACAAGGTGCTGATAGCATTCTTTAGAAATGTTGGCCCATATTGATAGGATAGCATCTTGCAGTTGATGGAGATTTGAGGGATGCACATGCAGGGCACGAAGCTCCCGTTCCACCACATCCCAAAGATGCTCTATTGGGTTGAGATCTGGTGACTGTGGGGGCCATTTTAGTACAGTGAACTCATTGTCATGTTCAAGAAACCAATTTGAAATGATTTGAGCTTTGTGACATGGTGCATTATCCTGCTGGAAGTAGCCATCAGAGGATGGATACATGTTCTCATTCTGTTTACGCCAAATTCGGCAAATTGTAGCCTCTTTTTCCTATTTGTAGTGGAGATGAGTGGTACCCGGTGGGGTCTTCTGCTGTTGTAGCCCATCCGCCTCAAGGTAGTGCGTGTTGTGGCTTCACAAATGCTTTGCTGCATACCTCGGTTGTAACGAGTGGTTATTTCAGTCAACGTTGCTCTTCTATCAGCTTGAATCAGTCGGCCCATTCTCCTCTGAACTCTAGCATCCACAAGGCATTTTTGCCCACAGGACTGCCGCATACTGGATGTTTTTCCCTTTTCACATCATTCTTTGTAAACCCTAGAAATGGTTGTGCGTGAAAATCCCATTAACTGAGCAGATTGTGAAATACTCAGACCGGCCCGTCTGGCACCAACAACCATGCCACGCTCAAAATTGCTTAAATCACCTATCTTTCCCATTCTGACACTCAGATTGGAGTTCAGGAGATTGTTTTGACCAGGACCACCCCCCTAAATGCATTGAAGCAACTGCCATGTGATTGGTTGACTAGATAATTGCATTAATGAGAAATAGAACAAGTGTTCCTAATAATTTTTTAGGTGAGTGTATATACGTCCTTCTTTAAATATACAGGTGAAACTCGAAAAATCTGAATATCGTGCAAAGTTAATTTATTTCAGTAATGCAACTTAAAAGGTGAAACTAACATATGAGATAGACTCATTACATGCAAAGCGAGATATTTCAAGCCTTTATTTGTTATAATTTGGATGATTATGGCTTACCGCTTATGAAACCCCAAAGTCACAATTTTGAGGTACCCTTTGCTCAGGGGGTATAGATTAATTAGCTGACTAGAGTGTGACACTTTTAGCCTAGAATATTGAACCTTTTCACAAAATTCTAATTTTAAGCTGCATTAATGCAATTTCTTTTTATTTGCATTACTGAAATAAATGGACTTTTGCACGATATTCAAATTTTTGGAGTCTTACCTGTAGATTAGTAGAAAACAATGAGACCATACCTCTGGCATGGCCTAATAGCATACATGACTATTAATTTTTGGCATCCAAGAGGCAGATGCCCCGATTTTTAAGACCATTCCCCTTTTGTCATTGACCAAGACCATTTTTGTGATGCATTCTTCTCCCTTAATAAACTTTTTAGCTTGATGCAACATTATCCCAGGGCCAAATACTGTTAGATATAAGGGAGGGCTGTAGCTGGCCAGCTAAAACCTGTCCTATGTTGCTAATATGGCTTATATGTTTATACAGCTAGACCTGCCAATAATGTTAATACAGTTCCTATGTTTATATGTTAGAGACAAAAAGAGAGTTATTTACAGTGGCTTCATGTTTCTGGATGTCATATAACAGTTATATATTGTGTTCACAGAAGCAGAAAAGTTAATATGCCTTTAAGATTCAGTAAATGAATGTAAGGTAAGCTCAATGGTACAGCAGAATTACCAACAGAAAGCATAGAGTTAAACTGTTGTTACTGCCTAGGAGTCTTAACCAATCACAGCCAGCATCACACTGAGCCTATGTGGGAAATCCCCTAGCAGAATCTTCTGGAGTCAGTATAGACAAGAGGAGAGGAGCTGAACAGACAGATCCAGTCAGAGCTGTGTTTTATGGGAACAAGAGGCCAAATAGGTATTTAAAACTGTTATATATATATATATATAAAATATGCCCCTTGATGCCATGGAAACCCTCGGCAACCAGATATTGCATCATTTGGTAGCAATGGGGATTCTCTTACTTTGTAAAACTAAGATGCCTTGGTTGCAAAGTTGCCAACAGACCAAATTCTGTGGAATGGTCATCAACAAAAGGAGCAGGGTTTTGTGCAAGTTTACAGATGGTCATAGGGGACTGGGCTAGGTGGTAAGGGGGTGGACCTTAAATGTCCCAGATATGTTGGCAAGTTTGCAGTCACTATTAAACATGGCAACTGAGAGGTTAACCAAGTGACTGGTTATTTTCAGGGAGGTAAGGACACATACACGGAGAGGAGAGATGGAGCCCTGGAACTATATCCGTGGAAGAACGAGTAAACATCTGTCAACACCCCCAGCAAGCAGCTGCTTATGAAGGCTTCACAGATTTAATGTACAGGGTGGTCTAAAAGTATGGAGACACCTAAATAACGGTGGTTGGGAATACAAACCTGTGTATGTCATGTTGCTAAAGTGAAGGGAGCAAATCTGTCAGGGCAGTATGCAACATGGAGACCATTTTGAAAGCCGTCATCTTGAAACTAAGTTGATATTTTCAAATGGGAAGGGGTGCATGGGACACGAGTATTTGATAGAGAATTTGATGGGGAATCTAAATCCGTGTTTAAATGTGACATACCTTTATTTTAGCCAACGTTGTTAACAATTTTCTCTTTGTTACAGACATAGATTAACACACTAGGAGAGGACAGAGATTGTACTGATCTCTGGGGAGCGCAGTACCCTATTCATTGCAGTGGATTCCAATGCTCTTCTAGGCTGCTGAGGGTTGAAATCAGCTGCATGGACTGTGCTCCTCAGAGAACAGCACAATCTCTGTCCTCTCCACGCGCGTTGTTAAACTCGCAGCCATATCTGGAAAGAGAAAATTGTTAATAACTTTGGCAGGAATAAAGGAATGTCACATCTAAGATTTTGATCCCTTATCAGATACATATGTCACATGTACCACTTCCCATTTAAGGATATTGATTAGGTTCCAAAACGACAGCTTTCAAAATGTCTGCCGTGTTGGACACTGCCCTTCACAGATTTTTCCCCTTCCCTTAGCATTATGCTACACACAGGGTGGTGTACCCAACCACCAGTTTCATTTATTCTCCATACTTTTGGACCACCCTGTAGTGTTAGATGGAGGCCATGCAAATGAATGACTTTCTCTATAATACAATGATGGCTTGAGTCTGCCAAAATGGGAGCCAGCTCATAGATCAGCAATTCATGCTGGCTTTTGGAGGGGTATACTGAGCATGGGAATTCCTCTATATGATAGAGGAATAGGTCATATGGACAAAGGTCATTTTCGTGAGAAAATCCTTTTAATTTTAATATATACTCATTGACAAAAAAAAATTAAGTAATACACCCAGAGAGAAATGTTGGGTTGTTGCAAAACAAATACAGTTATCTCTCAGGCAGATATGTAAATTATTACAGGTGGGGTCTGCTCAGACACTGGGTCTGCTTCCCTTAATGCACTATAAAAAAAAAAAGGGGCTCTCAGGGGCTACTTTTAGGTATTGTTGGGAGCAGTGTTTACATGAGGGAACACATGCACAGTGAATATGCTTCAGACTGACCAGGCAGATCACCAGTAGAGAGGATCATTTGATCAACTGACAAACACAAGCAACTCCCACAGTTTCATAGTCTACAATCCAGACACAGGTGGCACCTTCATTACACACCCCTTTCTCTGCCCAGACTATTACCAGGCGCTTAGCAGAAGCAAATTTGGTGTCACGTTGCCCATTATACGTCCTGCCACTAACAGCCAGCCACTGTTGCCTTCATTTGCAGTGGCGTTGTGAATAAGAAACCTGGACAGCTACAGACTGGAACCATATCATCTTTAGCAACAAATCCAGGTTTTGTTTGGGATCCCACAATGGTGAGGTTCGAGTATGGAGGCCTTGTGGTGAGTTCTTTAAGGCCCCTTTCACACGGGCGAGTATTCCGCGCGGATGCGATGCGTGAGTTGAACGCATTGCACCCGCACTGAATCCCGACCCATTCATTTCTATGGGGCTGTTCACATGAGCAGTGATTTTCACGCATCACTTGTGCGTTGCGCGAAAATCGCAGCATGCTCTATATTCAGCGTTTTTCACGCAACGCAGGCCCCATAGAAGTGAATGGGGTTGCGTGAAAATCGCAAGCATCCGCAAGCAAGTGCGGATGCGGTGCGATTTTCACGCACGGTTGCTAGGAGATGATCGGGATGGAGACCCGATCATTATTATTTCCCCTTATAACATGGTTATAAGGGAAAATAATAGCATTCTGAATACAGAATGCATAGTAAAATAGCGCTGGAGGGGTTAAAAAAAAATATATAAAAAATTTAACTCACCTCAATCCGCTTGATCGCGCAGCCCAGCATCTCCTTCTGTCTTTATCTTAGCTGTGTGCAGGAACAGGACCTGTGGTGACGTCACTCCGGTCATCACATGATCTTTTACTATGGTGATGGATCATGTGATGGACCATGTGATGACCGGAGTGACATCACCACAGGTCCTGTTTTTACAATCAGCAAAGAAGGAGACAGAAGAGAAGGCGGGCTGCGCGATCAAGTGGACTAAGGTGAGCTTAATTATTTTTTATTTTTTTTTAACCCCTCCAGCGCTATTTTACTATGCATTCTGTATTCAGAATGCTATTATTTTCCCTTATAGCCATGTTATAAGGGAAAATAATACAATCTACAGAACACTGATCCCAAGCCCGAACTTCTGTGAAGAAGTTCGGGTTTGGGTACCAGACATGCGCGATTTTTCTCGCGCGTGTTCCCGCAACGCACCCGCACATTTTCCCGCAACGCCCATGTGAAAGTGGCCTAACAGTGCCTTTGCTGTGGAGCAACACACTGTCCCAACTGCTGGTCTGATGATCTGGTCTGTCATTCCTAGAGGTGATACTAGTGACAGAACATCCTGCTGCCACCACATGTGTTGCCTCTCATGGCAGAGCTGCCAACTGGCATTTTTCAGCAGGATAATGCTAGCTCAGAAACAGCAAGGATTTCCTAGGAGTGTCTCTGCCAGATTAGAACACTTCCTCGTTCTGCCCAGTCGCACGATTTATTACCAATCAAGCATTTGTGGGACTAGCTGCCAGCCTTGTTAACTTACAGATGTGCAGGATCTATGGGAGATGCTTAACTAGATGCGTTGACTAAACTAGTTGGATTAAGCCGACACCTTTAGTTGCTTTTCAAAGGCTTTTGTTACAGGATATCATGATGAATTAAGAAATTTGAATTAGGAAATTGATTGTTAACTCTATTACATCTATACCACAGGATACCATACGGAACCTGTATGCCTCCATGCCCAACCGTATCTCAACTTGTATCCAGACTAGAGGTGGCCCAACAGGGCATTAGAGCTTCCTTTCAATAGTAACCTTTATCCTAATAAATGTATTCTTTCACTCAAATATTGTAATCACTTCCATATCATCATTACATTCACACTTCACACAGGGCGTCATGTTTTGGCTAAGGATGCATCCCGGGTGCATTGCGGCAAACCCGCGCGAGTAGGTACCCAATTGCAGTCAGTTTTGACTGCGATTGCGTTCCATTGTTCAGTTTTTATCGCACGGGTGCAATGCGTTTTGCACGCGCGTGATAAAAAACTGAATGTGGTACCCAGACCCGAACTTCTTTACTGAAGTTCAGGTTTGGGTTCGGTGTTGTGTAGATGTAATTGTTTTCCCTTATAACATGGTTATAAGGGAAAATAATAGCATTCTTTAATACAGAATGCTTAGTAGAAGGTCAATTGAGGGTTAAAAAATAAAAATAAAATTAACTCACCTCCTCCAATTGATCGAGTAGCTGCCGGTCTCCTGTTCTTTCTTCAGGACCTGTCAAAGGACCTGTGGTGACGTCACTGAGCTCATCACATGGTCCATCACCACGGACATTTTTACTTTTTTTGTTATTAATCGAAATTTAACGATTTTTTTGCAAAAAAATGACATTTTTCACTTTCAGTTGTAAAATTTTGCAAAAAAAACGAGAACCATATAGAAATTTTGCTCTAAATTTATAGTTCTACATGTCTTTGATAAAAAAAAAATGTTTGGGTGAAAAAAAAATGGTTTGGGTAAAAGTTATAGCGTTTACAAACTATGGTACAAAAATGTGAATTTCCGCTTTTTGAAGCAGCTCTGACTTTCTGAGCACCTGTCATGTTTCCTGAGGTTCTACAATGGCCAGACAGTACAAACACCCCACAAATGACCCCATTTCGGAAAGTACACACCCTAAGGTATTCGCTGATGGGCATAGTGAGTTCATAGAACTTTTTATTTTTTGTCACAAGTTAGCGGAAAATGATGATTTTTTATTTTTTTTTCTTACAAAGTCTCATATTCCACTAACTTGTGACAAAAAATAAAAACTTCTATGAACTCACTATGCCCATCACGAAATACCTTGGGGTCTCTTCTTTCCAAAATGGGGTCACTTGTGGGGTAGTTATACTGCCCTGGCATTCTAGGGGCCCAAATGTGTGGTAAAGAGTTTGAAATCAAATTCTGTAAAAAATTACCTGTGAAATCCGAAAGGTGCTCTTTGGAATATGGGCCCCTTTGCCCACCTAGGCTGCAAAAAAGTGTCACACATGTGGTATCGCCGTATTCAGGAGAAGTTGGGGAATGTGTTTTGGGGTGTCATTTTACATATACCCTTGCTGGGTGAGAGAAATATCTTGGCAAAAGACAACTTTTCCCATTTTTTTATACAAAGTTGGCATTTGACCAAGATATTTCTCTCACCCAGCATGGGTATATGTAAAATGACACCCCAAAACACATTCCCCAACTTCTCCTGAGTACGGCGATACCAGATGTGTGACACTTTTTTGCAGCCTAGATGCGCAAAGGTGCCCAAATTCCTTTTATGAGGGCATTTTTAGACATTTGGATACCAGACTTCTTCTCACGCTTTGGGGCCCCTAGAATGCCAGGGCAGTATAAATACCCCACATGTGACCCCATTTTGGAAAGAAGACACCCCAAGGTATTCAATGAGGGGCATGGCGAGTTCATAGAAAAAAAATTTTGGGCACAAGCTAGCGGAAATTGATATTTTACATTTTTTTATCACAAAGTCTCCCGTTCCGCTAACTTGGGACAAAAATTTCAATCTTTCATGGACTCAATATGCCCCTCACGGAATACCTGGGGGTGTCTTCTTTCCGAAATGGGGTCACATGTGGGGTATTTATACTGCCCTGGCATTCTAGAGGCCCTAAAGCGTGAGAAGAAGTCTGGAATATAAATGTCTAAAAAATTTTACGCATTTGGTTTCCGTGAGGGGTATGGTGAGTTCATGTGAGATTTTATTTTTTGACACAAGTTAGTGGAATATGAGACTTTGTAAGAAAAAATAAATAAAATTCCGCTAACTTGGGCCAAAAAAATGTCTGAATGGAGCCTTACAGGGGGGTGATCAATGACAGGGGGGTGATCAATGACAGGGGGAGTGATCAATGACAGGGGGGTGATCAATGACAGGGGGGTGATCAGGGAGTCTATATGGGGTGATCACCACAGTCATTAATCACGCCCCTGTAAGGCTTCATTCAGACGTCCGGATGCGTTTTGCGGATCCGATCCATCTATCAGTGGATCCGTAAAAATCATGCGGACGTCTGAATGGAGCTTTACAGGGGGGTAATCAATGACAGGGGGGGTGATCAATGACAGGGGGGTGATCAGGGAGTCTATATGGGGTGATCACCACAGTCATTGATCACGCCCCTGTAAGGCTTCATTCAGACGTCCGGATGCGTTTTGCGGATCCGATCCATCTATCAGTGCATCCGTAAAAATCATGCGGACATCTGAATGGAGCTTTACAGGGGGTTGATCAATAACAGGGGTGTAATCAATGACAGGGGGGTGATCAGGGAGTCTATATGGGGTGATCACCACAGTCATTGATCATGCCCCTGTAAGGCTTCATTCAGACGTCCGGATGCGTTTTGCGGATCCGATCCATCTATCAGTGCATCCGTAAAAATCATGCGGACATCTGAATGGAGCTTTACAGGGGGGTGATCAGGGAGTCTATATGGGGTGATCACGCGCCTGTAAGGCTTCATTCAGACGTCCGGATGCGTTTTGCGGATCGGATCCATCTATCAGTGCATCCGTAAAAATCATGCGGACATCTGAATGGAGCTTTACAGGGGGGTGATCAGGGAGTCTATATGGGGTGATCACCACAGTCATTGATCATGCCCCTGTAAGGCTTCATTCAGACGTCCGGATGCGTTTGGCGGATCGGATCCATCTATTAGTGCATCCGTAAAAATCATGCGGACATCTGAATGGAGCTTTACAGGGGGGTGATCAGGGAGTCTATATGGGGTGATCACCACAGTCATTGATCATGCCCCTGTAAGGCTTCATTCAGATGTCCGGATGCGTTTTGCGGATCCGATCCATCTATCAGTGCATCCGTAAAAATCATGCGGACATCTGAATGGAGCTTACAGGGGGGTGATCAGGGAGTCTATATGGGGTGATCACCACAGTCATTGATCATGCCCCTGTAAGGCTTCATTCAGACGTCCGGATGCGTTTTGCGGATCCGATCCATCTATCAGTGGATCCGTAAAAATCATGCGGACGTCTGAATGGAGCTTTACAGGGGGATAATCAATGACAGGGGGGTAATCAATGACAGGGGGGTGATCAGGGAGTCTATATGGGGTGATCACCACAGTCATTGATCACGCCCCTGTAAGGCTTCATTCAGACGTCCGGATGCGTTTTGCGGATCCGATCCATCTATCAGTGGATCCGTAAAAATCATGCGGACGTCTGAATGGAGCTTTACAGGGGGTTGATCAATGACAGGGGGTAATCAATGACAGGGGGGTGATCAGGGAGTCTATATGGGGTGATCAGGGGTGATCAGGGGCTAATAAGGGGTTAATAAGTGACGGGGGGGGGTGTAGTGTAGTGTAGTGGTGCTTGGTGCTACTTTACTGAGCTACCTGTGTCCTCTGGTGGTCGATCCAAACAAAGGGGACCACCAGAGGACCAGGTAGCAGGTATATTAGACGCTGTTATCAAAACAGCGTCTAATATACCTGTTAGGGGTTAAAAAAATCACATCTCCAGCCTGCCAGCGAACGATCGCCGCTGGCAGGCTGGAGATCAACTCTCTTACCTTCCGTTCCTGTGAGCGCGCGCGCCTGTGTGCGCGCGTTCACAGGAAATCTCGGCCATCGCGAGATGACGCATATATGCGTGACTCTGCGCAGGGCTGCCACCTCCGGAACGCGATCCTGCGTTAGGCGGTCCGGAGGTGGTTAAAGAATGCTATTATTTTCCCTTATAACCATGATATAAGGGAAAATAATACAGTGAATAGACTGTCATCTTAGCAACCATTCGTGAAAATCGCTTGCGATTTTCACGCAGCCCCATTCACTTCTATGGGGCCTGCGTTGCGTGATAAACGCACAATATAGAGTATGCTGCGATTTTCACGCAACGCACAAGTGATGCGTGAAAATCACCCCTCATGTGCACAGCCCCATAGAAGTGAATGAGTCCGGTTTCGGTTCACCTCACGCATTGCACCCGCGCGGAAATCTTGCCCGTGTGAACCCAGCCTAAGTCTCTTCATGACATGCCTAAGAATTTCTTCTTATATGATTGTTCCTCCACATATCTATATACCGTACACACATGCCAAAACCATGGCTATATACATTAATCATATTGTGCCTTGAAGTCTGTTCCATGATCTGCCTCATTTCAGTTTCTCAGTAGAGCACAGCCAGGTGTCTGCATGGCTGGATCCTTGTGGAAACATTTATCAATTCAATGCAAATCCCAATGGATCTGAAGTGTCTTACCATTTTTGGTCTTGCACCTGTGTATGAAATATTTCCTCTGTGTTTCACATGATCTGCAAAAAGATTATCACCAGTATAATGTGCAAGAAAGCAAAGTGCAATTATCATTTATTCTTATACATTGTTTAAAGATAGATAGATAGATAGATAGATAGATAGATAGATAGATAGATAGATAGATAGATATGAGAGAGAGAGATAGATAGATAGATAGATAGATAGATAGATAGATAGATAGATAGATATGAGATAGATAGATAGATAGATAGATAGATAGATATGAGATAGATAGATAGAGAGATAGATAGATATGAGATAGATAGATATGAGATAGATAGATAGATAGATAGATAGATAGATAGATAGATAGATATGAGATAGATAGATAGATAGATAGATAGATAGATAGATAGATAGATAGATAGATAGATAGATAGATAATATAGATAGATATGAGATAGATAGATAATAGATAGATAGATAGATAGATAATAGATAGATAGATAATAGATAGATAGATAGATAGATAGATAGATAGATGATATAGATAGATATGAGATAGATAGATAATAGATAGATAGATAGATAGATAGATAGATAGATAGATAGATACAAATAAAGACAGTAAATTGCTTCATTCCGCTAGACTGTATTTGGCATAACTACAAGATGATAATAGTATGTCTTATGCTTTTATGTTAGCATTGTATTTTGGGCCGTCATCAGGGAGGTTCTCCGTCTCCAAGTATTCCTCTTTTCCCCTGCAGTGCCATTGTAAATTCAAAAATCGGAATGGGGGTGGGGGGATGAACACCAACGAAAGGGTTTGTACAGCACCATACAGGAACAGATGTTACAGGGCAGCAGTTTGCTGTTAACAATAACTTTACCTGCAGCTTCTGTGATAGGTGCATACTTGAAATATTCCACATGGGAGGCCCACACTGGAAACATTCCTGGAGCATGTCCGAATGGTACAAACAGATTGCCTCTAATGGACTGTGGCCGCTCTCCCTCAGCTGGGCTCTGTCTAACATTATGTTCAGTAGATTTTGTGTATGTGAGCAAAATGGAAAAAACCTAATGGGACTTTGCAGTATTTTTAATTAGGGATTGTATAATTGGAAAAATATAATTTCCTTGATATTCCTAATTAATTGTGTGAGCATTCCCTTGGTTTATATGCTAAAAATTATTTTGTAACATCATAAAAGAAACACGGATTGTTTGTATGATAGATAGATAGATAGATAGATAGATAGATAGATAGATAATGGATAGATAGATAGATAGATAGATAGATAGATAATGGATAGATAGATAATAGATAGATAGATTTGCAGTGTACCACTGCATAGCAGTGCTCTACTGCAAAGGGATAAAATGTGCTTTTATTTCTGGATACTTAAATGAGGGAAAGAAAAGTACAATGTGAGGAAACTTGCTTTTGAGAAAGACCCATGCCTATTAACTGCCTTTTTTCTGCCTTGACCTTTGACATTGCCAAAAAAAAATTAAATTAGCCTGTCCATGCAAAGTCTGCAAAGGTTCTCTAGGAATTCATAAAATAAAATTACTGAAAATACTCAGATATTACTTCATTATAAATATATTCCCAAATTAGTTATAATGGTTTGTTTTGTCTGGGGTGCAATCATCGGGGAAAATAAAATGGCTGCCGTCCTATTAGTGCACACAAAACCTGTCCTAATCACACAGCAGGACAAGTTACTTCACCACAGTGAGGTAAAAAGCTGCCTCATCCTCCTCTCTGCTCTGCTTGTCAGGGATTATGATCCTGAATAAAGATTATAAAATCTTCAGCTGAATCTCTGTAGGAATGGAGTTAATGAAGAGACATGAAGTACAGAGAGGATGGGCAGGACAGACTGTGGTAATGTGGGGCTGTAGTAATGGAGACTGCATACTAGAGCTGCTGCTCATTAGCCAGACCTCCACCTCCTCTCTGTACTTCACGTCTCCTCATGAACTCCATTCCTACAGATTCATCTGAAGTTCTTATCAGCTGTATTCAGGATCATAACCCCTGACAAGCAGAGCAGAGAGGAGGATGAGGCAGCTCTTTATCTCAGTGTGGTGAAGTAACTTGTCCTCCTGTGTGATAAGAACAGGTTTTGTGTGTACTAATATGACAGCAGCCATTTAGTTTCTCCTAATCATTGCTCCCTATACAAAGCTAGTCATTATAACTAATGAAAGGTATTTTGGAATATATTTGTAAAAAAAAGTAATATTTATATATTCTAATTTTCTTAATTCCCGGAGAACCCCTTTAAAAAGAGCCTGTCACCATGAAATGCAGTGCAATTGGCAGGTAGCATGTTATAGAGCATAAGCTGAGCAAATGTATATATAGTTTTGCTAAAAAAAAACAATAAAACTTGTAATTTTATACATTTAAATCACTGTTCTTTCTCTGCTCAAGACAGCCCATTCAGATATTCTTGCCAGATATGTCTATAGTAATTACTACTTCCATTCCCCATTATTATACCTCCATGATGTGCCAATCCTTTATTATTTCTACTAGAAGTTTCGAATGAATTGCCAGCAGCTTGAAGTAAAGGTACAGATGGGTGTTAATGGTTGGGGGGTGTTCCTGCATAGTCGGACACCAGCAGCACTGATTGGGCAGATTCAAACACATCTGCTACTGTTAGCACCCAGCAGTACCTTTACTGACATGTCAGGAGAGGTGACAGGTCCTCTTTAACAGTATTTAGAGGTTTGCTTTATAGCAACCACAATGGGCCATAGACACAATGAAGGAGAGGGAACCTAATTAGCTTCTATGGGAGAGTTTTTTAGGCATGCCCTGTGTAGAGGTCAGGAGGAAGTAGGTAAGCTTTGACGTTTCACGCATTGTGCAGGGTGGATCCTGTGTTATCTATATATTGGTGATATCTGTCATTCTTAAACTGCTTGTAATCATAAGGAGGTGATTGCTAAAAAGTGATCTGTACAGACCGAGAAGTGACATCTATTATTAGGCTTAGTGGCTAGTGTTAAAACTGTAGTATTTTAGGATTTTTTTTAAAACATAGTTTGTGACTTGGAAAATTACACAAACCTATAGGGCTGCTACTTGGTAATCTTCCTGTTTGTATCTGACTTGTTTGACATCAAAGTCCATTGTCGTGCACTGTAGTTTATTTATCTACAATGCATTCAGAAAGTCTTCAAACCCTTTAAATTTTTACACATTTTGTTATGTTGCAGCCAGGGGGGTGCCTAGCCTTTCTGCTGCCTGAGCCGAAAACCTAAACATTACAGCGCCACAAAACATACAGGGTAATACGGCACCACATACCTCTTACATCCAGTGATGTCTCCTCTGATGTAGACATTCTCTTTCCTTATGTTCTCCATTCAGACCAGACAGTAATGATGATTTCTTTCAACCATCTCTTGTCTCTGCAGAGTTTGACAAACAGATATGTTAGTTTACTACTTTTCCATCTTCCTCCCCACCTTCTGAACACCCCATTCTACCACCTCTAATACTATGCCCACTGTGCTCCCCAATACTATACTGCAGAAACACGGGTAGTCCACCTGAAAATACTAGTACCACATAGATAGTGCCCCCTTCAATAATTATTAGCACACAGTGCCCCAAAAAATAACTGTGCCCAGCAAATAGTGTCCCTGACACTTATTTTAAATATAGTGTACTCCAAAAATAATTGTGCTAAGCTGATACATTTCCATGATGCCCCCACTGTAACAGTTCTCCCAAAAGTAATAATTCTCTGCCAGAGTGCACTATGTGGTAACAGTGCCCCCAATAGTATTAAAGTCCCTCATTTTGCCCTCAGAAGTAATAATGCTCCCATAGCGCCCATACTAGTAATCATGTTCCCCATAGTCCCCCAGCAGTAATAAAGCCCCCCATATTGCCTTCAGTAGTAATAATGTTTCTTATAATATGTGCCTGTGCAAAAATACTCCCATATAATGCATGCCAATACAAAAAAAGGCCACTTATAATGTTTGCCAGTAAAATAATTCCCCCTTACAATGTGTGCCAGTACAAAAATACCCCCTCATGTGTGCCAATACAAAAAATACTCCCTTTTACTGCCCCCAGTAGAACAAATGTCTCCATAGTGGCCCTCTTGTGTGCTAATATAAAAAATACCCCCTTATAATTTGTGCCAGTACAAAAAATCTCCCTTATAATGTGCATCATTACAAAAAATGCTCCTTTATAATGTGTCAGTACAAAAAAAGTCCCCCTTTTAGTGCCCCCAGTAGAATGAATATCCCCAATGGCCCTTTATAGTTTGTGACAGTACAAAAATGCTCCGTATTAGAGCCTCCAATGTCCCCATAGTGCTTCCCCCATTGTGGCCCAACAGCATGATGTAAAAAAAAAAATCTTAAACTCAATTACTTACCTCCATTCTGCTGTCAGCGATGCGGTCTAAGACAAAGACCTTTTCCGGTCTGTGCCCTGAACTGGATGCAGCCCAACTCAGGCAGTGCGATGATGATGACTCCGGCCTCTGGTAGGCTTTAGTCCTAATTCATGTAGCCTATTAGATGTAAGGGTGGGGCAGGGAGACATCTCTCCCATGCCCCACAGCAGCATTCAACTGTATCGCTGTCCTGCCAACAGTGATGCTGTTGAATATGCAGAGATGAATATGCCCTCTATTTGCCCCAACCTGGTGCCGCCTGAGGTAATCGCCTCACCTTGCCTCATTGGCGGTGCACACCTGGTTGCAGCTTTGTGCTAAAATAAAAAAAAATTAGTTTTCCTCCATCAATTTGCACTCAGTAATCTACAATGAGAAAATGGAAACAGAATATTAGATGTTTTAGAAAAATTATTTAAAAGGAAAAACTAAGATTTTTGCATGGACATAAGTATTCAGACCTTTTGCTTGTGTGAGACAGTGACAGGTCTCACACAGCTTAGAGGCAAGGAAGGGGTGGATAGTTCGGTCCACACCCCTATTCCACCACAGGCGAGACCAGCTGGAGGTACTCAGCCTGGCACAAAGCACCTCCCAGGGTGTCAGCAAGGGGGGAGTGTGTTACCTGTGGACAGAGGCCTGGAGGCTCTGTCTGGGTGGTCTCAGCCGGGCAAGGCTGAGGTACCACAAGGCTGGGAGATAGCCTGGAGTTGGGTGACGAAGCGACGACTGGGAGGGTCGCAGGGCTATAGTCAGGCGGACTACTAGGCCCCAATCCCCCACAATAAACACTGAACTGGAGACAGTGGGCTTACTGGACTCTGTATAGCCAGGAGGCCGTGGGACATTGGCTGACAAAGCCGCATGGGTTCACAGGGTGTGAACTGTGACTTAGGTGAGTCAGGAACTTCATGTTTAGTTAGAGCCCAGACGGGCGGGTGTTTATTTTGTATTATTTATGTTTGGTTTGCTGAGGCACAATAAATGCACTGTTTGGACATGAAACCTGGTGTCCTGAAGACGATTCTTGTGAGAATGACCCCCGAATAAGAGACGATCCCTTACAATTGGTGTCGGATGTGGGCAAGTTGTCCATGAGAGAAGGGCAACGGTCAGATGCTAGGAGCAACGATGAGAAAGAGCAGGTGCTGCTGAATCCTGCTGTGCTCTGGAGTTAAAGGGCTGGAAGCCTGCTTGTCCAGTGGAGCAGGTGCTGCTCATGCTTTTGTGGACTATTTTGCTGTAGTGCAAGTAAAACTTTAGTGAATTAAAGGGCCAGTAGCCCAGCAAAACTGGACTTGTGGCTGAAAGTTTTTCCTGCTACCATGGGTCTCAGGGAAGAGTACATCCGGCAGCGCTGGCGCATATGCAGCGTACTCAAGTTAGGTTTAGAAATGTTCCTGGGTGTTGTAGTGCAATAGACAGTAACCTGAGACGGCTGACTCTCTGCAAGGGCAGGTGATGATGAGAAATGTTCGTGACGCCAGTGCCAATTAAACGGTGGCACGCCGTTTGCTGATAGCAGGAATAACTGAGGAACCACATGATGTTTAAAACAGAATTCAAACTTTAGTAGTCATCATATAGGGACATTGACGGAAGCGCAGTTCCTTTGAAGACAGTTGATTTTCAATACAGTTGATGCAGGCAATATATATATATATAGCAAGGTGACTTCAGAGTGTTAAACACAGGACTTGCAGTACAGGCAGCTTGCACTCTATTCCTGACTGATCCTGGAACATAGAAACTCTTCTCCAAGGCCCACTGCCCTAGCTCTGGCGTATATCCTTGGTTTTATCTCTATCAAGTACCTCCTCTGTAGTCTTGAGTACCTCTTGCTTTTCTTGACTTGCCTCTGTCTCTCTCTCAGTGTCCTCAGGCTGATTAGCTGTGGTGTTCCTGCTTCTGCATATATAAATTCAGGAGGGGAACCTTTTCCTTGGATCTGGAACCCGGTTACAGGGACTGCATTACCCTCTCCTGGTCCACAGGCTTCAGGCCTGGACTTGACTCTGACATAGTCTAATCTCTGGTTAGACTAGACTACAGACTTCAGACTCCAACTACAACTCTAGACTCCAACTACAACTAACTTTCCTTTCCCTGACTGGGCCTTATATAAACTAGGGCTCCCTAGCTCCCTCTAGTGACTAAGAGCTGGAATGACACCCCTAGCAGGCCTGTACATGCACATTTTACAGCAACAGGGAAAAACATAGCATTACATTACATTACATTTTATAAAGATAACTTATACCAACTTCCCCATAAATAAGGGGGACGACAGCACACAAGTGACCCTTCTGTAGTGACTGGCATTACAGTCCCCATACACTACATACCCCACTGCTTTAAGCTGAGTACGACCTCGTACTCCATCAGGGCCCGCCCAACTGGAATTTCTACCTGAAACAGAAAAAGACACATGCAGGCATACATATATGTAATTCATCTGCATTTACATTCATATCAGGTCCAATTGGCAAAGGTGAAGGGTGGTGACAAGGGGCGTCGTTCTCTTCTCTCAGGATAGTGAATGGAACTGGGGCGCTGACCTGGCACAGCGTGACATTAATACCAGGATAGTCCATATGTGCAAATTGTCCTTAATAGAACAGCAAGAAACGGTAAAACAGTATAAAAGTTCTTGGAGGCTCAAAGAACAAATATGAGTCCGTACCCAGGTTACTTTCCTATAAATCACAGAGGCTCTCATGCGGTGGAGTCCATCTCTGGGCACATTTCCCTTTAAAAGAGCAAAAATCTCAGAGGCTCAGGTTCTTTTGAGTCTATCTCCGGGCACGGTTCCTTAGTATCAAGTTGCACAATATAAAACAAGTGTTGTAATACCCCTGATCAACCTGAAAAGGGGGTTAAGGGTAAAAGGTGCAACAAAGGAACAGGCACAACTTGGCGTGGGATAGCAAAAGCAGGCAGGAGGTCCTGGAAACAAACTTGGCTTCGTTGACTTTAATACTTCAGTGGTTAACACCTACCACTGAGCCGTGGATAAACTGGCAGCAGCAACAAACGACCAGGAAACATAGGACTCCTGTCCTGGAAGGGTTAAGCTTTCAACATCATTTTTTTTTGAGCAAAATAAATCAAAGGCCTAGCAGGCTGATTCACAGTGGCAGGTCATAATCACCTGGCTCTGCTGGCAAATACGGCCTGTAGTAGTCCTCTACAGGGGGATGTGCCCACATCACGGTGTTAGGGGGCAGCTGCAAAGTGAAGGGACCCCTAATAGGTATTGGCCCCATAGGCCCAGGGGCAAACACTCTTGTGGACCGTACCGGTCCCGGCATAAGATTGTGGGTTGTGCTGCATTGGGTACCGCCGCCGCAAGCGGTCCGGTGGGCTCTGTGCAGCAATTCACAGGAATAGTGGGTCTTCTTTGGGGCCTGGACGGAGCAGTGTTAGCAGACGGTGGTTTACGGGTGGTGATAGGCACCCTTACCTCGTCTCCTTTAGGCGGCGTCTGGATCCTGGTGGTGGCAATCTTGCGCAGCTCCCGCAACTTCTCCTCCAGCCGGACGATCTGGTCACCTATACTCTCAGGGTCCGAATCGCTGTCCTCTGCTGGCGCCGCCGGCGCAGGTACAGTACACGATGCGTCGGACGCGGCCGCTGCAGGCTCCGGTGGCGCATCTGGTCTCCGACCTTTACGGATATTTTCCAGGGTAACGCGGAGTCCTTTTAAATTTTCCAGGTCTTGGATGGTCTTCTCCCGACGAGGCAGCTCGGGGGAAGGATAGGGGCTCACCCATTTTTCCAACACGGTTGGCTGCCAGAAGACGTTAGGCCCAATGAAGGAGCTCCGCTCCTGGAAGGCGTGATGGGCCTGTTCTGGAGAGCGTTCAGGTTCTCGCTCGCAGCCAGAGTAGTCTTCTTCTGCCCCCCAGTCCTCCGGTTCTCGCTTGGGACGGGTCACGGCAGTTGCATATGGGCCTCTCAGGCTCTCGGCAGGGGTGAACTCCACCTCCTCTCCCTCGCGGAGGCTATGCTGGTACGAAGGGAGGTAGTCTCTCTTAACAGATCTCCTGTTGACGTATAAGTCTCTGCCAGTTAGGTAGTCTTGTATGAACCCGTAGCCACGGGTTTTGTCAAAGGACACCACCAACCCCTTTCTCCTTTCCAGGCGGGGTTGGGTGTTGGTGTGTCGTTCATGGATAGTCTTGGTCAGTTCCTCATAATATATTTTAGTCTTTGTATTCCGCTTTATAGCGGCCTCCCGGATCTCTGCCATTAAGGAGGACCACTTGAAAGAGGGATGAAAGAAGTCTCTCCAAGAGCCATAGCAGGGCTCTGGTTCTTTCTCCCGTGGCGGGCAGGCGGGTCTCTCCGGTCCCGGAGAGTAGGCCGGTGGAGCCTCCTCAGGCTCTACACCAACATCATCCATTTTCAGTATTTCAGGCGCGGACGTGGCAGCAAAGCAGTGCTCACTCTCCAACATGCTCGATCCTTCTCTGGAGAGCGACAGGGTGGCGCCAATAAGATCAGCCAGATCCTCCCATTGCACTGGGAGGCCGCCCCCCAGGTATTCCAGTATGGGGAAGGCGGAGTCCATGCTGGCAGACATGCAAATGTCCAGATAAGCAGTGGCGCCTGACCTTGAACCTTTTCCCGCTTTTTCATCAGAAAGGCGCTAACTTTTCCCGCATTTTCGGGATGAAGATGACGCAGCAGTAATTTCAGCAAGCTCAGCGGCCATCTTTAGTAGAAACGCTGTCTATTCACTGACAGCAAGCAGGATGATGAAAAGTCCACAAAACCACACTCCGGTGTGGCGATTTTCTTCCTCTTGATAGCGCAACACTGCACAGCGCTTTTTGGAGGTTTTAGGCACACTTTGGGTATGTTTTTCAGTCCACAAAGTCCACTTTAATAAAACAGGCAATTTGTCACTTTGGTCACAGGGCAACTGTATAAGGCACAAAGTTCACGCTTCTTGCACTAGAAAGCGTGCGTATCCTGTTCGTGACGCCAAAAGAGAGGTGCAGCGTACTCAAGTTAGGTGTAGAAATGTTCCTGGGTGTTGTAGTGCAATAGACACTAACCTGAGACGGCTGACTCTCTGCAAGGGCAGATGATGATGAGAAATGTTCGTGACGCCAGTGCCAATTAAACGGTGGCACGCCGTTTTCTGATAGCAGGAATAACTGAGGAACCACGTGATGTTTAAAACAGAATTCAAACTTTAGTAGTCATCATATAGGGACATTGACGGAAGCGCAGTTCCTTTGAAGACAGTTGATTTTCAATACAGTTGATGCAGGCAATATATATATATATAGCAAGGTGACTTCAGAGTGTTAAACACAGGACTTGCAGTACAGGCAGCTTGCACTCTATTCCTGACTGATCCTGGAACATAGAAACTCTTCTCCAAGGCCCACTGCCCTAGCTCTGGCGTATATCCTTGGTTTTATCTCTATCAAGTACCTCCTCTGTAGTCTTGAGTACCTCTTGCTTTTCTTGACTTGCCTCTGTCTCTCTCTCAGTGTCCTCAGGCTGATTAGCTGTGGTGTTCCTGCTTCTGCATATATAAATTCAGGAGGGGAACCTTTTCCTTGGATCTGGAACCCGGTTACAGGGACTGCATTACCCTCTCCTGGTCCACAGGCTTCAGGCCTGGACTTGACTCTGACATAGTCTAATCTCTGGTTAGACTAGACTACAGACTTCAGACTCCAACTACAACTCTAGACTCCAACTACAACTAACTTTCCTTTCCCTGACTGGGCCTTATATAAACTAGGGCTCCCTAGCTCCCTCTAGTGACTAAGAGCTGGAATGACACCCCTAGCAGGCCTGTACATGCACATTTTACAGCAACAGGGAAAAACATAGCATTACATTACATTACATTTTATAAAGATAACTTATACCAACTTCCCCATAAATAAGGGGGACGACAGCACACAAGTGACCCTTCTGTAGTGACTGGCATTACAGTCCCCATACACTACATACCCCACTGCTTTAAGCTGAGTACGACCTCGTACTCCATCAGGGCCCGCCCAACTGGAATTTCTACCTGAAACAGAAAAAGACACATGCAGGCATACATATATGTAATTCATCTGCATTTACATTCATATCAGGTCCAATTGGCAAAGGTGAAGGGTGGTGACAAGGGGCGTCGTTCTCTTCTCTCAGGATAGTGAATGGAACTGGGGCGCTGACCTGGCACAGCATGACATTAATACCAGGATAGTCCATATGTGCAAATTGTCCTTAATAGAACAGCAAGAAACGGTAAAACAGTATAAAAGTTCTTGGAGGCTCAAAGAACAAATATGAGTCCGTACCCAGGTTACTTTCCTATAAATCACAGAGGCTCTCATGCGGTGGAGTCCATCTCTGGGCACATTTCCCTTTAAAAGAGCAAAAATCTCAGAGGCTCAGGTTCTTTTGAGTCTATCTCCGGGCACGGTTCCTTAGTATCAAGTTGCACAATATAAAACAAGTGTTGTAATACCCCTGATCAACCTGAAAAGGGGGTTAAGGGTAAAAGGTGCAACAAAGGAACAGGCACAACTTGGCGTGGGATAGCAAAAGCAGGCAGGAGGTCCTGGAAACAAACTTGGCTTCGTTGACTTTAATACTTCAGTGGTTAACACCTACCACTGAGCCGTGGATAAACTGGCAGCAGCAACAAACGACCAGGAAACATAGGACTCCTGTCCTGGAAGGGTTAAGCTTTCAACATCATTTTTTTTTGAGCAAAATAAATCAAAGGCCTAGCAGGCTGATTCACAGTGGCAGGTCATAATCACCTGGCTCTGCTGGCAAATACGGCCTGTAGTAGTCCTCTACAGGGGGATGTGCCCACATCACGGTGTTAGGGGGCAGCTGCAAAGTGAAGGGACCCCTAATAGGTATTGGCCCCATAGGCCCAGGGGCAAACACTCTTGTGGACCGTACCGGTCCCGACATAATGATTGTGGGTTGTGCTGCATTGGGTACCGCCGCCGCAAGCGGTCCGGTGGGCTCTGTGCAGCAATTCACAGGAATAGTGGGTCTTCTTTGGGGCCTGGACGGAGCAGTGTTAGCAGACGGTGGTTTACGGGTGGTGACAGGCACCCTTACCTCGTCTCCTTTAGGCGGCGTCTGGATCCTGGCGGTGGCAATCTTGCGCAGCTCCCGCAACTTCTCCTCCAGCCGGACGATCTGGTCACCTATACTCTCAGGGTCCGAATCGCTGTCCTCTGCTGGCGCCGCCGGCGCAGGTACAGTACACGATGCGTCGGACGCGGCCGCTGCAGGCTCCGGTGGCGCATCTGGTCTCCGACCTTTACGGATATTTTCCAGGGTAACGCGGAGTCCTTTTAAATTTTCCAGGTCTTGGATGGTCTTCTCCCGACGAGGCAGCTCGGGGGAAGGATAGGGGCTCACCCATTTTTCCAACACGGTTGGCTGCCAGAAGACGTTAGGCCCAATGAAGGAGCTCCGCTCCTGGAAGGCGTGGTGGGCCTGTTCTGGAGAGCGTTCAGGTTCTCGCTCGCAGCCAGAGTAGTCTTCTTCTGCCTCCCAGTCCTCCGGTTCTCGCTTGGGACGGGTCACGGCAGTTGCATATGGGCCTCTCAGGCTCTCGGCAGGGGTGAACTCCACCTCCTCTCCCTCGCGGAGGCTATGCTGGTACGAAGGGAGGTAGTCTCTCTTAACAGATCTCCTGTTGACGTATAAGTCTCTGCCAGTTAGGTAGTCTTGTATGAACCCGTAGCCACGGGTTTTGTCAAAGGACACCACCAACCCCTTTCTCCTTTCCAGGCGGGGTTGGGTGTTGGTGTGTCGTTCATGGATAGTCTTGGTCAGTTCCTCATAATATATTTTAGTCTTTGTATTCCGCTTTATAGCGGCCTCCCGGATCTCTGCCATTAAGGAGGACCACTTGAAAGAGGGATGAAAGAAGTCTCTCCAAGAGCCATAGCAGGGCTCTGGTTCTTTCTCCCGTGGCGGGCAGGCGGGTCTCTCCGGTCCCGGAGAGTAGGCCGGTGGAGCCTCCTCAGGCTCTACACCAACATCATCCATTTTCAGTATTTCAGGCGCGGACGTGGCAGCAAAGCAGTGCTCACTCTCCAACATGCTCGATCCTTCTCTGGAGAGCGACAGGGTGGCGCCAATAAGATCAGCCAGATCCTCCCATTGCACTGGGAGGCCGCCCCCCAGGTATTCCAGTATGGGGAAGGCGGAGTCCATGCTGGCAGACATGCAAATGTCCAGATAAGCAGTGGCGCCTGACCTTGAACCTTTTCCCGCTTTTTCATCAGAAAGGCGCTAACTTTTCCCGCATTTTCGGGATGAAGATGACGCAGCAGTAATTTCAGCAAGCTCAGCGGCCATCTTTAGTAGAAACGCTGTCTATTCACTGACAGCAAGCAGGATGATGAAAAGTCCACAAAACCACACTCCGGTGTGGCGATTTTCTTCCTCTTGATAGCGCAACACTGCACAGCGCTTTTTGGAGGTTTTAGGCACACTTTGGGTATGTTTTTCAGTCCACAAAGTCCACTTTAATAAAACAGGCAATTTGTCACTTTGGTCACAGGGCAACTGTATAAGGCACAAAGTTCACGCTTCTTGCACTAGAAAGCGTGCGTATCCTGTTCGTGACGCCAAAAGAGAGGTGCAGCGTACTCAAGTTAGGTGTAGAAATGTTCCTGGGTGTTGTAGTGCAATAGACACTAACCTGAGACGGCTGACTCTCTGCAAGGGCAGATGATGATGAGAAATGTTCGTGACGCCAGTGCCAATTAAACGGTGGCACGCCGTTTGCTGATAGCAGGAATAACTGAGGAACCACGTGATGTTTAAAACAGAATTCAAACTTTAGTAGTCATCATATAGGGACATTGACGGAAGCGCAGTTCCTTTGAAGACAGTTGATTTTCAATACAGTTGATGCAGGCAATATATATATATATAGCAAGGTGACTTCAGAGTGTTAAACACAGGACTTGCAGTACAGGCAGCTTGCACTCTATTCCTGACTGATCCTGGAACATAGAAACTCTTCTCCAAGGCCCACTGCCCTAGCTCTGGCGTATATCCTTGGTTTTATCTCTATCAAGTACCTCCTCTGTAGTCTTGAGTACCTCTTGCTTTTCTTGACTTGCCTCTGTCTCTCTCTCAGTGTCCTCAGGCTGATTAGCTGTGGTGTTCCTGCTTCTGCATATATAAATTCAGGAGGGGAACCTTTTCCTTGGATCTGGAACCCGGTTACAGGGACTGCATTACCCTCTCCTGGTCCACAGGCTTCAGGCCTGGACTTGACTCTGACATAGTCTAATCTCTGGTTAGACTAGACTACAGACTTCAGACTCCAACTACAACTCTAGACTCCAACTACAACTAACTTTCCTTTCCCTGACTGGGCCTTATATAAACTAGGGCTCCCTAGCTCCCTCTAGTGACTAAGAGCTGGAATGACACCCCTAGCAGGCCTGTACATGCACATTTTACAGCAACAGGGAAATACATAGCATTACATTACATTACATTTTATAAAGATAACTTATACCAACTTCCCCATAAATAAGGGGGACGACAGCACACAAGTGACCCTTCTGTAGTGACGGGCATTACAGTCCCCGTACACTACACATACAGCAGGCAGAAGAAATGGCCATAGCAATTGGCTACACTAAAAATGAATTGGCGAAATTTGATGCAGAGCGAGAGGCTTTGGAGGCGCAGTTGCAGCTGGCCTTGAGAAATGGGTTCTCAACACTGTATGGACCCTGTAAAAAGTTCCAAGAGGTTGGTGGTGTTCCGGGACTATCCGGGGAAAAGCAAAGATATGCCGTTGCCAATGGCAACCGTCGGGAAGCTAAAGTACGGGAGAGCAGTTAGACTCTCAGGAGGTCGAGTGTTCCCTACCAGTGGAGACAGAGTCCTAGAAAGGATGTGCCGAGGATCTGCGAGGCGGTTGCTAAGGGCGACCAACCACAACAGCGTGCGGCTGTCCAGCAGTTATGGAGCGGATCAAGTGGCTCATATTCTGCGGCTGGAGTATCCTTGGCTTCCAGGACTGCTAAACCCGTGACATCGCTGGGTAAGATTGTTCCTGTTATTGATTATGTGGCAGACCCAGTGACAGTAAGCCGGCGGCAGTTGATACCTGTCGGGCCGGTATGTGATAAGTCGCGGAGGCAAGAAACTATTGCGAAAATGTGTGATAACATGGAAAAACCAGTGTCTGAACAGGCGGGTAAGCTTGTTGTGATTGCTCCCTCGCAGGAATCTGCAGGGAAGAATGTTCTTGTGTTACCCAAAATGCCCGGAATCAAGGCTAGACATGGGATGACAAGGATCCGGGATCCCATGCTAGCCCGGGTAAGACGTAGCACAATATTGAAACCTGAGACTGGTAAAATAATAAAGGTGCTGGACAGTCGTGCGGATAAGGATTATCCACTGATTTTCACTGAGCGTCAGACTCCAATGAGAACAGGGACTTATGAACTGGATGTTACAGATACGCTCATGCATGAGGGAGTGTTGGGGTGTAACTTTCCCTTATGCTGGGAGTTGTGGAGTAATGGAGACACTTCTGCAGAGAGTGCAAAAACTCCTGCAGAACTTGTACCGGTCCCTTTAAGTGAACGTGTAAGGGAAAGGACCATTGAAAACAGTGATGTAGTTGAAGTGAAAAATGAAAATGTGAGGTCATGTGAAGTATATGATGATGACATGCCTTTTCCCTTTCAGGAGGTGATCAGGAGAGAAGTGCCCCCTCCTGATAAAATTATATGTGATACAAAAATGCTGGTTAATGTTGTAGGCCCAGAGGGTGTACCACACGTACCAGAGGTGGATATGCAGTACCCACAGGGTTATTTGGTTGCTGGGGAAGTGTCCAATGTGGGGATTAGCGCATCGGTGCCCCTAGAGGTCAGAACTGATAATGATGACACAAGTAATATAAGTGACGCATGTGCCATGGCCGATAGCAACTTAGAGTGAGAGGCTGCCATGTCGAGGTCTAGCCAAATTGACGTAGTTACGGGTAGCAACCAGACGATAATTGTACCTGACGTGACTAGAGTTGAGTGGGGAGACACCAGCCTAGTGTCTGAGACCCATATTCAGGCAGCGGTAGATGACCTGACCTGTCAGTATAGCTGCAATCAGGAAGATGATTTCTCTCTCTCTCCACACGGTCCCTAGATACGATAGAGAAGGAACAAAAGTTTGGCCAGCTTCTGGCTGAAGAGAAATGCATATCTGCTCGATATGCCGAAGAACGTGACCGAGCGGAGGCTGATGCTCAGGGGAAAGAGTCCAAGGCCCTCTCCTTGGCTAGAGCCCTTGAAGAAGCACTTGAGGAGCATGCTGAATTTGAGAGGCTGGAAAAGCGACTCAGAGCCAAGATAGATGATCTTGTGAGCTCAAAGGATGTAGTCGGGAAGAACGTCTATGAGTGGGAGAAGTCTAAGTTAGAGCCTATTAAGAATGAGTCTGGAGATGGTGGCACTGCGGTGCTGGCTGAGGCAGAGAAGATGGAAGATGCTTCTGCTGAACCAGTTGATGGGGCTGATGTGGATGCCGAAGACCACAGACCCGTGGTAGCGTGTAGCCCAGGCCTGGAAGATGTCCCCCCTGCATACAAGGCCTTCCAAATAGCCAGCAGCCTGTTGGGGAAGAAGTACGAGGAGGTGAACGATCAGTTTTTGGATCCTGGCTATTACGATGGGATGGGCTGTCTCTCCTGACTCCTCCCCAAAAGGAGAACAGTGTCCTGGGTGAGCTTCTGAAGAAAATGACAGAAGATGAGGAGTCTGCTGAAGACCCTGGTGCCTCCTGCCTCGATGAGAAAGAGGGGGAGGGGTTAGCAGGGCAAGTGTATGGTGCCATATCCGAGAAGGATGAGAAGGCGGGCAAAGAGACTGGAGACTTCGAGAAGACAAAGGCTGAAAAAGTTAAGGCCGATGTGTTGGTTGACATGAAGTCCCCAGGTGCTACAGAGACCAAAGTTAAGCCAAAGGGAGCTGCGGCTGAAGTGGAAAAAGCCACAAAAGAAGCAGAGGTCTCTGAAACTGCCACCGTAGCTGGCGTAACTACTGCTGGAAAGAAGTAAAAAGTGACCCAGATGCACGTAAAAGAAACGAGCTGGGGCAAGCATGCTCTGCTGAAGGAGCCCTTCAAAGCAAAGGAGAAAGTGTCTGGACATGACCATGACTGGGAACAGTTCAGTCAAGAGTTGCAGCAGTCCAAGAAAGGATGTGAGGCACATGTACAGGAGCCAGAGGATATAAAAAGAGAGAGAGATCAAAATATACGACAGCGCATCATTATCACTCGGGAAAGAGTAGAAAAAGATTATCTGGCCATTAGATGGGTACATGAGGCCGTTAGGCAGTTTCTGTTAGACAAGATGTTGGTTTTGGTGATAAACCAAGCTCTGCTGGCGTGGGTCTGGCAGAACAAAGGGAAAGTACGTGTCACCGAGGTTCCTGGCCTCGGTGAAATAAGAACCGGTAATTTTCTGTGTCAGCGGCAGCTAGTGCTCGCTGACTGTGTTACTTAGTGTGGCTGTAAAGCCAATCTGGGCCGGTTCTTATTGGGAGCAGCCAAAGAGCAGGGTGGGTGGCTGTTCCCCACGTCCAGGCCAGGTGGATACCCTCTCACCAGCCTCCCCTGGTTATGCAGGTGTTCACCCTCACAGGCTTGAACAAAGGGGTGGGTATGTGAGACAGTGACAGGTCTCACACAGCTTAGAGGCAAGGAAGGGGTGGATAGTTCAGTCCACACCCCTATTCCACCACAGGCGAGACCAGCTGGAGGTAATTAGGCTGGCACAAAGCCCCTCCCAGGGTGTCAGCAAGGGGGGAGTGTGTTACCTGTGGACAGAGGCCTGGAGGCTCTGTCTGGGTGGTCTCAGCCGGGCAAGGCTGAGGGACCACAAGGCTGGGAGATAGCCTGGAGTTGGGTGATGAAGCGACGCCTTTGAGGGTCGCAGGGCTATAGTCAGGCGGACTACTAAGCCCCAATCCCCCACAAGAGACACTGGTCTGGAGGCAGTGGGCGTACTGTGCTCTGTACAGCCAGGAGGCTGTGGGACATTGGCTGACAAAGCCGCATGGGTTCACAGGGTGTGAACTGTGACTTAGGTGAGTCAGGAACTTCATGTTTAGTTAGAGCCCAGACGGGCGGGTGTTTATTTTGTATTATTTATGTTTGGTTTGCTGAGGCACAATAAATGCACTGTTTGGACATGAAACCTGGTGTCCTGAAGACGATTCTTGTGAGAATGACCCCCGAATAAGAGACGATCCCTTACACTTGAAATTTAGCTCTGATGGCCTATCATTTCTCTTTCAGATGTTTCTACACCAACCTGTTATTGTGTATAGAGCTAAGGACATGGGTTGCTAGATGGCCCCAAGCCCATCCGCAATACCCAGACCTCATAGCTCTGTGTGCTTTTATTGTGTAAAAAAAAATAAAGATTTGATAGATATGCAAATTAGCCTTAGATGAGTCCTGTCCCTGACTCCTCTCATGGACAGGACTCATCTCAGGTTAATTTGCATATGTATCAAATCGGTTTATTTACACAATAAAAGCACACAGAGCTATGGGGACTGAGTATTGCGGATGTGCTACCGGCCATCTAGCAACCCATGGCCTCAGCTCTATACACAAGATCCCGGTGACAGGTTCCCTTTAATTGAACATCTGTGGTAGGTACATTCAGTTGATTGGACATGATTTGGAAAGACACACTCCTGTCTATATAAAGTCACAAGTAACAATGCATTACAGAATATCTGTAAAGAATAAATCAAGGCAACTGGACTTACTGTAGATTTCTTGAAAACGTTTCACTCGTTCTTCCAACGAGCTCTCTCAATTCTGAGTGCATTACAGAGCAAAAACCAAGCTATTTGGAGGAAAGAACTGCCTGTAGAGCTCAGAGACAGGATGGTGTGGAGGCACAGACAGTCCCCATCCAACCTGACAGAGCTTGAGAGGATCTGCAGACAAGAATAGTAGAAAATCCCCCAATACAGGTGTGCAGATCTTGTGGCATCAAACCCAAGAAGATTGGAGGCCATAATCACTACCAAATGTGTTTCAATTAAGTACTGAGTAAAGGGCCTGAATATTTATGTCAATGCAACATTTTAGTTTTTGCTTTTTAATAAATTAGCAAAGATTTCGAACCTTCTGTTTTCACTTTGTCATTATGCAGTATTGAGTGCAGAAGATGGGGGGAAACAAAAAATTTGTTTTTTTACTTTAGTACAAGGCTTTCCGAATACATTGTATGCTTCATTCATGAACTTATTCCAGACCGCCAATAGACATTACATGCCCAGACGGTCCGCCTTTATCTGCAAAGACATTCCGGAAGTGACAGCCTGGCTCCCCATAGAGCAGGCAGAGATGGTTTTTTACTGTTCTTGACTTCTCCATTGCCTTATGAGCGCTATGTATATATACAGATCAGGCAATGTCAATGCCGTTTCCTTCTTTCATTCCAGTAGTCTGTCTTACCAGACCCAGATCAGCTCTGCATTGTATGTCAAGAGGTTGCATTCCTTGTGTTAATTCAAGCCAATATGTCAGCCACAGTTACAGTAGAAATCATCAATTAAAAAAATTATAATTTCAAAATGCCTCAAACATTCTTGTATTTACTTAACCACCTCAGCCCCCCTAGCTTAAACACCCTTAAAGGGAACCTGTCATGTGGATATTTGATTATAATCTAACTAATTATATACAATCATTAACTACTAAAAAGTGCCTTAGATGTATTCACTTACTGGTGTGACAGATGGTTACCTCATAATATACACACAAAGATGCCACATGCCGCACGCTAATGAGCTGATTTGAGTCCAGTGTGATGTCAGTGAGTCCAGCGTTTATTTAATTAACAGCTATAGCCACTCCCCTGCCCATCTGCTGCTGATTCCTATGGAAAATAACTGTCAATCAGCAGCAGGTAGGCGGGGAGAGTCAGGAGCTCATGAATATTCATGACTCATCATTATCAGCTGGAGCTTTTCAATACAAGATGTTGGCAGATTGACTGGGTCAATTAAAGAAAGTGACCCAGCATTGTGCTAAGAGAATCAGTCACTTATCTATGTTGCCCTTAGTTAGGACACCATAAAACTGGTGACAGGTCCCCTTTAATGACCAGGCCACTTTTTACACTTCTGCACTACACTAATTTCACCGTTTATTGCTCGGTCATGCAACTTACCACCCAAATGAATTTTACCTCCTTTTCTTCTCACTAATAGAGCTTTCATTTGGTGGTATTTCATTGCTGCTGACATTTTTACATTTTTTGTTATTAATTGAAATTTAACTACATTTTTGCAAAAAAATGACATTTTTCACTTTCAGTTGTAAATTTTTTCAAAAAAACAACATCCATATATAAATTTTTCTCAATTTTTCTACATGTCTTTGATTAAAAAAAAATGTTTGGGTAAAAAAAAAAATGGTTTGGGTAAAAGTTATAGCGTTTACAAACTATGGTACAAAAATGTGAATTTCCGCTTTTTGAAGCAGCACTGACTTTCTGAGCACCTGTCATGTTTCCTGAGGTTCTACAATGCCCAGACAGTAGAAAAACCCCACAAATGACCCCATTTCGGAAAGTAGACACCCTAAGGTATTCACTGATGGGCATAGTGAGTTCATAGAACTTTTTATTTTTTGTCACAAGTTAGCGGAAAATGATTTTATATATTTATTTTTCTTACAAAGTCTCATATTCCACTAACTTGTGACAAAAAATAAAAACTTCCATGAACTCACTATGCCCATCACGAAATACCTTGGGGTGTCTTCTTTCCAAAATGGGGTCACTTGTGGGGTAGTTATGTGTTTTGGCCGAGATATTTCTCTCACCCAGCATGGGTATATGTAAAATGGCACCCCAAAACACATTCCCCAACTTCTCCTGAGTACGGCGATACCAGATGTGTGACACTTTTTTGCAGCCTAGGTGGGCAAAGGGGCCCACATTCCAAAGAGCACCTTTAGGATTTCACAGGTCATTTTTTACACATTTTGATTTCAAAATACTTCCCACACATTAGGGCCCCTAAATTGCCAGGGCAGTATAACTACCCCACAAGTGACCCCATTTTGGAAAGAAGACATGGCGAGTTCCTAGAATTTTTTATTTTTTGTCACAAGTTAGCGGAAAATGATGATTTTTTTATTTATTTATTTTTTCTTACAGTCTCATATTCCACTAACTTGTGACAAAAAATAAAAAATTCTAGGAACTCGCCATGCCCATCACGAAATACCTTGGGGTGTCTTCTTTCCAAAATGGGGTCACTTGTAGAGTAGTTATACTGCCCTGGCATTCTAGGGGCCCTAATGTGTGGTAAGTAGTTTGAAATCAAAATGTGTAAAAAATGACCTAAAGGTGCTCTTTGGAATGTGGGCCACTTTGCCCACCTAGGCTGCAAAAAAGTGTCACACATCTGGTATCGCCGCACTCAGGAGAAGTTGGGCAATTTGTTTTGGGGTGTCATTTTACATATACCCATGCTGGGTGAGAAAAAAAAAAAATTGCCACAAGTTAGCGGAAATTGATTTTTTTTTTTTTCTCACAGTCTCCCTTTCCACTAACAAAAATTTCAATCTTTCATGGATTCAATATGCCCCTCAGCGAATACCTTGGGGTGTCTTCTTTCCAAAATGGGGTCATTTGTGGGGCGTTTGTACTGCCCTGGCATTTGAGGGTCTCCGCAATCATTACATGTATGGCCAGCATTAGGAGTTTCTGCTTTTCTCCTTATATTGAGCATACGGGTAATGAGATATATTTTTTTTTTCGTTCAGCCTCTGGGCTGAAAGAAAAAATGAACGGCACAGATTTCTTCATTCGCATCGATCAATGTGGATGAAAAAATCTCTGCCAAAAAAAAAAGGAGGGGAAAGGCGTCTGCCAGGACATAGGAGCTCCGCCCAACATCCATACTCGCTTAGCTTGGCAAACCCGATTTCTCCATTCACATCAATCGATGTGGATGAATAAATCATTGCCGGGATTTTTTATTTTTTTTTATATACAAAGTGTTTGCCAAAGTATATGAACACCGCCGCCTCCTCAGCTCATATGCCTCGGCAAACGTATCTTTTACTGCAGAGGAGAAATCTCGTCTTGCAGCGCCGCATACACTGACTTTTGTGTAATCTGACAGCAGCGCAATGCTTCTGTCAGAATGCACATCAGTGCTGCAGCTAGTTGATCGGTTGGTCCACCTGGAAGGTAAAAAAAACTAAAGAAAAAAGAAAAAACCAGACCGCAACGCAATAAATTTATTAACTTTATAATAACATTTGAACGGAACATATAAACTTTATTTAACTTTTTGAACTGAACGTTAACTCTTTTGCTTACCGGTGTTTTTTTTTTTTTGTTTGTTTTTTTCACCTTTTATAGGGCAAACCTCTCCTTCCCCATCGGACAATGTGCAAAGCCCAAATCGCCCAAAAGATGTGGCGAAGTACATTATTCACTTTATCCCAGGTGAAAGGAGAGGTTTGCAGCAGCTGTGAGTGAAAGGGCCCTAATAGCCCTGTGTGCCTGTCCTGTGAGATGCAATCCCTATGCTAAGTGTACCTGTGTATGGTACTTCCGGAAACACTCCCCTAAGCATAGGGCAGGGTCGTCAGGGCAGTCAGGACAGATATAGCGGGTGTCACGCCTTATTCCACTCCTGCTACAGACACAACATCTTTTTCGGGGTGACAGTTGGGTTGAGGTACCAGCAACGACATTGGGGAAATGTCGCTCGTGTAGACGGCTCACTACAGTGGTGGTTGGGGCCACGGAACCTCCTGGATACAGGAGGTTTGCGATGATCTCTTCCTGAAATTTGAGGAAGGATCCCGTTCTCCCAGCCTTACTGTAGAGAACAAAACTATTGTACATCGCAATTGAATCAAATATACAGACACCTTCTTATACCAGCGTCTGGTGCGTCGGGAAACTAAATAGGGAGCCAACATCTGGTCATTGAAGTCCACCCCTCCCATGAGAGCATTATAGTCGTGGACTGTGAGAGGGGCTTTTCAATGACACTGGTTGCCCGTTCAATTTGTATTGTCGTGTCTGCGTGAATGGAGGAGAGCATGTAAACGTCACGCTTGTCTCTCCATTTCACCGCAAGCAGTTCTTCGTTACACAAGGCAGCCCTCTCCCCCCTTGCAAGATGGGTGGTAACGAGCCGTTGGGGGAAGCCCCGGCGACTAGGTCGCACGGTGCCACAGCAGCCAATCTGTTCTAGGAACAAATGCCTGAAGAGGGGCACACTTGTGTAAAAATTGTCCACATAAAGATGGTACCCCTTGCCAAATAAAGGTGACACCAAGTCCCAGACTGTCTTCCCACTGCTCCCCAGGTAGTCAGGGCAACCGACCGGCTCCAGGGTCTGATCTTTTCCCTCATAGATCTGAAATTTGTGGGTATAGCCTGTGGCCCTTTCACAGAGCTTATACAATTTGACCCCATACCGGGCACGCTTGCTTGGGATGTATTGTTTGAAGCCAAGGCGCCCGGTAAAATGTAGAAGGGACTCGTCTACGCAGATGTTTTGCTCAGGGGTATACAAATCTGCAAATTTCTGGTTGAAGTGGTCTATGAGGGGCCGAATTTTGTGGAGCCGGTCAAAAGCTGGGTGGCATCTGGGACGGGAGGTGGTGTTGTCGCTAAAGTGCAGGAAACGCAGGATGGCCTCAAATCGTGCCCTGGACATAGCAGCAGAGAACATGGACATGTGATGAATTGGGTTCGTGGACCAATATGACCGCAATTCATGCTTTTTGGTTAGACCCATGTTGAGGAGAAGGCCCAGAAAAAATTTTAATTCGGAAACTTGGACTCGTTTCCACCGGAAAGGATGGGCATAATAGCTTCCCGGGTTGGCGGCTATAAATTGAGTGGCATACCGATTTTTTTTCTGCCACGACTAAGTCCAAGAGCTCCGCAGTCAAGAACAGCTCAAAAAATCCCAGTGCCGAACCGATCTGAGCTGTCTCAACCCGAACTCCAGACTGGGCGGTGAAAGGGGGAACTACAGGTGCGGCTGAAGTTGGGGACTGCCAATCAGGGTTTGCCAGCACCTCAGGGACTCTAGGGGCTCTACGGGCCTGTCTGTGCGGTGGCTGCGACGGGGTAACTATTGCACGTGCCACCGAAACCAGCTTCAACTGCCCTTCTGGTGCTCGCCACTTCACCATGTTGTACGGCAGTGCTGGTACTAGGTCCAGGGAGGGCTGCGCTGCTGGTGTATGCCTCACCACGTAATCCGGCAGCGCCAGCCCCACTCTGCTTCTCTTGAAGCGGATCCTGCGCAACCTGTGGTCTAGCAACAAGGGGCCGGGTACGCCTGGTGCTATCAGGGACCTCAACCTCCTCGTCCGAACTTTGGGTCAGACTGCCACTGCTTTCTACAGGTTCATATTCTGACCCGCTAGATTCGTCAGATGAGGGTTCCCATTCCTCATCCGACTGGGTCAGAATCCTGTAGGCCTCTTCAGAAGAATACCCCCTGTTTGACATTTGGACTACTAAATTTAGGGGTATTCCCTGAGACTACCCAAGAAAAAAAGCAAGCCTGTCTTACAAATGGGAGGCTAGCGAAGTACCGGAGGCCGCTGCGGTTGATAAAAAATATCAAAACTGACTTTTTTATCGCCGCATCGCTTGTAAAGTGATTGTGCAGTGATCAAAAAAATAATAATTTTTTGTCACTGCGGCGGGGCGGGCGTGGGTGAACGCACGTGTGGGCGACTGATCAGGCCTGATTGGGCAAACACTGCGTTTTGGGTGGAGGGTGAACTAAGGTGACACTAATACAATTATAGATCTGACTGTGATCAGTTTTGATCACTTACAGATACTATAAAAGTACAAATGCTGATTAGCGATACGCTAATCAGCGAATAAGTGACTGCGGTGCGGTGGGCTGGGCGCTAACTGACGCTAACTACCTAACCAAGGGACCTAAACTATCCTAAAACCTAACAGTCAATATTAGTGGGGAAAAAAAGTGACAGTTTACACTGATCACTTTTTTCCCTTTCACTAGTGATTGACAGGGGCGATCAAGGGGTGGTTAATGGGGGTGATGGGGGGTGATCTGGGGGCTAAGTGTGGTGTTGCGTGTACTCACTGTGATGAGAGGAGCAGAGAAGCCATTTAACACCTTATATTTATAAATATAAGGTGTTAGATGGCTTCTGATTCGATTTTTAAAAAATCAGCAACCTGCCAGCAACGATCATTGGCTGGCAGGTTGCTGACGAAATACTCCTTGAACTTTTGCCGGCCCGCGATGCGCATGCGCGGGGCGGCTTTGAGCGAAATCTCGCGTCTCGCGAGATGACGCGTATATGCGTGACTCTGCCTGCAGCTGTTGCCTCCGGCACGCGATCCTGCGTTAGGCGGTCCGGAGGCGGTTAAAGGGGGGGTGGTACAAAATGTAAAACTAAAAAATAATGACAAAATAAAATAAAAATATAAAAATTGTTAAAAAAAACACACCACAACACTAGCCCACATCACTGCATCTTGTCCCTCCACATCCCCAAGATGACCGTAAAATATATCTGCTATATCAAAATGACTATAATGGAAAAGGGATATAATTTAAAAATGTATTTTAGTTGCACTTTGTGCTTCTAAAACAATTGAAAAGAGTGACAAAAACTGACCTATGCTTTTTCAGAGTTTTCTGGGAATAAAAAAAATACTATGATAAAAATTCATAAAAATAACAATGCAAAAATTATGTAAGGGAATATGTCACCAGTTTTATACTATCCTAAGGGTACCCATGAAGTAGTTACAGATCCCATTATCAAACTGTTAGTGCTCTTTCACACAAGTGGATGCCGTGAGTGGAATCCGCTGTGTGAAAGAGAGCCAAGCCCCGTTCCGGACAGCAGAGACATGAAGCAGTAACATGATTGATAATGCTCTTTGCCTCTCTGTGACCTTTTTACTACAAAATTACAGTGAAATAAAATTGTCACTGTGATTTTGTAGTAAAAAGGTCACAGAGAGGCAAAGAGCATTATTAATCGTGTTAATGCTCCGTGTCTCTGCTGTCTGGAACGGGGCTTGGCACTCTTTCACGCAGCGGATTCCATGTACGGCATCCACTCGTGTGAAAGAGCCCTTAGGTCACTTACACTAACTTACCCGGCTGTCCTGCTAAAATATTGTATTGAACAGCTCCAGCGCATGCCAATGAGTCCTCATATTCAAGAGCTCTCAACAGTCCCCACCCATGCCACTGCACAGGTGGGCGGGGAGTGCCATCAGCTCATGAATATGAGGACTCTTCGGTATCCATGGGAGCTGTTAGGACTCTTAAGTTAGGAGAGCATAAAACTGGTGGCAGACTCTCTTTAAATAACCAAACAGAAAAAAAGTTACAACTTAAAAAAAGTGTTTGGTCAGGAAGGGGTTAAATGTCCTGGTCTTGAACTGTTTAAGGTGATCAATAGATGCAGTACTTACGTTATCCTCTAGGTGCAAGCAGTGTTGGTAAATAATGATGGACGAACATCTGCCAGGACGGTTCGCCAACCCAATCAAATGTTCGCGAACCGCAAGTTCACGGCGGGTCCCATTCATTTTAATGGCAGGCGAACCTGAAAAAACTTCAGCTCATATTTGCAGCCAAGAACTAATTACTAGAAGTGCACAAATAGTCCCACAACATGGACAGTGACATACCAGATGTATTATTCGAATTTGCGATCTCCATTCATTATTTTTTTCAATGCGAAATATCGGGAATATAATTTTCGCGTATGCGCAAATGCCTATACAGTACCCAAATGCACTATAAAGAAAGTATATTGGTATATAACACCCCGCTTCAATCTGTTTTTTTGGGGGACGACTGGTATATCACACCAGTAGAAATGATTTGTTCCAATAACACTTGTCCCTCTATATATCTGCAGTATCGCAGCAGAACCGCACACAACTGCCCCACAATACAAATGCACTATAATATACTTTCTAACATAGAAAGTATATTATAACATTGTACAAGGAAGGTCCATTCACATGTCCGTAAGTGTTTTGCAGATCCGCAAAACACTGACACCGGCAATGTGCATTCCGCAATTTATGGACCGCACATCACCGGCACTATAATAGAAAATGCCTTATCTTGTCTGCAATTGCGGACAAGAATAGGACATGTTCAATTTTTTTGCTGAAACGGAAGCACAGATGTGGATCCGCAAATGCGGATGCGGACAGCACATTCCGGCCCCATTGAAAATAAATGGGTCTGCAACCGTTCCGCAAAATTGCGGAACGGATGCGGACCCATTTTGCGGACGTGTGAATGGAAAAGATATCCCTCAAAATGAAAATAAATTAAATTATTAAAGTTAAGCAAAAAGCATAGATGTGGTAGGCAATAACAAGTGCTCGTGGCACTAAATCAGGTGCTCGGAGGCACCAAATCAGAAACCATATATCCTACCACAATCCGGGGAGTTCCAGTGCACATCGATGAATCCCGGAGTGAAAGCAAAAAAAACTATCCCTGGGCTAGATGATGATGTGGTATTGAAGGACAGGGTGGGCAAAGAACTGTCCCTGATATTGCCCTACAGGGGGGTGCTATTCTGTCCCTGATAGACTAACCACAGACCACCAGCCCTGATAAGAGTGACCCCATCTGGAACCTTACCCTATCTAAAAATGGCCCTAGTAAGCCCCTAGCCTCTAGGCCCCTGACTTCCAGGTGATCACTATATAGATTTATGTGTTTTTGACTCATTATAAAAGTATATTATAAGTATATCGCACCCCTCAGTATATCACACCTATCAATAGCGCACACATAGCACACACATAGCGTTTGGTGTCCCTGCTCCACACAGCAACCTCTCCCTACACTGGCAAAAGACTGAATGTAAAATGGCGCCCATATCAGGTTTATTTATAAGGTAGGGGGTATGTCCATGTGCTGAAACGTCTCAATTGGCTGTCCTGTACCACCTGATGGATGTGTCATGGGTCAAAGTTCTTCACAATGTAAAAGAATATGGCGGGCGCGAATATCTCCATATGTTCGGCAAATTGCGAACACGCAAAGTTCGCCGCGAATCATCCGCCGGGCAAACCGCAAGGCCATCTCTATTGGTAAAGGTTGTGCTGAGATAAACCTGCATGCTTCATGTGTCAAGAACCTTCTTACTGAGAAATATAAGTGGTGCATTGGTGTATTCATAAAGAATCTATTGTTCTACATGTACTGTACTTAAATTACCCTAACAAATAGGATTAATGTAAATGCAGGTAGAAAGCTTTAATATTATACAAAAAGCTAGGTAAACTTAGTAATTAAAGCCATGGTACCAACTAGCAGGTATCACCACTGCTAATTAGAGGAACTGTAGAAAGCATTTTTCAGGACACACAGGAATTTCTCTGCTCTGAGAGACTTTAATGCTGAGGCTTGAATAGAAATGACTGATGACTCATTATTATATCGCTAAGGGGTATTTCTGGAAAAAGTGCATGTGATAGAAGGAGGCCAGTAAACACAATGAGAATTTAGCAAAGTCAATATAAAATCATAGCCAGCAGTAGATTTAAAAATAAATTGCAGTTTATTATGAAGAGTTTATAGAAGTCCACAGAAACACTGTAAAACAGTATGTCAGACAATGAACCGATGCTTAAAAAATACCCCCTGCTATATCCAACTTACAAGAAGTCAGCGGTACTTATGGCCGTGATGCCTGTATATACTTAAAGGAGTTGTCAAAGATTTTAAGAAAATGGAGGATATGGTAAACATAATAACCATAACTGGAACCACAGCTTAGATGACTGGAGCTGATCCTACAGTGATGACTAGAAATGAGTGAATCGAAGTCGACGAAGTGGAATTTCAGTAAAAATTTGATTCGCACTGAAGATGAATTTTCTCACGCTTCCTGGTAACTGAGTAGAGGTGGAGAGTCCCAAGCCATCATTTCTTTGCGAAAAGGCAGTACCAGCCCTGCACACACACATGTAGAACAGAAGTTGGGCCAGTCCTTGAGCCCGCCGGTGTCTGCCAAAGTGCACGGCAGTGCCGACGTGTGGAGCTGTAACTACGGTCAAGGACAATATATGTCCTTTACGGCCCACTGGGTAAATGTTGTTCCTATATTCAATATGTGAAAGAGAATCTAAATCGCACATCCTCATTACTATGCTTTTGATATAACAACTGTTTTAAATTTCAGCATGATAAAACATGGCTATACAGCACTATTATCAATTTATTGCTGTGCACTATTAGGAGGCATTAGTATACAGTTTGATCAAAGAGCATAGGCCCACTTACCACGACAAGGTTGCCTCTTCAAGTGGGGATCTACTCTAACTTTGGCGCGGCACTGTGCGGCGACTAACATGCCCCCACACCGCTCCAGCAGGCAATGGGACCCAGCAGCCACACAGCGCCCTCACTGTGCGGCAAAGCCACCTAGGCCCTGGGCCCCATCACTACACCAGCACGACACAAAAGCAGCGACGGCCACCGTCCAGCACCGCATAATGTGAACAGGTGAAAGAGCTCACCTGTTCACAGCCTCTCAGGAACTCCAACTGAGAGGTGGTAGGAATTTATAAACCTTTTGCAGACTTCTGCTAATTAAAAGCACCTGAGCCGAATGGGAAGGAGTGCTGATCCAGAGGGGAAGAAAAGGAAAGGCTATGCGAATATATTCAATATGAGAGAGAGAATCTAAATCGCACATCCTCATTACTATGCTTTTGATATAACAACTGTTTTAAATTTTAGCATGATAAAACATGGCTATGTGGTTCCTGCCCAGCCACACCAGCAACTTGGCCAGGTGATGCAGCTTCTGCCTCCATGATCTCACGCCGTTGGTCCTGCAATAATGTCCGCCTCTGCCTTCTCATCCTCCACTGCGTCCTCAGCCTCCACTGCAGGGACAATTCACAGTGCTCCTCCAGCATACCACATGTGCAGGGTGTGGCAGTGTCACGCTGTTCTGTACCTAGTTTGACTGGGCGAACGGAGTCAAACAGGGGAGGAACTGCTCCGTGTCCTTCATCAAGAAATCGAATCCTGGCTTTCTCCTCGACAACTCAAAATCGGAACCATGGTGACCGACAATGGGAAGAACATGGTGTCGGCGCTACATCAAGGAGGGCTGAGCCATTCGCCCTGCATGGCACACGTGTTAAATCTGGTTGAAAAGCGGTTCCTGAAGTATTCCACCTATCTGCAAGATTGGCCAGGAAACTTTGCATGCACTTCAGCCACTCGTACACTGCAAAGCACATCCTCCTTGAGCTGCAGCAGCAGAACGGTGTCCCCCAACATAGGCTGATATGCGACGTTTCTACCTGTTAGAATTCCACCCTCCATATGTTGGACCGATTATATGAACAGAGAAAGGCCATAAACGATTACTTGATGATACAGGCGGACAGAGGTACTCCCCTGTGTAACGTCGATATTAGTCAGTGGCAGCTCATGCGTGACACCTGTCGTTTGCTTGGACCCTTTAAGGAAGCCACTTTATTTGTCAGTTGCCAGGACTACAGGATTAACAACGTCATTCCACTGATACATGTCCTGGAACAGATGCTGCTAAATCTGGCTGGCCAGGGGACAGGAGACGTGGCGACTACATCTCAGAGCCACAAGAGCCTTATGGGGGCTGAACTACAGGAGGAGGAGGACATTCGATCACAAGCAATGTGTAAAGAAATGGGAGGTTTTTCGAGAGGAGGAGCAGGAGAATCCGGAGGAGCTACAGGGCGATGAGGAAGACGAGGCAGATGACCTAGACACACTGGCAGTATGCAGTGGAGATGGAGGCAGGGAGTCCCTCTTAGTCACTTGCACAAAGGGCCCGATGCATGCTCAGTTGCCTGCGTAGTGACAGCCGGATTGTCACCATTCGGCAGAGGGATGAATACTGGCTCTCCACCATGTTAGACCCTCGCTACCGGTCCAAAATGGGGGCCTTTTTTACACTCGCTGAGAGGAAAGACAAACTGAACTACTATCGAGACATCCTATGTAGTCAGTTGGCCGCTGCCTATGTACGCCATCGCCCATCCTCACGCAGGTCTGACTGGGGGTGCACTCACGTTCCACTGCCATGGCTGCTGGGGGGGTTGGGGGGCCAGGAGCAGTACCAGCTCTATCAGCAGCAACTTAAGTCTAGAGTCGATGATGAGCATTTTTCTTCACCCGCCTACTGAAGAAACTACTCACCAGCAGCAGCAGCTGGACATATGAACCTGAACCAGCAGGTTGTGGCATACTTGGAGTGCACCCTGCCACCCCACATCGAAGATCCCCTGGACTACTAGGCACACAATCTCAATTTGTGGCCGCAACTGGCCGAGTTTGCCCTGGACAAGCTTTCCTGCCCAGCCAGCAGTGTGGCATCAGAGTGGGTGTTTAGTGCAGCGGGGCCATAGTTACCCCAAGGAGAACTCGTCTGTCCACCAAAAATGTGGAGAAACTGACTTATGTGAAGATGAATCAGGCGTGGATCAACCAGGATTTTCAAACACCAGTGCCTGATGCATCAGACTAGATCATGCATGGTGCCACACCTGCACTTTGACAAAAGAGACCTGTTTCTTCTGGCTACCTGCTTCAGCTACTATTCTGATGCTGCCACACCTGCTGCCAGGTGCTCCTACAGACACCCATCTTCAGCTGGTACTGGTATTGCCCCCCACCTCCGCACTATGTCACTGGGCCACTCTGTGGTCTCCTCATGCTGCTGCCACCTCACTACTATGTCACTGGGCCGCTCTGTGGTCTCCTCATGCTGTTGCCACCTCAACACTGTCATTGTGCCACTCTGTGGTCTCCTCATGCTGCTGCTACCTCACCACTCTGTCACTGGGCCACTCCGTGGACTTCTCATGCTGTTCCCACCCTCCCCACTCCATGACTGGGCCACTATTTTGCATTTTTGGCCTGGTTGACATCATCATTTATTTTACCCTTGTTCAGATCTGTCAGAAGGAAGGAAAAATGAGACGCACAACGGATCCTGTCTATGTAGCAGCTGTAAGGCCTGTATGACATGGTCCCTATTTTGCATCAAAATTGGCTTATGATTTGGATGCCAAAAGCAGGAGTGGGAACAAAACACAAAAGACATGCAAAGATTCCATTCACGTGTCATCTCTGTTTTGGGTCCACTCCTGTTTTTTTTTTGTTTTTCTGGGCTTTAGCAATACTGATGGATTACTGACCAAATGCTGACCGAGTGAAGGCACATGCTCAACAGACAGGATCTGGTTTTGGGGGGTTATTGTTCTGACGGATCAGAGGAAGGGCAAAATAATCAGTGACATCAACAAACTTACTGCTGACAACCTCTCCACTCTGTCAGGGGGGCTCTACTTGTATAAGCGTTTAATAGAACAGGTTCTGAAGACATTCATGTGGAATTAGCTGACGACGGTGTAAAAGAAAGAATAGCAACGGAGCGAGGCGCAGACATAGTGGAGTGCGTCTTGACTTGGGGGGAAGACCGCAGGCTAGGAGAGGGTTAATGGTTGGAAGTGTGTTGGGGGTTAGGTTCAGGTGAACGGGGAGGAGTAGCAATTTCCCGGGCTGTATATAGGTTATGGGTGGAGCTAGTGAGGCAGTTGCCAGTGTAAGCTAGAGTGTTTTAGGGTCAAGATGTCGTCTCTGGAGGAGTTATTGGAAGCGGTCCGTGCTGCGGTTCAGGTACATGGAGCGGAGCGCTTGCAGCAGACCATACAGGCTGCTTTGATCCCCCCGTCTACGGCGGCCTTGCCGGCGCGTCCACACAGGACCAGGAGGTCGGTTCCCCCAGAGCGCCTGAGTCCAGAGGCTACACCTCGGGTGCGTCGTCGCCTTAGAAGCCCCCCTATGGCCCCTCCGCTGCAGTCTGCGGTGCCTGTGCCCGGTTTGGCGCCCAGACGCAGCGGGAGGAGTGTGTCGGCGCGAAGCAGGTCAGCGGGTGAGGGACGGGATGTCCCCGGCCCGGTCTCCCCGGCGGTGAGAGGAAGAGAGCGCAGACAGGCGGGTGTCTCTTCACAGGTGCGGCGTTGTGAGGAGCGAACCATGGCGGCCTTACCGTCGGAGAGGAGGAGCAGTACGGTCGGGCGGTCCGGCGGCCTGGGCCTTCCATCAGTCGGGGAGGAGAGGTCTTCTGCGCCGCGGCCGGTGGCTTCCGGTCGGCGGCAGGCAAGCGCCGGGTCCAGTGAGCAGGAAGGAGCTGGTAGGAGTGAGTGTGCGTCGCGCCCCCTGGCGGTGGGTCGGCGACATTGCGGCATGGCAGGGACTGTGGCTGTTGCTTCGTCTCCTGGCATTTTGTCGCTGGATGCGGCTCATAGCCCTCCTGCTGTGGGGCCCGAAATTTCGATGGGTGACAGAGGAGAAAATATGCGGCCTGGTGATGAGGCCTGTGCTGCAGTCGATTTAGCGGATGACGGTCACCTGCATTCGCAGGGTGACGGGGGGATGTCACCATTGGAAGAAGGAGAAGTCGGCCCAAACGAAGAATTGGCGGCAGGCGCTTTGGACTTTCCGCTGGATGTTGACGCCGTGCCGTGCAGGATGGATGCGCTACTGAGGACACCTGGGAGGAGTTCTGCGGCTGCCGGAGGTGCTATCCGGGGACGGCCAGGTGAGAGATCTACGGGTCAGACTATTGTTGGGGGAGGTGGGGTTGCTGTGTCTCATAATGCGGGGGGTTCTGATGTTTTGGTGCGGGAGGTGTTGTCAGGCATGATGTCATTGTTGTCACGGCTGGGTACGGGATCTGTTGCGTCCCCGGTGCCAGTCTGGGCTCCGGCGCAAGCGGGTTCGTTGGAACAGGGGCCGGTGCGGGGTTTAATGGGGACAGTGGAAGACGGTGTGGCGGTTGGTACCCAGGGATCTGGGGCGGTTGCGGGTGTTAGGAGTGACATGGGTGATGGCGTGCGGTTGGCGGATGCAGCGAAAGGGGAGATCTATGTGTGTTTTGAGGGGCCGCTGGGGGCTCACTTGAAGCAGGAGATGAAGGATAAGATATGGAAGGATGAATACGTTGAAATTTTTTCGTTGCTTCCATTGGAAAAATTTAACTTAGATAGGGGAAAGCCGGACGAGAGTAAGAAAGAGGAGGAAGAGAGGAGGCGGTACAGGCTTATCCCGCGTACTTTTCAAAATTGGCTTCAAGCCTTTGCAATTTTGGCTAGCGTAGTTGGGGAAAAGGCGCCTGAGCACTGCTCCGCGCTCTTTTGCTATATGGATGCTATTGGTGAGGCGCATCGGACGTATGGGGGTGTTGCGTGGCTTAGGTATGACGAGCAGTTCCGGCAGCGGAAGGCGGTCAGGCCTAGCATTCGTTGGGACCATAAGGACATTGGTCTGTGGATGCGGTTGATGGCGGCACCTAGGATGGGCCCTCAGCCCTTTCGTGGAACGGCCGGGGGCACCTCGGCCTCTGAGTCGCATGGGGGTAATAGAAAGGGGTGTTGCTGGCAGTACAACGAAGGGCATTGCAGGTTCTTGTCTGATTGCCGGTACAAGCATGAGTGCTCCGGTTGTGGCGGCTCCCATAGTTTGTCGCGGTGTTTCAAGCGCGGCAAAGGTAAGGGACCCGAGGTTGTGCAGAAGAGGGGTGACGCCGGTGAGGGTGGAAGAGATGGAGCCCTATTTAAAGAAGTATCCAGATAAGGAGGTAGCGCAGCTGTTGTTGGCAGGGTTTACGAAGGGTTTTGTCATTCCGTGCGGATTGGTTGGGCCGCAACGGGCACCCCGGAATTTGTCATCGGCTCTTCGCCATCCGGCAGTTGTGAGAAATAAGATTGATGGTGAGGTTTCTGCCGGAAGGGTGGTGGGTCCTTTTTCTGTGTGTCCGTTGCCGGATTTGTGGGTTTCCCCTTTGGGCTTAGTCCCTAAGAAGGAGCCTAATAAATTTCGGCTTATTCATCACTTGTCCTATCCGTTAGGTGGGTCAGTGAATGATGGTATAGCGGACGAGTTATGCTCCGTTTCGTACACGTCTTTTGACGAGGCGGTACGGTGGGTCCGGCGTTTTGGGCGAGGCGCCCTGCTTGCGAAAACGGACATTGAGGCCGCTTTTCGTTTGTTGCCTATTCATCCCGATAGCGTGCATTTACTTGGTTTTCAGTGGGATGGCAGTTATTATGTTGATTGTTGTTTGCCGATGGGTTGTGCGATTTCGTGTTCATTGTTTGAATCGTTTAGTTCTTTTCTGGAATGGGTGGTGAAACAGGAGGCAGGATGGAGTTCGGTTTTGCACTACCTGGATGATTTTTTGTTTTTGGGTCCGGCTGGGTCCAGAGTGTGTGCTGTTTTGTTACATACCATGGAAAGGGTGGCTGCGCGCTTCGGTATCCCGTTAGCTGCGGAAAAGACGGAAGGCCCTTCCACGGTTATGAGGTTTTTGGGCATCGAAATTGATAGTGTGGCTATGGAATGTCGCTTGCCTGACAACAAGGTGTCGGATTTGTTGGATGAGGTTGTGTACTTACGGAAGGCAAAGAAGGTTCAGCTTAAGCGGGTTCAATCGGTTCTGGGTAAATTGAACTTTGCGTGTCGCATATTGCCGATGGGGCGGGTTTTTTGTCGTCGTTTGGCGCTTGCGACTGCGGGGGTTACTTCCCCGTTTTACTACTTGCGTTTACCAGCAGCAGTGAAGGATGATTTGGCGGTGTGGGAGACGTTTCTGTCGGAGTACAATGGGCGGTCTATGTGGATGGAGGCAGTGATTAGTAATGTGGATTTGGAATTGTTCTCAGATGCATCAGGTTCGTGTGGATATGGTGTTTTCTGTAGAGGACAATGGAGTGCTGGGGCGTGGCCGGTTGAATGGAGGGAGGCGGGTTTTCTTACTAACTTGGCTCTGTTGGAGCTTTTTCCGATTGTTTTGGCTACTGAGTTGTGGGGGACCTGGCTCAGGAATCGGCGAGTTCGTTTCTACTGTGACAATATGGGTGTGGTGCAGGCGATCAATAGCCAAACGGCGAACTCGCCTCCGGTGTTGAATTTACTGAGGCATCTTGTATTGCGGGGTTTGCAGTTGAATGCATGTTTTGTTGCGGTTCATGTTCCTGGAGTTGATAACTCACTCGCCGATTCCCTTTCTCGTTTTCAGTGGGACCGTTTCCGCAGCTTGGCGCCGGGTGCCGAGTTACAGGGGTTGCCTTGCCCCCAGTGGCTCTGGAGCGTGGCCTTGGGGTATCGGCGGACTTGATTAGGCAGTCTCTTAGTAGAGGTACGTGGTCGGCCTATTCATCAGTGTGGGCGTTGTGGGAGGAGTTGATCGAGCAGGTAGGTGGGGGCAGTAGTTCATTAGAGGATTTTCAGACGTTATTGGTTTTTTGGGTGGGTCAGTCTTATGCTGCGGGTTTGTCATTCTCGGTTGCATCTAAGAGGGTAGCGGCTGTTGCCTTCTGGTTGCGCCTGCGGGGACTGGCTGACGTGTCTAAATGTTTTATGGTGCGGCAAGCTTTAAAGGGTTACCGTCGTAGTGCGTTACGGAAGGATAGTCGTAGGCCGGTTTCATTTGATGTGTTGCAGATGCTATGGAAGGTGGCTGAGTCTGTTTGTGTGTCGGCATATGAAGTATGTCTGTTTAGGGCGGCTTTTGCGTTAGCTTTTTTCGGGGCTTTTCGTATATCGGAATTGGTTGCAGCTAGTCGCATGGGTGATGGTGGTTTGTTGTGGGAGGATGTTTGGATTGTAGAGGGGGCTTTGAGATGTACGCTCCGCAAGTCTAAGACTGATCAGGATGGTAAGGGTGTGGTTTTGTGGCTTAGGCCGCTATTGGGGTCAGTTTTTTGTCCAGTGCATTGTGTGAAGGAATTTTTGGAGCTGCGTCCTGGCGGTCCGGGTGCGTTGCTGGTTCATAGGGATGGTTCGCGGTTGTCGCGTTTCCAATTTGTGGCTGTTTTCAGAAAATGTTTGGCTGCCGCGGGTCTTCCTGCAAAGGACTTTGCATCTCACTCATTCAGGATTGGGGCCGCGACTGAGGCTTCCAGGTGGGGCCTAGGGGAGAAGGTTATAAAGCGAATCGGGCGTTGGGAGTCCGATTGTTTTCGATCATATGTCAGGCCTCATCTGTTATAGTGTTACAAGGAGGAGTTGGGTTTGTGTCTGTTCTTTATTAAATTTGTTTTTTGCAGTGCTGTTTTTTTTTTTTGACTATGTTCGTTTTTTGCAGGGGCGGCGCCTTGCTTGGCATGGATTTTCGGGCATTCGTACGTCTACTGGGGGGCCTTGCGAGCGGATGTGCGGCGGAACGGTCGTCAATTGGGTTTTCCGATGGAGGATTTGCTGGTCAGGTGGATTGGTTTGAGGGGGCTCCTCTGGGGGCGTGTTTTGCCCGAAATCCATACCAATGTACTGTTAGATCGCCCGCCTGATATCTTAGTTCTTCATGCGGGTGGTAATGATTTGGGGGTTCGGCGGTCCCGTGATGTGATACGGGATATTAAGTTAGACGTTTTGCGTTTGATGTCAGATTTTCCGGAGTTGCTGGTGGTGTGGTCAGAGGTGGTGGCGAGGAGTAGTTGGCGGTTTGCCAGGTCGGTTGAGCGGCTCAATAAAGCGCGGGCCAAGTTGAATAAGGAGGTGGGACGCTTTGTTCGCAGACAGGGTGGTCTGGTGGTTCGACATCGGGAATTGGAGGCTGCATCGCCTCAATTCTTGAGATCCGATGGTGTGCATCTTAATGATATCGGGATTGATATGTGGGCGTTAGGTATTCAGGAGGGTCTGGAAACGGCCCTGAGGGTGTGGCGTGACGCCCACAGGTGAGGTGTCACCGGTGGTCTTCTTGTGGCTGATTGATATGGGATCCTGGGGGAGCAATACAATGGTTTTAAGAGATGCAGGACATGTTGGAGCCTGTATCTCATGTGGATGGTGATTGCCGAGGATGGGGCTCCTGTTTGGGCTGAAAGGCCTACAGGAGGAGATACATGGATACTTCAAGGATTTGGTGCCCTTGGGTCGGTGAGTGCGGCCAAGGGTAACCTTGAAGTACAAGGAGAGATGTTTAAGGAAGATACCGCTTGTTGGGTTGCCCTCCAGGATCCTTGTTACGGTACAGTGGCTCATAAGGTTGAAGGATGTGTTAAAATGCTTGTTGGTATTATTGTTATTATTATTATTGTGTGTGTATAATAAAGTTGGCCGTAATGGTCATTTTGCCAAAGCAAGAAGGTTTCTGTCTGGTTATTGGTAGGAAAAGGGGTTTGGTAAGGCTAGCCGGAGGAGAATTCTTCCATCCGAGTAAGTCAGAATAGCAACGGAGCGAGGCGCAGACATAGTGGAGTGCGTCTTGACTTGGGGGGAAGACCGCAGGCTAGGAGAGGGTTAATGGTTGGAAGTGTGTTGGGGGTTAGGTTCAGGTGAACGGGGAGGAGTAGCAATTTCCCGGGCTGTATATAGGTTATGGGTGGAGCTAGTGAGGCAGTTGCCAGTGTAAGCTAGAGTGTTTCCCGCCCTCCCGCCCTTGTTTGGGTAGAGAAGGGTATAATTAATGGAGGTGTGATGGTGGCTGATTGATATGGGATCCTGGGGGAGCAATACAATGGTTTTAAGAGATGCAGGACATGTTGGAGCCTGTATCTCATGTGGATGGTGATTGCCGAGGATGGGGCTCCTGTTTGGGCTGAAAGGCCTACAGGAGGAGATACATGGATACTTCAAGGATTTGGTGCCCTTGGGTCGGTGAGTGCGGCCAAGGGTAACCTTGAAGTACAAGGAGAGATGTTTAAGGAAGATACCGCTTGTTGGGTTGCCCTCCAGGATCCTTGTTACGGTACAGTGGCTCATAAGGTTGAAGGATGTGTTAAAATGCTTGTTGGTATTATTGTTATTATTATTATTGTGTGTGTATAATAAAGTTGGCCGTAATGGTCATTTTGCCAAAGCAAGAAGGTTTCTGTCTGGTTATTGGTAGGAAAAGGGGTTTGGTAAGGCTAGCCGGAGGAGAATTCTTCCATCCGAGTAAGTCATGTGCTCTTTCACGCTTTAGTAGGATCTTGGGCCTCTGCATGGTTCTTTATACCTGGCGCTAACATTGACCTGTAAGGCTGAGTTCACACTTGAGTTTTTTGGTCAGTTTTGGCCCCGTAATTGACCAAATGAGTGAAGTGTGAAGTCATTCTAAGAGCGACGCCTGTTATCTGCATGTCATACTGACTTCCAGTATTGTTTCACTACCGCAGCAGATTCCCTATGCACATTACTGCAAGACACTATGTTCTACACCACTTTACAGGCTTTCTGCAGACAGGAAATAGCTGTTTTTTAACACGATTCGCCACAAATAAATTTGGATCGAATCTAATCTTTTCGGAAAATTCGGCGAACCGACCAAATAAATTTTTTTAGAAATTCGCTCATTTCTAGTGATGACATCACGTACTGTACGTCATTCACATGACTACTTCAGCCTATTACTGGCATTAGTGGCCACATGCTGCGCATACATGTCATTGATTGGCTGCAGCGGTCATGTGAATGATGTCAACATACCATTCATTCTATTTTGGATGTCTAATGTTAAATTTGTTTTTAAATGTCATTATTTTCACACATTTAATTATGTATTAAACATATTTCCCATGTCATAATGTATGTCATCTCACGCAAAGCAAATGCATTACAAATAAGTCCGGACACCACATCACAGCTCTGACACATTTCAAAGACATTCTGCCAAATATAACACCCTCGTAGTCCTTGGGTCATTGGAGAGCCATCAACCTCAGGCTCAGAGGAGAAGAAGCAAACATCTCTTGGTGATAAGCCTCCGAAACAGCATATTTACAGTCAGGGTCTATTACAGGAAGGATTGATGTTTGCAGAATTAAAGAGAGGACACAGATTTCCTCCAAGGAAGACTTGATGACAGTTTATCATATGTATGTTTCTAACACTCCTTACTCTTGGATCAAATGAAGTACCGTATTCATGTATTTTAACCATTTTAGAGTCCACAAAAATGTCTGCAATGACATCATCCAATGCCGCAGTCAAGAATTAAATCATGGGCCCCATATAAAATCTCTGAATACGTCACAATTCTCTGTCAAATAGAGTGTGATTTCATTTGACAATATACAGTGTATTGGGAAAATATTCAGACTCTCACTTTTTTTTTTTTTTTTTAGCTTACGCTAAAATGAAAAATAAAAAATTTACATTTTCCGCCATCACTCTCCACTCAATCCCCTTAATGAGAAAGTGAAAACAGAAGTTTAGAAATGTTTTCAAATTTATTGAAAAGGGAATTTCACATGGACATAAGTATTCAGACCCTTTGCTATGACACTTTATATTTAGCTCTGGGGCCTCCCTTTTCTCTTGATCACCTTTGAGATGTTTTTACATCTTGATTGAAGTCCACTTGTGGTACATTTAGTTGATTGGACATGATTTGGAAAGACACAACCCGTGTATCTCCAAAGAGGAGGACTCCCCTGCATAACGGAAATGGGTCGGATTCGTTTTGCAGCCCATAGACTTCTATTATGATGGAATGAATAACGGAATGCCTCTAAAGGCATTCCGTTATGCAATCCGTCATAGAATTGCGTTATGGTCCGTGGTAACGGAATCCATAACGCAATTCTGCTTTTACCACCAAGCGAAGCATGAACGAATTTCAAAGTATCAATATTAGATTGGCGGGGGAGGGGGGTAGCGACTCCCAGCACCCCTGCCAATCAGCTGTTTGAAGAGAAAGCAGCACTAATGCGAGCGTTTGCCTTCTTTTCTCTGTTTACCTGTTCGTTGTGACAACTGCAGTGGTGAGTAGGTGTAATTACAACTATGGCATCTCCGTTCACTTCTATGGGACTACTCCGTACTATTTACCTGAAAAGATGAGACCTGGCCCACAGAAGTGACGGCGAGCAGGTAAACAGAGAAGAGAAGGCAGTGCTCGTATGAGCCACCTCGCCAATCTGATATTGATGACTTATTCCGAGGATAGGTCATCAAAAGAAAAAAGCGGACAAGCCTTTAATATTGCTTCACAGAAAACAATAAGGAGATAGCAGCTGAACTTCACAGAGTAGCTTACTCTTACAGCATATCTGTCACGAGGGTATCAAGAGCCACGTCTGACTCCGTTATACCCGGGGTCAGGAGGTCGCAGCGGGTGGCTGCGCGCTCTATATCTAAAGATCACGTTGTTTCTTAGTGATTGTTTTCTGTGTTTGCCTTGCTATCCTTTTTGTCTCAATCAGGGATCCGTAGCTTCTCCTCCTCAGCTGTTTCTTGTCTGCCACTCCCAACCTCCTTATATTCTCCCCTCACACTTCTCTAGTTGCCAGTTATAGAGCTTCCTGCCTGGACATCTATACTGACCCACTGGAGTTGTGAATCCTGGTTGTCGTTCCAGAGTGCTACCTTCCGGATCCCTGTTGGGCTTCTTGTTGTCTCCTGTTGTCGCCCACCTGGGATTATATGTTGAGTTTGTATTGTCTGTCCTTCCCTTGGTGTTTTCCTTTAGAGCTAGTGGTGCGGACTAGTGTTCCCACCGCCCTGTTCACTATCTAGGGCTCAGCTTAGGGAAAGCCAGGGCTTTAGGCACGTGATCGGCGTACGGGTGAGGAACCCGTCTAGGGACGTCAGGGCAGCCAGGTGCCAGCCGCTAGGTGAGTCAGGGGTCACCACCTTCCCTCTCACTTGGGCAGGGCCTTCCTTGTTCCCTCCCTCTGTGTCACGTATGTGATAGTCACGCCGACCGTGATAATATCATCAGTCAAACATCATCTGTGGATGGTGGTTTATGATCAGGGCCAGCGTCAGCACCGGAAACTACTACTGAGGTTTTTAGCCATAATATATTTACAACATTTTAATATGAAGCTCTATAGCTCAGTGGTTAACATAGTAACATAGTACATAAGGCCGAAAAAAGACATTTGTCCATCCAGTTCGGCCTGTTATCCTGCAAGTTGATCCAGAGGAAGGCAAAAAAAAACTGAGGTAGAAGCCAATTTTCCCTACTTTAGGGGAATAAAAAATTCCTCCCCGACTCCAATCAGGCAATCAGATAACTTCCTGGATCAACGACCCCTCTCTAGTAGCTATAGCCTGTAATATTATTACACTCCAGAAATACATCCAGGCCCCTCTTGAATTCCTTTATTGTACTCACCATCACCACCTCCTCAGGCAGAGAGTTCCATAGTCTCACTGCTCTTACCGTAAAGAATCCTTTTCTATGTTTGTGTACAAACCTTCTTTCCTCCAAACGCAGAGGATGTCCCCTCGTCACAGTCACAGTCCTGGGGATAAATAGATGATAGGATAGATCTTTGTACTGACCCCTGATATATTTATACATATTCATTAGATCTCCCCTCAGTCGTCTTTTTTCTAACGTGAATAACCCTAATGTTGATAATCTTTCAGGGTACTGTAGTTGCCCCATTCCAGTTATTACTTTAGTTGCCCTCCTCTGGACCCTTTCCAGCTCTGCTATGTCTGCCTTGTTTACAGGAGCCCAGAACTATACACCGTACTCCATGTGTGGTCTGACTAGCGATTTGTAAAGTGGTAGGACTATGTTCTTATCACGGGCATCTATGCCCCTTCTGATGCAACCCATTTTTTTATTGGCCTTGGCAGCAGCTGCCTGACACTGGTTTTTGCAGCTTAGTTTGCTGTTTATTAAAATTTCAAGATCCTTTTCCATGTCAGTGTTACCGAGTGTTTTACCATTTAGTATGTACGGGTGACTTGCATTATTCCTTCCCATGTGCATAACTTTACATTTGTCAGTGTTAAACCTCATCTGCCACTTCTCTCCCCAAGCCTCCAATCTATCCAGATCCCTCTGTAGCAGTATACTGTCCTCTTCAGTGTTAATTACTTTACACAGTTTAGTGTCATCTACGAAAATAGATATTTTACTATGCAAGCCTTCTACAAGATCATTAATAAATATATTGAAGAGAATAGGGCCCAATACTGATCCCTGAGTGACAGTGACCCAATCTGAGTGTGTACCGTTAATAACCACCCTCTGTTTTCTATCATTGAGCCAGTTACTTACCCACATACAGACATTTTCTCCCAGTCCGAGCATTCTCATTTTATATACTAACCTTTTATGTGGTACAGTGTCAAATGCTTTGGAGAAGTCCAGATATAAATGTAGAAGGCTGTGAGTTTGAATCAAAATGCCAAACTTTTTAATTTGTGTAACCAGCACTTTTTTTGGGGGAAAGGTGGCAACTAGAGATCAGCGAATTTCATATTTTGAAATTTGTTCACACTTCGTTTATTGGTTAAAGGTGAATTGCGTTATGGATTCCGTTACCACGGACCATCCGGGACGGATCCGTTTTGCAGCCCATAGACTTCTATTATGACAGAATAAATAATAAAATGCCTCTAAAGGCATTCCGTTATGCATTACGTCATAGAATTGCATTATGATCCGTGCTAACGGAATCCATAACGCAATTCACCTTTAACCAACAAATTCGCTCATCTCTAGTGGCAACCCTAAGAGAACCCCCGCTCCTCGGTGACCCCCATAACTTTTTTATAGTTATGTCTACGGAGATGTGTGGGGGCTCATTTGAGGGACAATCTGTCTTTTTTGACAATACCATTTTGGTGTGTGTATGACTTAATCACTCTTTATAAAATTTTCTTGGGAGATAAAGTGATGAAAAAACAGCAATTCAGCCTTTTTTATTTTTTTCTGTTACGTCCTTCACCATATAGGTTAACTTTTTAAAATATTTTAATAGTATGGGTGTTTTCGCATGTGGCTATGCCCATAATATAATTTTTTTTGTTTATTTTTATTTTGGGGAAAGTAGGGTGATTTAACTTTTTTTTTTTATATATTTCCCAAACTTTTTTTTAAACTTTTTTTTTTTTTACTTTTTGTCAAGTGGACCACAACTTGCAATCATCAGATTACAATTTATACAGAATAATGGAAATTGCTCCATTATTCTGTATAGAAATCACTATATCACAGTTCAGTGCTGCCACCTAGTGGCCTGAACTGGGATATACTAATAATGAGCCTTCGAAGTGTAGTACAGGCTGCGGCTCATTTTTAGAACAGGGTGCTTTCCTTGATCTCCGCTGGGGGAAGGCGCATCTGAGCAGGAAGCCTGCGCTTCCGTTTTTTAACACTCTCAGATGCTGTGGTGAGATTTGACCACAGCATCGGGTGGTTAAATGTCCAGGTCAGCATTACTGCAGATCGTGGACATTTGTAGAGGGTGCCTGGTTGCAGAGCAGACGCCATCTTTAAAGACCCGATATGTGCCGTACATTTACAGCGGATGCCGGAAAGGGGTTACTGGTCACATGACCAAATTTGTATAGGACAGAGCTTTCATTCTGCACTGACACTGGAGCTTGTGCAGGTACTTTGGGAGAGAGAGGTTGTGTATGCCTGCAAGCGGCCGGTGAGGGAGGGTCTAGTGCTGTGCAGTCCTGGGTACATGCTGTATGACCACCGGGTGAGGGAGGGTCTAGTGCTGTGCAGTCCTGGGTACATGCTGTATAAACATCGGGTGAGGGAGGGTCTAGTGCTGTGCAGTCCTGGGTACATGCTGTATGACCACCGGGTGAGGGAGGGTCTAGTGCTGTGCAGTCCTGGGTACATGCTGTATGACCACCGGGTGAGGGAGGGTCTAGTGCTGTGCAGTCGTGGGCACATGCTGTATGACCACCGGGTGAGGGAGGGTCTAGTGCTGTGCAGTCGTGGGCACATGCTGTATGACCACCGGGTGAGGGAGGGTCTAGTGCTGTGCAGTCCTGGGTACATGCTGTATAAACATCGGGTGAGGGAGGGTCTAGTGCTGTGCAGTCCTGGGTACATGCTGTATAAACATCGGGTGAGGGAGGGTCTAGTGCTGTGCAGTCCTGGGTACATGCTGTATAAACATCGGGTGAGGGAGGGTCTAGTGTTCTGCAGTCCTGGGCACATGCTGTATAAACATCGGGTGAGGGAGGGTCTAGTGCTGTGCAGTTCTGGGCACATGCTGTATGACCACCGGGTGAGGGAGGGTCTAGTGTTGTGCAGTCCTGGGGTACATGCTGTATGACCACCGAGTGAGGGGGGGTCTAGTGCTGTGCAGTCGTGGGCACATGCTGTATGACCACCGGGTGAGGGAGGGTCTAGTGCTGTGCAGTCGTGGGCACATGCTGTATGACCACCGGGTGAGGGAGGGTCTAGTGCTGTGCAGTCCTGGGCACATGCTGTATGACCACCGGGTGAGCGGGCGGGGGTCTAGTGTTGTGCAGTCCTGGGGTACATGCTGTATGACCACCGGGTGAGGGAGGGTCTAGTGCTGGGGTACATGCTTATATGACCACCCGTTCCATTGCTGTAGCTTTTTGTGAGGGGGGGACTCATTCCTGTGAGCGGAGGGGGCATGTGGCGTATTATGGGGGCCATGAGGAGCAGATCTGTGTGTGGGGTTTATGGGGTGTAAATCTGTGACGGAGGACCTGGAATCGACAAAATGTGACTGTGTTAGTACATTATTACAAGATTTGGAGCCCCACTTTTGATTTTACCCAGGGCCACATTTTGTCTAAAACCGGCCCTGGGCCGACTGTACAGTGGCGTGCCAAGGGGAAGGGGGGGTTGACTCCGTGAGCAGGCTCTCAGGGGAGTGCCAGCTGCTATGAGCGCTTCCATCTCATTGCTGGAGCACAAGGGAGTCATCTCTCTGCGCTCCTTCTCTCCTCCATGCCCGGCCCAGCAGTTATGTTATGACGTGTGTCTCACTGCTGCGCCGGAGTGCAGGGAGATGAGCTGCAGTAAGTGAATGAAAGGACTGTGCTCCGGCAATGATAGCTATGGGGCCACTGGGGGGTCATTACACTAGGAGGGGGCCAGGGTTATTATACTGTATGAGGGGGCCATTGTATTGTGTGAGTGCCCCTTACACAGTATAATGAGCAGTGCCCCCACACACAGTATAATGATCCCCATTCAGTATGACTCCCAGTGACCCCCATACAGTATATTGGGGGTCACTGGGGGTTATTATACTGTAGGGGGGTCACTATACTTTCTGGGGGGCACTGGAGGTCATTATACTGTGTGGGAACCACAGGGGGTCATGTCACTGTAAAAAATGCCACAAAGGGGCCCTCTAAGATTTATCGCCCAAGGGCCCACATGAACCTGGAGCCGGCCCTGTTTATGATATATTCAGTTTGTAGTTCTGCATTTATAGTTGTGTGCCTGAAGCTTCGATATGAACCCATGAATTCCATGTATGCATGTTTATAATGACTCTAGTATTTGTTGCTCTGTACAAATGCACCTTGGAGATGTATTCCCATATCTCTTTCCTTTGTCATGGTCTGTAAAGTGCCAGTTCAGCAGGAATAAAATCACCAGAACATGTACACTATGAAATGTATTCAATTTTTCTAATAATAGCTCTTGTAGAGCCCCAAAATCTACAGCAACACAAAGAGGGACATTTGTGATTAATGGTGATGTCCGCAGCCGAGCAGCACGGAGTTGTGATAATGGCAGTGGACACAGTACAGTTTTATCAGCTCTCCTCTATTTGTAACTTCCTTCCCTTTGTCTGCTTCTGTCTTCCACTGCCGTATGCCACAGTCTGTAATGTCACAGAAACCGCATTGCAAATGATACCTCGTTTTTCTACATTTTACTATATTCTTGGACAAAAATAAAACATGCTCTTTAAAATGTAAGTGGCATTATCTTAAAGGAGTTGTGCAGGCCATTTATATTGATTACCTATTGTCAGGAGAGGTCACCAATATCTGATCAGCTTGAAAAGAAGGTGGCGCCCCATGTGAGTGCCGCTTCCTGGTCATTACACTACACATCGTCTCCTGTGGAGCGGTGGCGTAATATAATTACAAGTACTCGCTGTATTCAAGTGAATGGAGCAAGTACTCGTCATTACACTGCATTCCTGAGATGAAGTGCAGTGTAATGACAAGGAAGCGATGCTCACCTGGAGCTAGGGTTGCCTCCCAGCTGGTAGGCGGGCATTATTAATTCTGGAGGGCACTAATGGGGGCATTACTATTACTGGCGGCACTATTAATTCTGGGGGGAGCTAATGGGGGCATTATTAATTCTGCGGGGGCACTAATTGAGGCATTACTATTACTGGGGGCACTAATTAGGGGCATTATCAATTCTGGGGTGCATTATTAATCCTGGTAGCCACATTATGACATAGCGACTTAATGCCCAGTGTTTAAGCCATGCCCCCGCAACCACACCCCCTTTGGGGTCTGGCTTAACTTGGCCAGTATTTTTTGTTGGGAAAAGTGGCAACCCTACATGGAGCCCCACCTCCTCTTCAAACAGCTTATCCGTGGGGGTGCTGGGTGGCAGACCCCCACAATCAGATATTGGTTACCTATCCTGACGATAGATCATCAATATAAATCACTGCACAACCCCTTTTAAATATTGGGAAAATACTATGGGGCAAGCTTATCAAAACTGGTGATATAGAAAACTGATTTAGCTGCCTCTAGCAACCAATCAGGTTGATCTTTTTACTTTCCAAAGGTGTTCTGAAAAATTTAAGTTGGAATATGATTGGTTGCTATGGGCAACTAAGCCAGTTTCTGTTTGCACCAGTTGTGCTAAATCCCCCTTTGTTTTAGATGATGCTGACCGAATACTTATTTTCCTTTGACGTACTTGCCTTTGTAGCAGTGGTGTGCATTAGGTCACACATATATGGTAATACCGTATTTTTCGCTTTATAAGACGCACCTGATGATAAGACGCACCTAGATATTTGAGGAGGAAAATAAGAAAAAAAAAATTTGAACCAAAAGGTGTGCTTTTGGAGGGGTTTTGAACTAATGGTGTGCTTTTGGAGGGGTTTTGAACTAATGGTGGTCTGTGGATGACGCACTGTTATGGGGGGACCTGTGGGTGACGCACTGTTATGGGGGGACCTGTGGGTGACGCACTGTTATGGGGGGACCTGTGGGTGACGCACTGTTATGGGGGGACCTGTGGGTGACGCACTGTTATGGGGGGACCTGTGGGTGACGCACTGTTATGGGGGGACCTGTGGGTGACGCACTGTTATGGGGGGACCTGTGGGTGACGCACTGTTATGGGGGGACCTGTGGGTGACGCACTGTTATGGGGGACCTTTGGGTGACGCACTACTACGGGGGATGTAGCATCATATATAGCATCTTATGTAATGGGGGTCACTATTCACACAGGGACAATATACTGTGACACATATGATACTGTGACCAGCATAAGATGATCTTATGCTGGTCACAGTATCATGTGTCACAGTATATTGTCCCTGTGTGAATAGTGACCCCCATTACACCACAGGGCACACAGTAGACTTTATATGTAAAATCTTTTAATGGCTCTGCTTTCTTCTATACCAGTACTCACTATAAAAGCAGCAGTCCGGCCAGCACGTGACGTCACTCACTCAGTCAGTCACGCTCCTGCCAGCTTCATTAATGAAGTGGGAGGAGCATGACCGAGTGAGTGACGTCACGCGCCAGCTGGACCGCTGCTTTCATAGTGAGTACTGTTATAGAAGAAAGCAGAGTGTAATGAAGCCGTTTTCATATGTAAAGTCTATAATCTTCAAGCAGTGTCTCTGCTTTAAACTAGGGCAATCCTCTGTAGTGCAACTCACTATGAAAGCGGCAGGCAGAGCGGCAGCGTAACCTCGCGATTCTCACTCATTAATGCTCCTCCCACTTCCTTCCCATGAATGAGAATCGCGAGGTTACGCTGCCGCTCTGCCTGCCGCTTTCATAGTGAGTTGCACTACAGAGGATTGCTCTAGTTTAAAGCAGAGACACTGCTTGAAGATTATAGACTTTACATGTGATAATTACCGTGAGCGGGGTCCGATGTATTACAGTACAGTGACTGCATCGGGCCCCGCCGCGAGTGTTGCCAGCCTCCGTCCCCTCCTCCCACCCCTCTGATACATTGCGGCTTGTGATGTATCAGCGTCAGCAAAGTAAACATGGCAGTGTTCGCTTTATAAGACGCACTGCCATTTTCCCCCCACTATTGGGGGGGAAAAAGTGCGTCTTATAAAGCGAAAAATACGGTAAGTGTCTCTAGCTTAGCTGCATTTTATGTTGGGTGCCTGAGGTAGTCTGATATCCATGTCCTGTATCATCACACTCACAGCTTTCCTTTTTCAGTTTGGTTGTGCCGTAGAACAAGGTCACAATAAACTCTGCAGAAAGTTCCTGCCACGAAAGTTGAATTCTACTACGGAAAAGATAGACTAATTGGATTTTAGAATTAACTAAACTAAAGATGAGTGAACCAGTTGAGATTCGTTTCGAGTCCGATTTGCCAAATTTATGAAAAACTTCAATTCGGACAGAACTGAAGTTGCTTCAATTGCTCTGAAAGTTGGCATATAACCTCTCTAGCCTCCTAGGACTCATATTGTTTAGGAAAACTTGTTATCTCTTTTTGTTCACTTTTTATGTCTTTTTCCCTCTCCCCAAGCTCTGGAACGCAATGACAGCAATAGTAAATGATGTCTAAGTGACACTGACATGCATAGCTGTGGGTAAACGTACATTTGACGGCATTAACATACAGCCTGTTTAAAAACACAACTCACCGGCACATGTTTAATGATTTTTCATATTCCAAAGCTTCCAAAAATTGTCCCTTATTGTAGTGTCCCACTTATGTGTGTATGGGCCACTCCAAAATGTTTATATGCCCTTCTATGTCATTTTACACCACTAATGTGTTTTCCTTTGTCACAGCTGTGAAATTCCTATTACAGGCTGGTGGATGCACTACACATATCCAACATTAGGTGTCACCCTCACACCATTTATATAGGTCAGCACACCGGAAGTTAGTTGAGGAGTTTAGAAATGGAGGGAGGAGTTAGGAGGAGAGAAGAGGAGCCAGACTTGGCTCTGTCCTCTGGGCCTTGCCCCAGAGATTCAAGCTACTTCAGCCCATGTAGTCCAAGCCTAGGACTTAAGGAACTGTAACTGTTCCTAGTTCCTTCCAGGGACTTAGGAATAATTGCTGAATCTATTGCAACCTCTTCAAAGAATGGAGCAGAGAGTTTCACCTGCCATAAGGGAGACCGCCCTTAGGTTGCTGGATTAATGATCTACTGAACTATAGGAAATAAAAGGAAGATAACTGTCAATTATCAGGTTTTAGTCACCTTTGTCTTTGGTGGAGAGTTTATAAGATTCAAGCTGCCCACCATAACCAAGGACAGAAAGGCCATCTGTCAGAATATTTACTTACAGCGGATTCAAACCATTATTACAAGGATGAGTAACAAAAGCAAGATCAGGAACCAAGTACAAGTAAGATCATCATTTCTACTCAGTGGAGCTGAAACCTATAGACACCACCTCACTGAGCCTGGTATGGGAATTTACAGCTTTACCATCTGTATTTATGACAAAGTGCTGCTAAGTTGTGATATTTTTTACAAGACTGTAATTTACATGTAAAAATTCTGTTTGGTTCAACTACTGCCTCCCTTATAATTTCATCCCATCTCCTCATTGCACCTAACTGTGCTGGCGTCACGAACAACCCAGGGGCCCAGCCACAAAAGCACCTTACATCATTACCATTAAGGGCACCTCAACCACCATCTGACTGGTGTTCCCTGTAACAGAGAGTGCCCCGGAGGATTTAGTGCTGTCTTCCCATCCACTGCAGGCCGGCCCAGGGAAGCTGCAGAAAAGTGAGTACAACTACTACACCCATTTGGCACACCATTACACTCACATATTGCCACTACGGTCTGGCACGTTGCATTATCAGGGGCATATGATGTATATAAAAAAATAATGTTATGGAATAAAAATAAATTAAAAAGTGGCTTGGGGGACCAAATATCATGGCGTAACAGTGTCGGAATGTCTTCCCTTATGACACGCACAAGTTGTGAATGAGCCTAAAAAAATTATCCCTTTTAATTGGGAGCAGCAGCAGTGCAGCGTGGATATGGAAAGGGTACAGTACGGATATAGTGGCATTTGGCTGTAATAGTGGCAGCAGCAGGAACAGTATAGCATGAAACATACAAGGCTGTCTATGGGTAGTAGTGGCAATAGTAGTAATAGCAGTATTTGTAGTAGTAGTGATAGTGGCGATAGATGTTTTGCATTAATGGTGGTGGCAGTAGGGGGTTAACAGCAAGGAGCAACAGCAGCTCAGGCAGCGGAGTCTGCAGCAGCCATATGGTACATGTTGGCAGAAAGGCAGCAACATAATGGAGGTAGCAGCAGCCTAATGTAAGATAATGGTAGGTAGGTCACAGCATTGACATGATGGCAGCGGTGGCATGATTGAGGTGGAGGCAGCAGCTGTACAGAATGTGATGGTTGGAAAGTGTCATAAGTGGCATAATGCAAGTTACAGCAGCAGAAGCCGTACAGAATCTGATGGTAGTTAGGCAGACAGACAGCAAGAGTGGCAAGATGTACTGTATATTCAGCCTCAGCTGTGAGAAAATGTCAGTATTAATGCAGTAATCACGTACATACAGTACAGACCAAAAGTTTGGACACGCCTTCTCATTCAAAGAGTTTTCTTTATTTTCATGACTATGAAAATTGTAGATTCACACTGAAGGCATCAAAACTATGAATTAACACATGTGGAATTATATACATAACAAACAAGTGTGAAACAACTGAAAATATGTCATATTCTAGGTTCTTCAAAGTAGCCACCTTTTGCTTTGATTACTGCTTTGCACACTCTTGGCATTCTCTTGATGAGCTTCAAGAGGTAGTCCCCTGAAATGGTTTTCACTTCACAGGTGTGCCCTGTCAGGTTTAATAAGTGGGATTTCTTGCCTTATAAATGGGGTTGGGACCATCAGTTGCGTTGAGGAGAAGTCAGGTGGATACACAGCTGATAGTCCTACTGAATAGACTGTTAGAATTTGTATTATGGCAAGAAAAAGGCAGCTAAGTAAAGAAAAACGAGTGGCCATCATTACTTTAAGAAATTAAGGTCAGTCAGTCAGCCGAAAAATTGGGAAAACTTTGAAAGTAAGGGCTATTTGACCATGAAGGAGAGTGATGGGGTGCTGAGCCAGATGACCTGGCCTCCACAGTCACCGGACCTGAACCCAATCGAGATGGTTTGGGGTGAGCTGGACCGCAGAGTGAAGGCAAAAGGGCCAACAAGTGCTAAGCATCTTTGGGAACTCCTTCAAGACTGTTGGAAGACCATTTCAGGGGACTACCTCTTGAAGCTCATCAAGAGAATGCCAAGAGTGTGCAAAGCAGTAATCAAAGCAAAAGGTGGCTACTTTGAAGAACCTAAAATGACATATTTTCAGTTGTTTCACACTTGTTTGTTATGTATATAATTACACATGTGTTAATTCATAGTTTTGATGCCTTCATAGTCATGGAAATAAAGAAAACTCTTTGAATGAGAAGGTGTGTCCAAACTTTTGGTCTGTACAATTTCATGCTGCATCATGAAATTGAATCCCCCAAAAAAAAATTAAATTTCAACCATGTGGAATCTGAATACACGTAAATGGACAATTGAGAGGCATTAGTAGCATGATACAGGCAGCAGCAGCTATACAGAACATGATGTTAGTTAGGCAGACAGCAACAGTAGCAAGATAGGGCACAGCCAGCAAGGCGAGGTCTATTCATTGGAATCAGCGAGAGGATTGTGAAAATCCCCTGAATCCAGGCTTGGATCTTTTTGACAAAAGAAATGTTTTGGACACTGGCAAAGGACAACTTGGTTCCTTTAGGTGTCACCACGCCCCATGCGACACTGAAAACCCTCTCCAAGATGACACTGGAGGATGGGCAAGAAAGAAGATAGCATGCTGTGTCAGTTTGGGCCACTGTTCCAGTCTGCCTGCCCAGAAATCCATGGGGTCAGGGAACAGGGTATGCAACAGAAATTGGCCATAGTTTACATATGTAAGGGTCAGCCCCTAGAATGACCAAGTTACATTGCATTGCTAGTGATAATGTTTTACACAGACTCTTATGCCTTCTTCCAGCCACAAGAGGCCACTGTGTCTTTGAGTAAGAAAGAAATGAAGTTGTTGGTCCCAGAGGATGTAGGAGGAGTATGAAGTAGGCAAGCTGTGTGTTGCTTCCTGGCTGGTGGTGAGCTGAGAGTCTGGCTGGAGTTGGACAGAGCCACAGAGACAAAAAATTGATTCTGAGAAGAGTGATATCATCCAATTGAGAGACTTGTGACAGTACACGGGGCCTGGCTAAGGTTCTATAGGTTAGCGGGACCGTGGCAGGGGACGGGGATTCCTGGCAGAGCTGAACTTAAGTGGATTCCTGCAACTGCAATCTAGAGAGACAGAGGAAAAGACCACACACTGGGACAAGTAAGCGACTGTATTAGGAGCCAGATGACACTTGCCCCCACGTACCAGACCAAGACAAGCAGCTACCTCATGGGAGAATGTGACATGACTGATCTCTGCCCAGCTACCTACAGAACTGTGAGTGTGCACCGGTGCTAACCTGCAATATGGCATAGAGCTGGAATCTTTAGTCAGAGCGTTGTAGAAACGTGCCCTGGGTAGCAGGGGTCAGACAGGAAAATATCAGAGAAGAGTGGCCTGAATTTTTTATGTGTTTGCTGGTTGGAGCGCATTTAGTATATCACGGATCAGTTACCCTTCCTGTAAATTGGTGTAAACTGTCATTTGTCGATTGCTCCCCTGGTGCATCGGCACAAAACTGTTAAACCGATTTTCTGGCTATAATATTTTATTTAATAAAACTGGTATCTGCTTCAGCCTCCTTGTCTGCTGTACTGTATTTGAACCTTGCCCTGCGGTCTCTTCCTCCCCTGACCGCTACACATAGACCTGAACCTGAGCGTTGACGCGGGGGATGACGGTTTGCTGACTGGTCTCACCAGGTGTGCAGCACATGGTGAGTGAAATGCTGCTGCTACTTCTGCTGTGGCTTTTGCTGCTTGTGGCATTGGGAGGGGGGTAACTCTGTGGGGAGCGAAGAGGGACCTCCATTTCAGACACGCTGGTGGTAAGCGTCTGCTCGCTATAAACTGCATCAAGCTACGTATACCATGTTTCCCTGTCCTCCCTTTCTGCCAAATTTTTCTTGGTAGCAAGAGTCTAAAAGCATGGCTATCCAGTAATCATCAACTGCTTGATATCAACAATACACATGTCACTGTATAAGCAAGCTAGCTTCTCTGGCCAGCATGCCTGAGCTCCCCCTTCTTTACAGCTCCGCTGAGATGTGTCTCGGACAGTGCCATCCTCATCATCGTCCTCTTTCTCCTCCACCTCCGACTTCTCCTCCTCTTGCAGTGGCAGCTCTTCATCATCATCATCCTTTTCCGTGGCAGATTCCGTTTATGTTTCCCCAACAGCTATAGGGTGGACAGCAAGATGTGTCTTCCGCCACAGTCCCCTGCTGCATGAGCATCAGCGTATGTTCTAAGATAAATATGAGATGGATGACGTAGTTTATACTGTAGTTGTCCCTGCTGACAAAGTTTGTGGCCTTTTCAAAGGGCTTCAGCACCCGACAGGTGTCTCAGATGAGCTGCCATTGCCTGACCTTGAAGCAACACGTGCTTCCTGCTGTTGAAATTGTCTGGTACATTACAAAATTTTTCACAGCTTTTTGCTGCTTGTACAGACCCTCAAGCATGTGCAATGTTGAATTCCAGTGAGTTGGCATGTCAACGATTAAGCGGTCTAGTGGCAGGCTGTTCTGTAGCTGCAGGTCCAGGAGAGTGTTCCTCGCCACGTATGAGTGGCTGAAGTGCTTCGACAGTCTCCTGGACTTTGCCAGCACTTTGCACAAGCCAGTGTACTTATTTAGAAACCAATGCACCACTAGGTTGATGACGTGCAGCATGCAGGGAGTATGTGTTATTTCGCCCAGGTTCAGGGCAGCAAAGATGTTGTGCACATTGTCGTTGACCACGTTGCTCAACAGGATATTTGTCGGCCAACAGGATATTTTCTGCTTGATGTACTTCAGCAACTGCTTGCCAGTGTGGTTACTCTCTCCCAGGCCAATCAGCTTCAACACGATGTGGCAACGCTTGACCGGACACATGTGATAGGAAGGAGGGGTAGTGTGAGCAACCCTGTGCCCAGCTGCCGCTGGGGAAGGGAACATGTCCTTGGAGGAGGAGGTGGATAAGTGCCTGATGTGGGAGCCAGGCCGAAACAATTGTGGGGGGGGTCAAAAGGACCTGGCCTCATTGCCAGGGTACTCCCTTGCCACTGCCAGAAAAAACATTGACCAAGTGGGCCGTGAAAGTGTACTGTCCCTGTAAGAGCTGCTCCAGGTGTCCACTGTGGCATTAACAAGAGTTGCAGGGAGCGGCCCATATTGTCCAGCACGTGAGAGTTCAAAGCAGGGATGGCTTTTTGGGAGAAATAATGCTGGTTAGGAATCTTTTAGCGAGGCTGAGCGAATGCCATTAGCTCCCAAAAGGCAGCAGACTTGACTAGATGGTGCAGCAGCAACTACAGCGCCAGCACCTTGGCCAGGTGGGAACTAAGCTTGCACACCATTGGATTGCTGGCCGCATAGAGTTGTTTATTAGCAATGGATTTTGTTTTAGATGGCTAATGATGGAGTGGAGGAGTATGAGCGTGAGAAGTGGAAAGGGATGAAGACGATGTGAAAGACACCATACTGCTTGTAAATGCGGCCTAGCTGGTGCAAGGGGGAGGAGGGAACTCCTGTTGCGGTTGCTGGCTGCCACCTCTGTTTGCTTGCTCATGGGATGGGGTGATGCCCCTTTATGTGGTTCAAAAGAGCTATGGTGCCTACGTTTGTGTTTGCCTGCCCACATCTTATTTTGCCCTTGCAAAGGCAGCCAAGCTGGGCTTAACTGTGGCTTGTTTTGTAGCTAACCCACAGCATCAGTGGCATCACCAGATACCAAAGTAGACTTGGCCCTGGTTGTTCTTTGGGAGATACGTGGCCTCTGCTCTTTATTCCTGACGCCATCACCCTTGTCCTCTTTTGTTGCCTCCTCCTCAGCACCCTGATCCAGCTTCCAGGTCCTGTCCAGCAAACCATCGTCATCAGAGTCTTCACCCTCCCTTTTGCTTCTAGCAGACTGTGAGATATCATGGGGGGTTCGTTGGCCCCCCATTCCCTGCTCTTCCCAGACTTCCACTGTCGCTGTCCCTAACACCAATAGTGCGGCTACCGGGGCCACTACTAACACCACCAACACGGATATGACTTGGGTCTGCAGCCTCCTCTTCCTCAGGGCAGTACAAAAGCTAACACAAGTCGTGAGCAGGGAGAGTCTCTTGAATATCTGTCTGAGGGCATGGTGGGGTTTTCTTGCCACTTAGGAAAAAGCAAGGCGCCCCTCTAGGAAGGGGCAGTGAAGACTGGGAGAACTCAACTGAAAGCCTTTTTTGGTGCTTCAAAGAGGAGGAGCAGGAGGAAAACGGTGACCCCTGGCTCCATGGCGCAGTGTCGGACTCTGAAGTCACCTCCACATCATCCTACATAATAACATAGTACATAAGGCCGAAAAAAGACATTTGTCCATCCAGTTCGGCCTGTTATCCTGCAAGTTGATCCAGAGGAAGGCAAAAAAAAACTTGTGAGGTAGAAGCCAATTTTCCCCACTTTAGGGGAATAAAAAATTCCTTCCCGACTCCAATCAGACTAACTCCCTGGATCAACGACCCCTCTCTAGTAGCTATAGCCTGTAATATTATTACGCTCCAGAAATACATCCAGGCCCCTCTTGAATTCCTTTATTGTACTCACCATCACCACCTTCTTAGGCAGAGAGTTCCATAGTCTCACTGCTCTTACCGTAAAGAATCCTTTTCTATGTTTGTGTACAAACCTTCTTTCCTCCAGACGCAGAGGATGTCCCCTCATCACAGTCACAGTCTTGGGGATAAATAGATGATGGGATAGATCTCTGTACTGACCCCTGATATATTTATACATATTAAATAGATCTCCCCTCAGTCGTCTTTTTTCTAAAGTGAATAACCCTAATTTTGATAATCTTTCAGGGTACTGTAGTTGCCCCATTCCAGTTATAACTTTAGTTGCTCTTCTCTGAACCCTCTCCAGCTCTGCTATGTCTGCCTTGTTTTCAGGAGCCCAGAACTGTACACAGTACTCCATGTGTGGTCTGACTAGCGATTTGTAAAGTGGTAGGACTATGTTCATATCACGGGAATCTATGCCCCTTCTGATGCAACCCATTATCTTATTGGCCTTGGCAGCAGCTGCCTGACACTGTTTTTTGCAGCTTAGTTTGCTGTTTATTAAAGTTTCTAGATCCTTTTCCATGTCAGTGTTACCGAGTGTTTTACCATTTAGTATGTAGGGTGACTTGCATTATTCCTTCCCATGTGCATAACCTTACATTTGTCAGTGTTAAACCTCATCTGCCACTTATCTGCCCAAGCCTCCAATCTATCCAGATCCATCTGTAGTAGTATACTGTCCTCCTCAGTGTTAATTACTTTACACAGTTTAGTGTCATCTGCGAAAATTGATACTTTACTAGGCAAGCCAAGATCATTAATAAAAATATTGAAGAGAATAGGGCCCAATTCTGACCCCTGAGGTACCCCACTAGTGACAGTGACCCAATCTGAGTGTGTACCTTTAATAACCACCCTCTGTTTTCTATCATTGAGCCAGTTACTTACCCACATACAGACGTTTTCTCCCACTCCGAGCATTCTCATTTTATTTACTAACCTTTTATGTGGTACAGTGTCAAATGCTTTGGAGAAGTCCAGATATACGACATCCGCTGTCAAGTCTAGAACTTACCTCCTCATAGAAACTGATTAAATTAGTTTGGCATGACCGATCCCTCATGAAGCCATGCTGATATGGCGTTATTTGCTTATTTCCGTTGAGATGCTCTAAGATAGCATCTCTCAGAAAACCTTCAAACAGTTTACCCACAACAGATGTTAAACTTACCGGCCTATAGTTTCCAGGCTCTGTTTTTCGACCCATTTTGAATATTGGCACCACATTTGCCATGCGCCAATCCTGTGGGACATTCCCTGTCAGTATAGAGTCCGCAAATATCAGAAATAAGGGTCTGGCTATGACATTACTTAATTCCCTTAGGATACGGGGGTGTATGCCATCCGGTCCAGGCGATTTGTCTATTTTAATCTTTTTAAGTCGCTGATGTACTTCTTCCTGGGTCAGACAGGACACTTTTCATGGGGAATTTATTTTTACATTCTGCATGTCATCTGACAGTTTATTTTCCTCAGTGAATACAGTGGATAAAAAAATATTTAACAGCTTTGTTTTCTCCTCGTCGCTCTCTGCGACTCCCCCCTCATTACTCTTTAAAGGGCCGACACCTTCTGATTTATACTTTTTAACATTTATATAATTGAAGAACATTTTAGGGTTAGTTTTACTCTCTTTGGCAATTAATCTCTCAGTATCTAGTTTGTCCGTTTTTATTTGTTTTTTACATTTTCTATTTTTTTCCTTATAGTTTTTCAGTGCTTCCGTGCTACCCTCCTGTTTTAGTGATTTATATCCCCCAGTCCCACTACCTTGCCCCGGTCTCTATCTGCCCTATCTTCCCCTCCTATAATGTAATTTCCCTCCCCCCCCCCAGTCCCTAGTTTAAACACTCCTCCAACCTTCTAGCCATCTTTCTCCCCAGCACAGCTGCCCCTTCCCCATTGAGGTGCAGCCCGTCCCTACGATATAGCCTGTAGCCGATAGAGAAGTCGGCCCAGTTCTCCAGGAACCCAAACCCCTCCTTCCTACACCAGTTCTTGAGCCACTTGTTAATCTCCCTAATCTCCCACTGCCTTTCTTGTGTGGCTCGTGGTACAGGCAGTAGGAAAATACTACCTTTGAGGTCCTTGCCCTAAGCTTTTGACCTAAATCCCTGAAATAATTTTTAAGGACTCTCCACCTACCTCTAACTTTGCCATTGGTTCCGATATGGACCATGACCGCTGGATCTTCATCAGCCCCTCCCAGCCCCTCCTGCTGTGACTGAGAGAAGGAGTGAGCCATCCAATCCACCATCTCATTCTCATTCTCTTTCTCCTCAACTATAATGTTACGCCTTTCCGAAGCAAGCAGGGACAACTGGGGCCTACTACTACTTCTACTACTACTACGACAATTAGAACCCTTCCATAGCCCAGACATTTTTGGGCCTCCCAGATAATGTTGTGCACTACCCTGTGCATTGGTGTATTAATCATATATATATGCTGCTGGTTTGAATATAATCAACGACCACCCCCACAAAAAAAAATTATATTTGGTCTAAATTCGTTATCCCTCACTGATACTTTTGTGTGCTGGCCTGTGTATTGGTGTTGATCACCTATATGCTGGTTAAATTAAATTGAACAAGTCGCCAAAAAGATTTACATTCCAAACATGTGGAAACTAAATATACGTCAACAAACGAGGCTTGATGCTCAATTTCTCGTTACACACGGGTAAATTGCTGCTATACCTTGTGTATTGCTGCAGTAATCATGTATATCTGCAGCTTTATTAAAGTGACCCCTCCAAAAAAAAAAAATATATTAAATTGCAACCATGTGGAAACTGAATATAAGTAAACTGACGATTTAGGCTTGACGCAGAATTGTACCTTAATACACAATGGTAGATTGCTGCCACACCATGGGTATTGCTGCAGTAATCACATATACTGTATATGCTGCTTAATTAAATTGAACCGACCAAAAAAAAAAAAACTTTTAATTGTGACCGTGTGGAAACTGAATATACATAAATAGACAATTGAGGCTTCATGCTCAATCTCTTGTTATTAAACACAGGTAGATTGCTGCTATACCTTGTGTCTTGTAGTAATCACATATATATGAGTTTTAGTTAAATGTAAAAATCCCCCAAAAAATGTAAATTCCAATCTGTGGCAACTGAATATACATAAACAGCTGATTGAGACTTGACGCTAAATTTTATCTTAATACACACTGGTAGATTGCTGCCTCACCATGGGGATTGCTGCAGTAATCACATAACGTATATATGCAGCTGAGGCCAAGTTCACACTTCAGTTATTTGGTCAGTTATAGCCATCAGTTATTGTGAGCCAAAACCAGTAGTGAAGCCTACACAAAGATAAGGTATAATAAAAAGATTTGCACCTGTTCTGTGCTTTTGACTCGCACCTGGTTTTGGCTCACAATAACTGATGGAAATACTGTAACTAAACAAATAACTGAAGTGTGTATTTGGCCTAAATTAAATTGAACTTTACAAAAAATAGGATTTCTATGAAAATGGGGGAGAAAAAATTAAAGCAGTTGCTTGCAAGAGATGCACCTGTACTTCTGGCACAGTCAGCCACAGGTCCTGTCTTCTCTTTCCCTGGCTATCAGCTGCCCTGCTTCTCTTTATTGTACACAACACACACAATTCTTCTTTGGGATCCTAGCCTTTCCCTTCACTGACAATAAGCTTGATTGATTTCTGACTGTCCCTGATTGTTTTTTCACTCTCCCTGACTCCCTTTTTTCGTTTTCCTGGCAGACACTGTAATACCCAACCACCGTCATTCACAGCCCAGCACAAAATGGCCTTGGAAACAATCAGGGCAAGCATTCCCCCCACTCACACTTCTTCTCAGGGTCATGTGAGAACCCTTCTGCTCTTTTCCCACCGACATGTTTGTGATGTCTTGGGTAGTCAGAGAATAAAAATGAGATTGCTCCACTTCCGATGAAATCTGATTTTTAACCGTTTTTAATAAAATTTATATTAATTAATTTTGAATTTGGGGTCTTATGTATTAATGCGCTCTGGTAATTGTAGCAATTGTTTAAGAAGAGGATCATAATAAGCTAGTAACTCTATGATAGCAAGGAAATTACCACTGTTGCTGTTTGAATTTTTTTCTCTGTGACCACGAAAGGCCATATTTGCCATTGTCAAGGTGGCATTAACTATTTAAAATTTGTCTCCAGAAGATTTTTTTTCTTTTCTAAATTGCAAAAGCTTCAATATGAGTCTGTGAACTTTCATGAAGCTGTATTTTGGTTGATACCGTAAGCCTCTCCAATTTTGTATGCCTTTGGCCCAAGCGATCACCAAACAGCCAACATGGCTCACAGTAGGCTGCATTTAATTTTAGTAACACAGCAAAGTAATAGGAAATTTGTCGTTACTCTTTCAAAGTAGGTCTTTTTTGCTCATGTTCATCTCTTGGGAAAGATCATGGAGGTCTACAAGGACCATTGGCACTAATAAATCTGTTTATACTGGCATCAGGTTTAGTTACTGCAAAGTTTGCTCTGTCTGTTACATATTTTCCAGAAGGAAAGTCTATATTAATACCACTGGCATCAGTACCAATGGCTAAATCAGTAATAGATAATTCAACATAATCAGAGTAGCTTGGCTTACTTTCACAAAGATCTGTAATGCTTAATTCAGGGATACCGTGCAATTCAGCTGAAGTACTGGGTTTGCTGACCTGTACGAACTCCTGCGCTATGGTCTTGCCAACTGAGGGGCTAAAATGTTCTAGCATGCCTTCTACATTCTGAGTGGCTTCAGTAATAGAAGAACGTTCACCATAGCTAGGGGCATTAAAGAAACTAGTGACTTTTTTTGGTCTCTCGTTTTCTTGCGCTTCCGAGCACCACTGACATGTTGGTAGCTTGACATCAGCACATTCTGTAGAGACAGAATAAATGAGCTTAAATGGTCACTAACTATTTACACAACTTTTAATAATGTGATAGAACATGCAAATATAATAAACTTTGTATTATATACAATCAGGAGAAAATGCCCATATCTCCACTTATCAGCTCCTTTCTTGCATCCCCCCAGGAGTGCACCACCAATGAGGCCAGGTGAAGCGATTGCCTCAGGCAACCCAAGGTTGGGGCAAGAGGGGGGCAGTGGAAGGGCCATGGGCAATGAGCGCTTTCATTATGGCAAAGGTGTTAGGTTAAGAAATTGGCATTGGGGGCGTCGTTTCAGTTTTCGCCTCAGGCAGCTAAAAGGCTAGATGCACCCCTGCATCCATTACCTAATTTGGCTTTCACTCCTAGGGTAACACTAAGTTGTCAGATTAAAGATTGACAATGAATTGGGACAAAACAGAAGAGTTTTTTTCCAGTATTGAGACCCTATGATGGATCTCAATACCGGAAAATATTAATGCTAGTGTGAAAGTAGCCTAAGTTGTTTTATTCACATCAAAATTGTTCAAAAACTTCTTTATGACCTACAGATGAAGCACAATTTAACTTGACCTTTAGCACATTATATATTAAGATACAGCAAGCTTCAACGTGATCTTTTCAATGGTATATGATGTGTTCCATGTCAATTTAAGGTGTACTGCATCATGGTATGTACACACACTACAAGTCAATGTACTACAGTTACACAGTAGGGTGTAGATCCTCCAAAGGGTAGTTAATTTGTTATAAAAGCGTGGTGGGCAACTGAGGCGATGTACCCTTTCCACTTGCAGTAAGGCCTGTTTCTGTATAAAAATGATTACACTTACTGTCTGTCCTTTGCACCAGTCCTTTAAATTAGCCCTCAACAGTTTGTATATTTGGTACTTCTTTTTCTTTCAGCGGATGGTGGTGGTTGTTAGGATGCACGGACAACAGATCCTTGCCACAGGTCTCACGTCTGCACAGGCACATACAGATGCTTCCTCCCTCTTACACAGGTTGAACTCAACTCCTAAGCTCCTGACTAGTGATGGACGAACCGCAAGTTCGCGGCAGGCTCCATTCACTTTAATGGCAGGCGAACCTGAAAAACCTTCAGCTCATATTTGCAGCCACCAAATACTTAGTAGAAGTGCACAAATAGTCCCACAACATGGACAGTGATACTAGAGGGGGATCAATGACAAAAATTCCAACAAAAAATATGTATCTTAATCAGGGGACATTTTTATGCGTCTTAAAGGGAAATTCTCTGAAATGTGCCCTGTTGGAGCCTACAAAAATTTTATTTTAGGCCACAGGAGTACCGACCTTAACCACTTGCCATCTGGGCCATTTGCCCCCTTCCTGACCAGGCCTAATTTTGCAAAACTGACATATCTCCCTTTCTGTGGTAATAACTTTGGAACGCCTTTATTTATCCAAGTCATTCAGAGATTGTTTTCTCGTGACACATTGTACTTCATGTTAGTCATACATTTGAGTCAAAATATTTCACCTTTATTTATGAAAAAATCCCAAATTTACCCAAAAATGTGAAAAATTTGCAATTTTATAAATTTCTATTTCTCTGCTTTTAAAACAGAAAGTGATACCTCATAAAATATTTATTACTTAACATTCCCCATATGTCTACTTTATGTTGGCATCATTTTGGAAATGTCATTTTATTTTTTTAGGACGTTAGAAGGCTCAGAAGTTTAGAAGCAATTCTTCAAATTTTTAAGAAAATTGCCAAAACCCACTTTATAAGGACCAGTTCAGGTCTGAAGTCACTTTGTGGGGCCTACATAGTGGATACCCCCATAAATGACCCCATTGTAGAAACTACACCCCTCAAGGTATTCAAAACCGATTTTACAAACTTTGTTAACCCTTTATGCATTCCACAAGAATTAAAGGAAAATGGAGATCAAATTTTTAAATTTCACTTTTTTGGCAGATTTTCCATTTTAATCCAATTTTTTCTTTAACACATCGATGGTTAACAGCCAAACAAAACTCAATATTTATTACCCAGATTCTGCGGTTTACAGAAACACCCCACATGTGGTCATAAACTGCTGTATGGGCACACGGCAGGGCGCAGAAGAAAAGGAACTCCACATGGTTTTTAGATGCCATGTCCCATTTGAAGCCCCCTGATGCACCCTTACAGTAGAAACTCCCAAGAAGTGACCCCATTATGGAAACTAGGGGATAAGGTGCCAGTTTTATTAGTACTATTTTTGGGTACATATGATTTTTTGATCATTCATTATAACACTTTATGGGGCAAGGTGACCAAAAAATGGGTTGTTTTAGCACAGTTTCTATTTATTTATTTTTACAGCGTTCACCTGAGGGGTTCAGTCAAGTGACATTTTTATAGAGAAGATTGTTACGGACGTAGCGATAACTTATATGTATACTTTTTCTCATTTATTAAAGTTTTACACAATAATAGCATTTTTGAAACAAAAAAATTATGTTTTAATGTGTCCATGTTCTGAGAGCTATAGTTTTTTTATTTTTTGAGAGATTTTCTTATGTAGGGGCTCATTTTTTGCGGGATGAGGTGACTGTTTTATTGGTACCATTTTGTGGGACATACGCATTTTTGATCACTTGGTGTTGCACCTTTTTTGATGCAAGGTGACAAAAATTGCTTGTTTTGACACAGGTTTTTTTTTTTTTTTACGGTGTTCATCTGAGGGGTTAGCTCATGTGATATTTTTATGGAGCTGGTTTTTACGGACGCGGCAATACCTAATATGTATACTTTTTTTATTTGTTTCACTTTAACACAATAATAGCATTTTTGAAACCAAAAAAATGATGTTTTAGTGTCTCCATGTTCTAAGAGCTATAGTTTTTTTATCTTTTGAGAGATTTTCTTATGTAGGGGCTCATTTTTTTGCGGGATGAGGTGACGGTTTTATTGGTACTATTTTGTGGGACATACGCGTTTTTGATCACTTGGTGTTGCACCTTTTGTGATGCAAGGTGACAAAAATTGCTTGTTTTGACACAGTTTTTTTTTTGTTTTTTTACGGTGTTCACCCGAGGGGTTAGGTCATGTGATATTTTTATGGAGCTGGTTTTTACGGACGCGGCAATACCGAATATGTCTATTTTATTTTATTTTTTCTATTTTTAATTTTTTTTTTTTATTCCTTACTTGGGAACTTTTTTTTTTTACATGTGAAACTTTTTTTTATTTTATTTTTTCAACCCTTTATTTTTTTTTATTTTTTTTTACACTTTTCATCCCCCATAAGGTCATACAAGACCTCTGGGGGACATTTGCTTCACTTTTTCTTTTTTTTTTTCACTGTTGATTTCTCCTGTAACTGGGGCTGACATAGTAGCCCCAGTTACAGAAGAAATGCACCCCTAGAGAGGCTGTACAGCAGCAATCCAGCGCTGTACAGCCTCAGAGCAGGGCTGATCGAGGTCTCTGAGAGACCTCACACAGCTCCTGCACTCTCCGGTCCCGGCGGTCACATGACCGCCGGGCAGGAACAGGAAGCGCATAGCGCTTCCTGCTCTGCATACACAGCGCTCGGTGAGCGCTGTGTCTGCAGCGATGCGGAAGGCAGGGACAACTGGGCACTGTCCCTGCCTCCTCTCTGGGTTGCCCTGCTGTCACTGACAGCGGGCAACCCGATCAGCAGCTGCACGATTAGCGTGCAGCTGCAGTTTCTGAACGGATGTTTTAAAACGTGCTTTCAGAAATAGAGGTCCACCCATAGGACGTTTATATCCTATGGGCGGACGGGAGGTGGTTAAAAATTAGGCATTCACCTGACATAAAAGAAATTGTGATTATGTGGCTCGAGGTACATTATGCGGTCACTGAATAACAATTTTACTGTAGCCAACTTTTTTTTTTTCACTTTTTTGGGGGGGCAACTGGTATATCACACCAGTAGAAATTATTTGTTCCAATGTCGTTTGTCACTAACTATAACTGTAGATGACATAATGCAGCAAAACCGCAAACAATTTCTGCACTACCTAAATGCACTATATAGAAAGTATATTATTGGTTTATAACACCCCTGCTTCAATCAGTTTTTTGGGGGGGCAACTGGTAAAATCACATCAGTAGAAATTATTTCTTCAAATAGCGTTTGTCACTCTGTGTAGATGCGATAACGCAGCAAAACCGCAGACAAATGCTGCACTACCTAAATGCACTATATAGAAAGTATATTATTGGTATATAGCAACCCTGCTTCAATCAATTTTTGTGGGGGGCAGCTGGTAAATCACAACACTAGAAAGGATTTGTTCCAATAGCATTTGGCACTCTGTGTGGCTGCTGTATCGCAGTAGAACCGCACACAACTGCTGCACAATACAAATGCACTATAATATACTTTCTATGTTAGAAAGTATATTATAAGTATATCACACCCCTCAGTATGTCACACCTATCGATAGCACACCTATACCAGTCCTTAAAAGGACTTTTGTGGCTCTATTAGCTAGCGTTTGGTGTCCCTAGCAGTCTGTCCCTGCTCCACACAGCATCCTCTCTCTACACTGGCAAAAGTGATCAGGTTTATTTAGGTAGGGGGTACTGTATGTCCATGTGCTAAAACGTCTAAATTGGCTGTCCTGTACCACCTGATGGATGTGTCATGGGTCAAAGTCCTTCACAATGTAAAAGAATATTGTGCCGGCGGACATCTCCATATGTTCGCCCCGTCGGCGAACTGCGAATGAACAAAGTTCGCCGCAAAACGACCGCCAGGCGATTCGCAAGGCCATCTCTACTCCTGACCCAGGTGATAAGGGCCCATCTCCTTCCACTCAGCAGGGCAACCGAACTACATGGTGTTCCCATTTCAGCTCTTGGATACAAACATAAGAAAGAAAAAGTGCATTAACAATGGACATTAACCCCTTAAGTAGCAAATAAATAATTAGCAGTAACCCTCTGGTATACTACATTACCACAAGTGGAACAAAAAAATCTGGGGCTAAAGTGTTTCAAGCCAAGTGTTTCTGAAGCGCTCACTACACCGCTCTATAAATTCCTTGAGGGCTGTAATTTCCAAAATGGGGTCTGTTCTGTCTTCCTTATGTGTGAGGGGGGCACAAGTTGACAGGAAGCTAAACTCAATGCTAACAATTCATTAACTCGGAGGCAGAGTTTAACTTCAAAATATATGTAGAAAACGGGCACTCAAATCATAGGGTGTTGCATCGGAAAAGTTTATATAAACATACCATCATAACATTTAAAATAACATTTAAAATAACATTTAAAACATAAGAACAATATTCGATTAATTTTCGATTGTAAATCGATATTATAGTCGACTCTGATGATATAAATCAATGTTATAATCGGCTCTTAGGACTGATGGTGAAATAGTCAGTTGAAGTATTCAAAAGAATCGATCTCATAAGCATGCGATTTTCACTCAGCCCCATTCACTTCTATGGGGCCTGCGTTGCGCGATAAACGCACAATATAGAGCATGCTGGGATTTTCACGCAATGCATAAGTGATGCGTGAAAATCACAGCTCATGTGCACAGCCCCTTAGAAATGAATGGGTCCGGATTCAGTGCGGGTGCAATGCGTTCACCTCCCGCATTGCACCCGCGCGGAAATCTCGCCCGTGTGAACTCAGCCTAAGGGTCAATTCAGTTCTGAAGTGACTTTTGGGGGGATTACATAATAGAAACCACCCACAAATAACCCCATATTAGAAACTACGCCGGTCTTAATAACCCCTATATGTGGCGGTGGATCCGCCAAAGTTATGAAGAGGCTTCTATTGCCGTGTTGTATTTCATGCACATGTTCATGTCTGTATATACCTGTGTTATAGTGTGTTGTTACATGCTGGTGTACAATAGTAAGCAGTAAGCACATTCTTTTTTCTGTTTCTTAGTTTCACCTATCCCTCTAATAAAGGTTGAAGTTAAACTCTTTTAGAAAAATAGAAACAAGGCGGCTCACCTCCAGTCCGAATGGGGTCAGGTGCTCACGTAAATGTTTACCCCAATAAACAAACAGAAAGTAAAAATATATGTAGAAAACGGGCACTCAAGTCATAGGGTGTTGCATCGGAAAAGTTTATATAAACATACCATCATAACATTTAAAATAACATTTAAAATAACATTTAAAACATAAGAACAATATTCGATTAATTTTCGATAGTAAATCGATATTATAGTCGACTCTGATGATATAAATCAATGTTATAATCGGCTCTTAGGACTGATGGTGAAATAGTCAGTTGAAGTATTCAAAAGAATCAATCTCATAAGCATCGACTATTTGAGAAAAAAGCCACAAGAGATACTGGAGAAGGAGCGAAAAACAGAAGCTCTAGATGACTTTCGAGAGATCTTCCAAGCAATGTTCCCAGTGTTGGCATATAAAACCACTTATGCTTTCTTTGTTAGCAAATTAATAAACATATGGAGAAAAGTAAGCAGAAAAATAAGCAGTCTCTTTGTTATGTCTTCACCACTTTCAGTGATTTTTATTCGACAGAGTAGACCGCATGCTTATTCAGCGATAATTTCTTCTTCCATTAGTTTAACATGGGTATAGGCTTCAGTTAAAACTTTCAAAACTTTCGAATGGTGATCCCGAATTTTTCAAATAGTGATCACGTACCTGGTGGCGTCTCACGTGGCGTCCCACGTGGTTTCTATACATCACCCTCTTTACAGATTGCAGCGCGCTGTTTCTTTCAGGTTGAAGGCTGTAATTACTGTAGTCAAATTGTCAGAATTTCCATACGCGTTTCGAGGTTTACACACCTCTTCATCAGTGGCTGTTGTCAGTCTGTATGTGTAACAGTCCATATTTTATTTGGTTTTAGTAGGGTGTGGTTCAAACTCCCATTGGTCCAGATTTAATTTGGGGGGGTGGTTTTCAACAATCCCAGCTGCTCTATAATGTGGCTTTTCCCATCTCATTAGTTGGCATTTTAAAACATAGATGTTAAAAATACATTGATTTAAAAGTAATGGTAATAGTGGTGATAGTTCAAAATATCCGAGGAATATTAAGGAGATAGATATAATTATGAAATTAGCAGAAAACTATATGTACATATATTGTGCAAAGATAGCAAATAAACCACACAAGAGGTATATGTGTGGTATCTGTGCGATTAATGTATCACTTAGTTTTAAGACTAGTGTAATCTGATAGTTCACAGTTTGTGGGAAACCTTTCAAGTTAAAATATTTCAGGGTATTCCACTAGACCCTCCACACTCCACCCTCCGAATAACATATTGAAGGTGTGGAGAGTCTAGTGGAATACCCTGAAATATTTTAAAACAACTTTGGGGAGAAACTTGAAAGGTTTCCCACATAAACTGTGAACTATCAGATTACACTAGTCTTAAAACTAAGTGATACATTAATCGCACAGATACCACACATATACCTCTTGTGTGGTTTATTTGCTATCTTTGCACAATATACACTCACCTAAAGAATTATTAGGAACACCTGTTCTATTTCTCATAAATGCAATTATCTAGTCAACCAATCACATGGCAATTGCTTCAATGCATTTAGGGGGGTGGTCCTGGTCAAGACAATCTCCTGAACTCCAAACTGAATGTCAGAATGGGAAAGAAAGGTGATTTAAGCAATTTTGAGCGTGGCATGGTTGTTGGTGCCAGACGGGCCAGTCTGAGTATTTCACAATCTGCTCAGTTACTGGGATTTTCACGCACAACCATTTCTAGGGTTTACAAAGAATGGTGTGAAAAGGGAAAAACATCCAGTATTAGGCAGTCCTGTGGGAAAAAATGCCTTGTGGATGCTAGAGGTCAGAGGAGAATGGGCCGACTGATTCAAGCTGATAGAAGAGCAACGTTGACTGAAATAACCACTCGTTACAACCGAGGTATGCAGCAAAGCATTTGTGAAGCCACAACACGCACAACCTTGATGCGGATGGGCTACAACAGCAAAAGACCCCACCGGGTACCACTCATCTCCACTACAAATAGGAAAAAGAGGCTACAATTTTCACGAGCTCACCAAAATTGGACGGTTGAAGACTGCAAAAATGTTGCCTGGTCTGATGAGTCTCGATTTCTGTTGAGACATTCAAATGGTAGAGTCCGAATTTGGTGTAAACAGAATGAGAACATGTACCCATCCTCTGATGGCTACTTCCAGCAGGATAATGCACCATGTCACAAAGCTCGAATCATTTCAAATTGGTTTCTTGAACATGACAATGAGTTCACTGTACTAAAATGGCCCCCACAGTCACCGGATCTCAACCCAATAGAGCATCTTTGGGATGTGGTGGAACGGGAGCTTCGTGCCCTGGATGTGCATCCTTCAAATCTCCATCAACTGCAAGATGCTATCCTATCAATATGGGCCAACATTTCTAAAGCATGCTATCATCACCTTGTTGAATCAATGCCACGTAGAATTAAGGCAGTTCTGAAGGCAAAAGGGGGTCCAACACCGTATTAGTATGGTGTTCCTAATAATTCCTTAGGTGAGTGTATGTACATATAGTTTTCTGCTAATTTCATAATTATATCTATCTCCTTAATATTCCTCGGATATTTTGAACTATCACCACTATTACCATTACTTTTAAATCAATGTATTTGTAACATCTATGTTTTAAAATGCCAACTAATGAGATGGGAAAAGCCACATTATAGAGCAGCTGGGATTGTTGAAAACCACCCCTCCGAATTAAATCTGGACCAATGGGTGTTTGAACCACACCCTACTAAAACCAAATAAAATATGGATTGTTACACATACAGACTGACAACAGCCACTGATGAAGAGGTGTGTAAACCTCGAAACGCGTATGGCAATTCTGACAATTTGACTACAGTAATTACTGTACTGTGTAAGAGGGTGATGTATAGAAACCACGTGGGACGCCACGTGTGACGCCACCTGGTACGTGATCACTATTTGAAAAATTCGGGATCACCATTCGAAAGTTTTGAAAGTTTTAACTGAAGCCTATACCCATGTTAAACTAATGGAAGAAGAAATTATCGCTGAATAAGCATGCGGTCTACTCTGTCGAATAAAAATCACTGAAAGTGGTGAAGACATAACAAAGAGACTGCTTATTTTTCTGCTTACTTTTCTTCATATGTTTACTAATTTGCTAACAAAGAAAGCATAAGTGGTTTTATATGCCAACACTGGGAACATTGCTTGGAAGATCTCTCGAAAGTCATCTAGAGCTTCTGTTTTTCGCTCCTTCTCCAGTATCTCTTGTGGCTTTTTTCTCAAATAGTCGATGCTTATGAGATTGATTCTTTTGAATACTTCAACTGACTATTTCACCATCAGTCCTAAGAGCCGATTATAACATTGATTTATATCATCAGAGTCGACTATAATATCGATTTACTATCGAAAATTAATCGAATATTGTTCTTATGTTTTAAATGTTATTTTAAATGTTATTTTAAATGTTATGATGGTATGTTTATATAAACTTTTCCGATGCAACACCCTATGACTTGAGTGCCCGTTTTCTACATATATTTTTACTTTCTGTTTGTTTATTGGGGTAAACATTTACGTGAGCACCTGACCCCATTCGGACTGGAGGTGAGCCGCCTTGTTTCTATTTTTCTAAAAGAGTTTAACTTCAACCTTTTATTAGAGGGATAGGTGAAACTAAGAAACAGAAAAAAGAATGTGCTTACTGCTTACTATTGTACACCAGCATGTAACAACACACTATAACACAGGTATATACAGACATGAACATGTGCATGAAATACAACACGGCAATAGAAGCCTCTTCATAACTTTGGCAGATCCACCGCCACATATAGGGGTTATTAAGACCGGCATAGTTTCTAATATGGGGTTATTTGTGGGTGGTTTCTATTATGTAATCCCCCCAAAAGTCACTTCAGAACTGAATTGACCCTTAGGCTGAGTTCACACGGGCGAGATTTCCGCGCGGGTGCAATGCGGGAGGTGAACGCATTGCACCCGCACTGAATCCGGACCCATTCATTTCTATGGGGCTGTGCACATGAGCTGTGATTTTCACGCATCACTTATGCATTGCGTGAAAATCGCAGCATGCTCTATATTGTGCGTTTATCGCGCAACGCAGGCCCCATAGAAGTGAATGGGGCTGAGTGAAAATCGCAAGGACCGCAATCAAGTGCGGATGCGGTGCGATTTTCACGCACGGTTGCTAGGAGACGATCGGGATGGAGACCCGATCATTATTATTTTCCCTTATAACATGGTTATAAGGGAAAATAATAGCATTCTTCTTCTGTGAAGAAGTTCGGGTTTGGGTACCAAACATGCCCATCTTTCTCACACGCATGCAAAATGCATTACAATGTTTTGCACTCGCGCGGAAAAATCACGCATGTTCCCGCAACGCACCCGCACCTTTTCCCGCAACGCCGGTGTGAACTCTGACTTAAAGTAAGTTTGCTTCTAAAGTAAATTGCTTCTAAAATGTTAATCCTTCTAAAAAAATTAATTAACATTTAAGAAACTGATGCCTACAATAGAGTAGAAATAGTGTAAGGTGAATTTTAAAAACTATTTTGTCAGGTATCATTATCTGTCTGAAAAACAGGGAAATTTAAATTTATCAAATTGCTAATTTTGTCTTTTTTGTAAATTTGGGATTTTTTGTATAAATAAATATAAAAAAAAGGCTCTAAATTACCATTAACAGGAAGTCACAAAAAACAATCAAAGGTAAAAGTGTTGAAAAGTTATTATCGTTTAAAGTGACAAGTCAGATTTGCAGTGAAAACTGTCTTGGTCTGGAAGTGGTTAAAGAACATGTTTAAGGATAGAGTTTTCTTTTTTGATCCAGAGCACACTTTTTTGCAAGGTAACTATTCAATATTACAGAAATCATTCTCTACATTGCCTTATATTTGACGTCAAAGTCATAGATTTTACATTAATGTGAAACAATATATTTCATGGTATCAGATCAAATATACCCCTATGAGTAGCACTAGCAGGTCTAAGTGTCTAGCCTGCAGGAACATAAGGGAGATGTGAACAGTTTCTCCGAGCAAGCAAAATCAGCTAACTAATAGCAAGATGATGGATTTGGCAAATATTTCTGAGGTCATGGCAATCCATGTGGGATTAGCAATGACAAATGGGCCATGTGCACAAACATGCAATGCATTTATAAGGCAAAATGAAGAAATAGGCTTCCTGTTATGAATGACTTTTTTTGCTTTATACACTAATTGGAACAATGTAACCAATCATACAGAGAAAATGAATGCAAAGAGTTAATATACATTATCGCAGACGTTGGTAGTGATTCAGATACATGTGGGTCCCACCTCTAAGACCTACACCTATCTCCAGAAAGGGCCCCTGAAAGTGAAGGAGAGCGCACCGTGCATGCACAGCATTCGCTTCATTAATTTCTATAGGCGTTCCAAAAATAGCCGTACGAGTGTAGCCGCTGCTCTATCACTTCTATGGACTGCCAGAGATAGCTAAGGGTACTTTCACACTTGCGGCAGCACGGATCCGACAGGCTGTTCACCCTGTTGCATCCGTCCTTCCGCTATTTCGCCGTGCCGCCAGACCGCCGCTCTGTCCCCATTGACTATAATGGGGACGGGACGGAGCTCCGGCGCAGTACGGCAGTTCGCGGTGAGAGGCCGCCGGACTAAAAAGTCGGACATGCAGGACCTTTAGTCCGGCGGCCTTTCGCCGTGCACTGCCGTGCTGCGCTGGAGCTCCGCCCCCCGTCCCCATTATAGTCAATGGGGACGGAGCAGCGGTCCGGGGGCATGGCGAAATAGTGGAAGGACGGATCCGACAGGGTGAACAGCCTGTCGGATCCGTCCTGCCGCAAGTGTGAAAGTAGCCTAAGCCACTGTTCGGCTATTTTCAGCAGTTCCCTAGAAATGAATGGAGGGCGGTTGGGCATGCTTGGCTGCTCTTTGCTCACTTTGATGGTCCCATTTTGGCATCCAAACCGATCTGACATTTTTGGCATATCCTAGTGATATGCCATCAAAGTCTGAAATTACTCAACCCCTTTCAAAGTCTGAAATTACTCAACCCCTTTAAAGAGTGTGCACTGTGCTGCGCTGTATAATAACTTTGCATTTATGTGGTGTGTCTGATATGCCACCAATGTCTAAGATAAGACAACCCTGTGCAGCCTTTTTTAAAGGCTATGTACACATTTGGGGCCATTTTTTATTATTGCATTGTACTCATTTTGAGCTAAAAGTTATTTTTTAATTGGTCTTTATAAAAATATGGCTTCCTTTTTTCTGCACATTGCTGAGATGCTCTAGTAGCGTCCTTAGGATTTTCTGTCTTTTCCGTCAGCCCAGAAGCTGACAGACTCCTTATCTCTGCTCTCTGACCTCATAAAAACTCATTATAGCTCAGTTCTTATCTGACTGATAAGAATGTGGCTTGAATAAGTGTTTATGACCTTTCACTAGTTTAGAGATAAGGTTTATTAGATGACCAGCACAAGTTGAAAATACCAGTCAGGCAGCTAAAAAAAATAAAAAATCAGTTAACCCTTTGTGACAGAACGGTTCAATATTTTTAATAAAGGTCAATTGAAAAAATGATTTTTAGCCAAAAATGAGTAAAATGTAATCATTAAAAAATTGCCTCTGAAGGTGTACATAATCTTTAAGTGATGGCCCATCCTCAGTATAGACCATCACTAGCTGATCAGTGAGGGTCACCCCTGCGGATCCGTTATTCTGTAAATCTCCATCATGCTGGAACTATACAGCATCATCAACATTGTAGTGAAAATCTGTCGCCACTGCAGCACTGCTGCCTTTGAAGTCACTATAATGTTGATGGTACAACTTCTGGCAATGGATCAGCTAGTTGTCCAGCTTTAAAAAAAAAAGGCTTGGCAAATCATTTAAAGGACAGTTCAATTGAAAACAAATTTAGTAAAAATAAGGTTAGTTTATTCAAGGCATACCTAGCCTTTCTGCTGCCTGAGGTGCAAATTAAAAAAGCGCATACGTATATCACTACAGAACATACAGGGTAATACAGCACACATACCTCTTATATCCAGTGACGTCTCCTTTGATGTAGATGTTCTCTTTCCTCATCTTCTCCTTTCAGTCCAGACCACCATTTTTCAGCCATTTCTCGTCTCTGCAGTTTGACAAAAAAAAATCTTAGTTTACTACTTTTCCATCATCCTCCCATCTTTTGGACATATCATCCTACCACCCCCAATACTGTGCCGCTGTGCTCCCCAATATTATACTGCATAAACAGATAATAATTATTGCCATGCAGTGTCCTAAAATAACTTCACCCAGCAAATAGTGCCCCTGACACTAATAGTGTAAACATAACATCCCCCAAAAATAATTGTGGTAAGCTGATACTGTGCCAGGGTGCCCCCACAGTCATAGTGCTCCCAAAAGTCCCACCAATAGTAATAATTCCCTGCTAGAGCACACCTGGTAGTAATAGTGCTCTTACAGTGCCACCAACATGTCCCCACCGTGCCCCAGGAGTAATAATGCTCCTCACTGGCCTAACTATAGGGGTTGCAGCGGTCGCAGTTGCAACCGGGCCCCTAAGCCAGGGGGGCCCAGAGGGTCTGGAGGTCTAATGGGGGTCAGATATGGGGGTCTGGAGGTCTAATGGGGGTCTTATATGGGGGTCTGGAGGTCTAATGGGGGTCTGATCTGAGGTCTAAAACTGGGGTCTTATATGGGGTCTGACATAAAGGTCTAAAGGGGTTTTGGTCTGAGATGGGGGGATCTCATTTAGGGTTTTATATGGGGGTCTGATCTGAGAGGAAGGGGGGATTTTTTTGTACTAGCGCACAATATAAAGGGGTGTTTTTGTACTGACGCACTATCTGTGTTGTACCAGTATTTTCAGGGGGACTGTTTATGCAGGAAACTATTGGGGAGCACAGTGGGCACAGTATTGGGGGTGGCAGGATGGGGTATTGAGAAGGTGGGAGGATGATGGAAAAGTAGGAAAGTAAGATGTCTGTTTGTTAAACTCTGCAGAGACTAGGCACGGCTGAAAGAAGTCACCATGGCAGTCTGGTCTGACAGGAGAAGAAGAGGAAAGAGAATGTCTACATCAGAGAAGAGAAGTCACTGGATGTAAGAGGTACATATGTGGCACTGTATGACCCTGGATGTTCTGTAGCGCTGTTTGTAATGTTTTCCAAGTATGTCTTTAAAGGGGTTGTCCTCCTTTTTATTTTTTTGTATGAGCGCTGCCTTCTCTGCTCTGTTTACCTGCTCATCACTGCAAATGATACTGCGAGCAGGTGAACAGAACAGAAAAAGCAGCTCTTATATGACTGTGAAGGTTATCATTTATCCAGGTCATGGTATATCTGTAAAGAATATATCAAGGCAACTGGACATACTGTAGATTTCTTGAGAACGAGTGAAACGTTTTCAAGAAATCTACAGTACGTCCAGTTGCCTTGATTTATTCTTTACAGATAGCTCTCATATGAGCGCTGCCCTCACAAACAGCTGATCGTCGGGGGTGCCGGAGGACCCCGGCTGATCTGATATTGAAGACATATCTAGTAGTACTGGAGGAAAGGGTTTAGGTTGAGAATTTGGCATTGGGGGGGGCATTTCAATATTTGCCTTGGGCAGCAGAAAAGCTAGGTGCACCAGCGCTGAGTGAAGGGGGGGGCCCAAGCTGAACTCTTGCACCAGGGCCCATGAGCCTTTAGCCATGCCCCTGATGCTCCTATAGTGCTCATACTAGTAATCATGTTCCCCATAGACCCCCAGTAGTAATAAAGCCCACCATAATGCCCCCCAGTAGTAATTCTCCTTATGTGACAGTACAAGATTGCCCCCTTATAATGTGTGTCAGTGCTAAAAATACCCCCTTTTAATGCCCACAGTTAAGATAATGTCCCCATAGTGCCCCCATAATGTGCCAGCATAAAATACCCCTATATAGTGACTCCAGTAAATGCACCCATAGTGCTCCTCTCCCCCCCTTCCTCCTAGTGCACCCCATAATGTACCATTATAAAATTCCCCTTTATAGTGGCCCAGTAGATGCCCTCAGTCTTCCCTATAACTTGTAAGTATAAAATACCCCTTCTTAGTGCCCCCCGTAGATGAACCCATAGTACTCCTCTCCCCTCTTCCTCATAGTACCCACCATAATGTGTCCCTGTACAGAGCCCCCCATATAAAATACCCCTTCTTTGTGGCCTCAGTAGATGCCTCCCAATAATGTGACAGTAAGAAGTGCCCCCATAGATGTCCCCATAGTGCCAGCCAATAATGTGCCAGTAAAAAGTGCCCCCATAGTGCCCCCCAATAATGTGCCAGTAAGAAGTGCCCCCGTAAATGCCCCCATAGTACCCCCAATAATGTGCTAGTAGGAAGTACCCCCTCATAGATGCCCCCAATAATGTGCCAGTAAGAAGTGCCCCCCATAGATGCCCCGCAATAATGTGCCAGTAAGACGTGCCCCCCCCATAGATGCCCCCAATCATGTGCCAGTAACAAGTCCCCCCCCCAATTATGTGCCAGTAATAAGTGCCCCCACAGTGCCACCATAGCGCTCCTCTCCTGTATTGTACCATATAAAAAAATGAACTCACATAGTGCCCCAGTAGATGCCCTCAGTGTTCCCTATAACTTGTAAGTATAAAATACCCCTTCTTAGTGCCCCCCGTAGATGAACCCATAGTACTCCTCTCCCCTCTTCCTCATAGTACCCACCATAATGTGTCCCTGTATAATATGCCCCTATACAGAGCCCCCCATATAAAATACCCCTTCTTTGTGGCCTCAGTAGATGCAGCTGGCAGCTCCATTAGGCTGGCAGCGATGCAATGCAGGCCTCTTCTGGCCTGTGTCCCGCGCTGTATGGCTCAGGCGGCGCGATGACGTCACCGGCCTCTGATAGGCTGCAGGCACTAGGCCTGCAGCCTATCAGAGGAACAAGGAAGGGAGACGCCTCTCCCCTGCCCCGCAGCATCCATCTGTATCGCTATCCAGAGGACGGCGATACAGATGACTATGGAGATGAGCTCATCGCCCTGTGCCCTGCTGCCGCCCCTCACTTGTCACCAGGGCCGCACCACCACCATTGCCTAATTGGCGGTGCGGCCCTGGTCGTGCATCACCAAGACAAGTCTCAGAAAAGTTGCCTGACCAAAAACATGTGTGTGATTTGTCTGCAGCTTGCTGTCATGTGCCTATTTTAGAACTGGCTTAAAAAATTGCAGTAAATTTGCAGGCCAGTAACAGTCACACTACTTACATTGTGGTCTATGATGACAAAGCTGCTTGAGATATGCGACACACAACCAAAATCCCGAAGTTTTTTTTTTTTTTTTTTGCAACTGTCACATCACAGCCTCATCATGTGTTGCATTGCACCCAATTTACAATCACAATACATCGCGATCTTCATGTTACCCTGTCACCCAAACCTAAAGAAGGAGCACAGGCAACACTAACAGTTTATTTTCAGCTGATCTTACGGTGGGTTCACATCACGTTTTATGCCTCCATTTGACGTGTACGTTACAAAAAATATATACAAAAACGCTGCACACCACGTTCTTGTATCCTGCAAAGTCCGGTAAAAACGTATACCTTTACAATGGTAAAAAAATGTATACATGTTATTTGTACAATAGAACTCTATGGTGAACGGATACCACTGTATGGCATCAGTCTGAGGCATCTGTTTTATGTATACGTTTTTTGTATACGTTAAATGGATGGGGAAAACATGATGTGAAACCAGCCTAAGATGTAAAAATGCCACATTGATTACATAATTATGAGTTATTGTAGATACATAGAAATATATATATATATAAATATTTAATTTCCTTTCTTCAGCAAATGACGGTAGGTCTCCAATGGTCTCCATTAGGGATGAGCAAATCAACTTCAGATGAAACATCCAAAGTCGATTCGCATAAAACTTTGTTCTAATACTGTACGGAGCAGGAGCTCCGTACAGTATTAAAATGTATTGGCTCCAAAGAGCCGAAGTTATTGCTTCGCAAAGTCTCGCAAGACTTCGGGCAATAACTTCATAAATTAATTTGTACTGTAAAAAAAACATTTCTCGAACTCAGGTTCGTTTCCAAGTGGTACCTTCACCATGCAGCACACATAACACATTACCTTCATTCCATAGGTCAGTATGGTAATGCCAAATATGCGTAGTTTTTTTGGAGAGTTTACTACTGTAATTTTGCACACTAAAGACACATTTCAAGAAAATGTGAAAAACTGTTTTTATGTAGTTTTTTGTCAGGGGAATGAAAATACCACGTTTTGTATATTTTATTTTCCGTACTTTTACAAAATAAAAACACTTTTTTTTATAAAAAAAAAAAATATTGTTTATTAAATATAGTATTTTTTTTTATCATTATTACCTATCTGACAGGCAATCTATTAGGCTATGCTTTCAGCAAGGCCTAATGAGCATACATCCTTGGCAGGCCTGAGGGCTTCATCTAGGCCACCAGCTGCCATGGCAACCATCATTACCCTGCAAATACATTCATGGAGGCTGATGGAAAAGGAGGAAGCCCCATCCCTAAAATCACATAAATGAACTTAAACAACCAGAATCAGAGTTATAGCAATGGGTGCCTGGCTGTATATTACAGCAGACCCCTGCTGCGAATGGTGTAAGCACAGCATGTGCCACCCAAAAGACATAATTGTACACAGCAACGCTAGAATAGATGCAGAGTGATGTCCCAATGTGGGAAGGAGTTAATAGGGCATATGGACATGGGTTTACTACTTAAAATTATAAAAGGGTACGGTTGAATTTGCCCTAGAGGTAAAAAAAAAATTTTAAAAATCCTTCAGACTTTTTATACATTTACATATCCCTTCATATTAATTTGTTTCAAGCAAATTCACTTCAGTTATTTGGTCAGTTATTTTCATCAGTGATTGTCAAAACCAGGTTTCAGTCAACAACCTCTGAGTAGGCTTCACTCCTGATTTTGGCTCATAATAAGGCCTCATTCAGACGGCCGTAGTGTTTGCAAATTGCAGATCCGCAATACACAGATACCGGCCATGTGCATTCCGCAATTTGCGGACCGCACAAGGCCGAAACCATAATAGAAAATGCAGCAGAACGGAACCATGGATGCAGACAGCATTGAAACCTGTTTGGTGATGGAAATAACTGATCAATTAACCACTTGCCACCTGGGCCATTTGCCCCCTTCCTGACCAGGCCTAATTTTGCAAAACTGACATATCTCACTTTATGTGGTAATAACTTTGGAACGCCTTTATTTATCCAAGTCATTCAGAGATTGTTTTCTCGTGACACATTGTACTTCATGATAGTCATAAATTTGAGTCAAAATATTTCACCTTTATTTATGAAAAAAAAACAAATTTACCCAAAAATTAGAAAAATTCGCAATTTTCTAAATTTCAATTTCTCTGCTTTTAAAACAGAAAGTGATACCTCATAAAATATTTATTATTTAACATTCCCCATATGTCTACTTTATGTTGGCATCATTTTGGAAATGTCATTTTATTTTTTTAGGACGTTAGAAGGCTTAGAAGTTTAGAAGCAATTCTTCAAATTTTTAAGAAAATTGCCAAAACCCACTTTTTAAGGACCAGTTCAGGTCTGAAGTCACTTTGTGGGGCCTACATAGTGGATACCCCCATAAATGACCCCATTGTAGAAACTACACCCCTCAAGGTATTCAAAACCGATTTTACAAACTTTGTTAACCCTTTAGGCGTTCCACAAGAATTAAAGGAAAATGGAGATCAAATTTTTAAATTTCACTTTTTTGGCAGATTTTCCATTTTAATCAATTTTTTTCTTTAACACATCGATGGTTAACAGCCAAACAAAACTCAATATTTATTACCCAGATTCTGCGGTTTACAGAAACACCCCACATGTGGTCATAAACTGCTGTATGGGCACACGGCAGGGCGCAGAAGAAAAGGAACTCCACATGGTTTTTAGATGCCATGTCCTATTTGAAGCCCCCTGATGCACCCTTACAGTAGAAACTCCCAAGAAGTGACCCCATTTTGGAAACTAGGGGATAAGGTGCCAGTTTTATTAGTACTATTTTTGGGTACATATGATTTTTTGATCATTCATTATAACACTTTATGGGGCAAGGTGACCAAAAAATTGGTTGTTTTAGCACAGTTTCTATTTATTTATTTTTACAGCGTTCACCTGAGGGGTTCAGTCAAGTGACATTTTTATAGAGCAGATTGTTACGGACGTGGCGATACCTAATATGTATACTTTTTCTCATTTATTAAAGTTTTACACAATAATAGCATTTTTGAAACAAAAAAATTATGTTTTAATGTGTCCATGTTCTGAGAGCTATAGTTTTTTTATTTTTTGAGAGATTTTCTTATGTAGGGGCTCATTTTTTGCGGAATGAGGTGACTGTTTTATTGGTACTATTTTGTAGGACATACGCGTTTTTGATCACTTAGTGTTGCACCTTTTGAGATGCAAGGTGACAAAAATTGCTTGTTTTGACACCGTTTTTTTTTTTTTACGGTGTTCACCCGAGGGGTTAGGTCATGTGATATTTTTATAGAGCTGTTTTTTAAGGACGCGGCAATACCAAATATGTCTATTTTATTTTATTTTTTCTATTTTTAATTTTTTTTTTTTTTATTCCTTACTTGGGAACTTTTTTTACATGTGAAACTTTTTTTATTTTATTTTTTCAACCCTTTATTTTATTTTACACTTTTCGTCCCCCATAAGGTCATACAAGACCTCTGGGGGACATTTGCTTCACTTTTTCTTTTTTTTTTTCACTGTTGATTTCTTCTGTAACTGGGGCTGACATAGTAGCCCCAGTTACAGGACAAATGCACCCCTAGAGAGGCTGTACAGCAGCAATCCAGCGCTGTACAGCCTCACAGCAGGGCTGATCGAGGTCTCTGAGAGACCTCACACAGCCCCTGCACTCTCCGGTCCCGGCGGTCACATGACCGCCGGGCCGGAACAGAAAGCGCTGTGTCTGCAGCGATCTAGAAGGCAGGGACACCTGGGCACTGTCCTTGCCTTGTCTTAGGGTTGCCCTGCTGTCACTGACAGCGGGCAACCCGATCAGCAGCTGCACGATTAGCGTGCAGCTGCACTTTCTGAAAAGACGTTCTGGAACGTCCGTTCAGAAATAGACGTCCACCCATAGGACGTTTATATCCTATGGGCGGACGTAAAGCGGTTAAATGAAGTGTGAACTCAGCCTTAGAGCTCATGCACACGACCGTATGGCTTTTTCAGTGTTTTGAGGTCCGTTTTTTACAGATCCGTTGTTCCGTTTTTTGTTTCTGTTGTGTTTCTGTTTCCTTTCCGTTTTTCCGTTCCGTTTTCCGTATGCCATGTACAGTATACAGTAATTACATGGAAAAAATTGGGCTGGGCATAACATTTTAAATAGATGGTTCCACAAAAACGGAATGGATACGGAAGACATACGGATGCATTTCCGTATGTGTTCCGTTTTTTTTGCGGACCCATTGACTTGAATGGAGCCAAGCACCGTGATTCGCGGACAAGAATAGGACATGTTCTATCTTTTCACGGTACGGAAATGCGGAAATACTGAAACGGAATGCACACGGAGACACTTCCGTTTTTTTTGTTGAACCATTGAAATGAATGGTTTAGTATATGTACCGCATACTGAACTCAAAAAATGTTCAGTATACTGGCCGTTTTTTGCGTTCAGTATGCGTTACTTATACTGAATCATTCAGTCACCGCTTCCAGTCCAGAAGGCCAGGCCAGGCCACGTCAGCGGAGAAGGGGGGCTAGGTGTCACGAGGGTATCAAGAACCACGCCTGACTCCGTTATACCCGGGGTCAGGAAGTCGCAGCGGTTGGCTGCACGCTCTATTTAAGATAGGGCTGCTTTCCTTATGGTAGCTTTCTGGGTTTGCTTTGCAAACCCTTTTGGCTCACTCAGGGATCCGTAGCTCCTTCTCCTCAGCTGTTCCTTGTCCAGCACTCCCAAACCTCCTTATATTCCACTCTCACACTTCTCTGGTTGCCAGAGATAGAACTTCCTGCCTGGACATCTATTCTGACCTTCTGGAGCTGTGTTGCTGCGTTCTCTGGTAGTTGGTCCAGAACGCTACCCTCCGGATCCCTGTTGGACCTTTGTGGTCTATTGTGATCGCCCACCTGGGTGTATGTGTTTGTCTGTTTTGTCTGTCCTCTCCCTGGTGTTTCCCTCTTAGTGATAGTGGTGCGGACTAGCGATCCCACCGGCCCGTTCACTATCTAGGGCTCATTTTAGGGAAAGCCAGGGTTTAGGCACGTGATCGCCGCACGGGTGAGGAACCCGTCTAGGGACGTCAGGGCAGTCAGGTGCCAGCCGCAAGGTGAGTTAGGGGTCACCACCTTTCCCTCTCCCTTGGGCAGGGCTTTCCCTTTTATCCTCCCTGTGCGTGACGTCGGTCATTACATTATCTCTGGCCCTTATTTTGTGTAGATAAAAAAAAAAATAATAATATTTTATACCTACTTAGAATCCAGTATGGATCAAATTGCTGCTCTGTCCAATCAATTTCATGGCCTGTCTTGTGAGGTGGCAGGATTGAAGGCGTCGGTCCTCCAGCAACAGCAGCGATTACAACTGACCGCAAGCCCAGCGGTTGCTACTGGTAACCAGGTTGTTGCGGAACCCAAGGTCCCTCTCCCTGACAGATTTTCTGGGGGAAGGGACAAGTTTTTGACATTCCGTGAGGCCTGTAAGTTATATTTTAAACTGCGCCCTTACTCCTCAGGTAATACAGAACAGCGGGTGGGGGTTGTTATTTCCCTGCTGCAGGGGGACCCGCAGTCCTGGGCGTTCTCTTTACCTACTGATTCCCAGGCTCTTCGGTCAGTGGATGAGTTTTTCGGGGCCTTGGGTCTCATATATGACGACCCTGACCGAGTCGCACTGGCTGAATCAAGATTACGGAGACTCTTACAAGGAGAGCGGCCGGTAGAGGAGTATTGCTCTGAATTCCGTAGGTGGGCTACGGATACCCAATGGAACGACCCGGCTCTCAGGAGTCAGTTCTGCTCTGGGTTATCCGAAAGGGTTAAGGATGCGCTTGCATTATATGAGACCCCCTCTTCCCTTGATGCGGTTATGTCCCTTTCTATCCGAATAGATAGACGCCTTAGGGACAGGTTGAAAAAACCGGAGCAATTGGTAACCCCTCCCAAGCAGCAGTTAGTCTGTACGGACTTAGACGAGCCTATGCAGCTAGGAGGAACTACTCGTCAGGTCCGTCCCCCTGAGGCTCGCCGTAGGCGTGGGGTTTGTTTTTTTTGTGGGGAGAGGGGTCATTTTATTAATGTCTGTCCTTCCTTCCTCAAAAACAAAAGACCGTCGGAAAAACTACTAACCCCAGGCTGTGTGGAGGATGTCAGCCGGGGGGTATACGTTTCCTCCATACGTACATCGCAATTTGTGTTGCCAGCGGTTATTATTTTTGGTGATAAGATGGAGACTATTTCTTTCTTTCTAGACAGTAGAGCAGGGGTAAATTTGATAGATGCTTATTTTGCCCGCACTATGGGTTTGTCTCTCTGTACGTTACAGAGACCCATTCTTATATTCACTATTGATTCTGCTCCCCTGTCTCAGAGAAACCTCACCCACATTGTTCATAATTTACACCTTCGGGTAGGGGACCACCATAACCTGATGCTTTCAGCTTATGTTCTGGAGGGGCTTCCCACTCCGGTAGTGCTGGGTCTTCCCTGGTTGGTAGCGCACAATCCAGTGGTGGATTGGCAGGCCAGGGAGATATTGGAGTGGAGTGAGCAGTGCAGAGAAAATTGCTTAAATAGCAATTGCTTAGTCGCCTCCATAACTACCCTACCTACATTTATTTCGGATTTTGAGGATGTTTTTTCTGAAAATGGTTGTCAGAAGTTACCACCTCATCGTCCTTATGATTGCCCGGTTAACCTTGTTCCCGGCGCAAAATTACCCAAGACCAGGTTATATAATCTTTCGGGTCCAGAGAGACAAGCCATGAAAGATTATATCTCCGAGAGCTTGGCTAAGGGACACATCAGACCCTCTTCTTCACCCGTGGCTGCAGGGTTTTTCTTCGTTAAAAAGAAAGATGGGGGCCTGCGTCCTTGCCTAGATTTTCACGAATTAAATCGGATAACTATCCGAGACCCATACCCTCTTCCTCTCATTCCTGACCTGTTTAACCAGATTGCGGGTGCTAGGTGGTTCTCCAAACTTGATCTTAGGGGGGCCTACAATCTGATTCGTATTAAGGAGGGGGATGAGTGGAAGACAGTGTTTAACACCCCTGAGGTGCATTATGAAAATCAAGTTATGCCTTTCGGTCTGACCAATGCTCCTGCCGTCTTTCAACATTTCGTTAATGACATTTTTAGTCATCTAATCGGCAGGTTTGTGGTAATATACCTAGATGATATTTTAATTTATTCGTCTGATCTGAAAACACATGAGGTGCATGTCAGACAAGTACTGCAGGTCCTACGGACGAATGAATTATATGCTAAAATTGGAAAATGTGTCTTCGCCGTTCAGGAGATATAATTCCTAGGTTATTTTTTATCTGCTTCAGGTTTCCGTATGGATCCTAGGAAGGTCCAGGCAATTTTAGATTGGGATCTTCCTGAGAACCTCAAAGCACTACAACGGTTCTTGGGCTTCGCAAATTTCTATAGGAAATTCATTAAAAATTATTCACTTATTGTAAAACCGCTTACTGACATGACTAGGAAGGGGACTGATTTTTCTAAATGGTCTGACGCCGCTAAAGTTGCTTTTTCCTCTCTAAAAGAGAGGTTTACCTCAGCACCTGTACTAGTCCAACCTGATGTCTCTCAGCCTTTTATTGTTGAAGTCGATGCGTCAGAGGTGGGAGTGGGGGCGGTGCTGTCTCAGGGTCCGTCTCCTGGCAAATGGCGTCCTTCTGCTTTCTTTTCTAAAAAAAACTATCTGCAGCAGAAAAGAACTATGATATCGGCAATAGGGAACTATTAGCTATTAAACTTGCGTTTGAGGAGTGGCGTCACTTCTTAGAGGGGGCAGTCCACCCCGTCACTGTGATTACGGACCACAAAAATCTTCTGTACCTCGAATCAGCTAAGCGTCTCACCCCTAGACAGGCTAGGTGGTCGCTATTTTTTACCAGGTTTAACTTTGTGATTACCTATCGTCCTGGGGCAAAGAACACCAAGGCTGATGCACTATCTCGTTGTTTCCCTGGAGGGGGTAATGTGAGTGATCCGGTGCCCATTCTTCAAAGAGGAGTGGTTGTTTCTGCGGTACACTCTGTTCTGGAGGGGAAGGTGTTAGAGGCCCAGGGGGACGCCCCGGTCTCTTGCCCCATAGAGAAATTGTTTGTACCGTTGAACCTACGTTTCGAATTATTAAAGGAGCATCATAGTTCGGCACTTGCTGGGCACCCGGGTAGTAAAGCAACCTTGGAGCTATTGTCTCGTCGTTTTTGGTGGCCAAGGTTGCGTCAGGATGTATTGGATTTTGTGTCTTCTTGTTCTACCTGTGCGCGCGCAAAAGTTTCACATACACGTCCTGCAGGGTCTCTATTACCACTTGTCATTCCCAATAGACCGTGGACACATCTGTCAATGGATTTTATCACTGACTTACCTTTGTCTGCGGGTAAAACAGTTATTTTGATAGTAGTGGCCAGGTTTAGCAAAATGGTACACTTCATTGCGTTACCCGCACTACCTAATGCTAAGACTCTTGCTCAGGTATTCGTCAGTGAAATCGTGAAGCTTCACGGGGTCCCCTCCGATGTTGTTTCGGATCGGGGTACCCAGTTTATTTCTAAATTTTGGAAAGCTTTTTGTTCCCGTTTGGGGGTACACTTGTCCTTTTCCTCAGCTTTCCATCCTCAGTCGAATGGACAGACTGAACGTACCAACCAAAACCTTGAGACATATCTAAGATGTTTTGTGTCTGAAAACCAAGAGTTGTGGTCATCATATTTACCGTTAGCTGAGTTTGCCATAAATAATCGTCGTCAGGAATCCACTGGCAAGTCACCATTTCTTGGTGCATATGGTTTTCATCCCCAATTCTGTACTTATAAAGAGGGGGGGTCTTCTGGGGTTCCCGAAGAGGAACGGTTTTCATCATCTCTTTCATCTGTATGGCAGAAGGTGCAAGCTAACTTGAAAAATATGGGAGGTAAATACAAATGCATGGCTGATAAGAGACGGTCGCCAGGTCCGGACCTAGGAGTGAATGACTATGTGTGGTTGTCTACTAGGAATATTAAATTGAAGGTTCCCTCTTGGAAACTGGGTCGTAGGTTTATTGGCCCTTACAAAATTGTAGCCATCATCAACCCCGTGGCTTTTCGCCTGGAGTTACCTCAGACTTTTAAAATTCATAATGTTTTTCATAAGTCGTTACTCAAAAAATATGTTCCACCTCTGGAATCGTCACCGCTGCCACCCCCTCCTGTTATCGTGGATGGTAATCTAGAATTTCAGATATCCAAAATTGTTAATTCTCGTCGGGTCCGCCGCTCTCTTCAATATCTGGTGCATTGGAGAGGTTACGGTCCCAAGGAAAGAATGTGGGTTCCTGCGTCTGAGGTAAACGCCGACAGGCTAGTTCGGGTTTTTCATGCCTCTCATCCTGAGAGACCTGGTCCTGAGTGTCCGGAGGCCCCTCGTAGAGAGGGGGGTACTGTCACGAGGGTATCGAGAACCACGCCTGACTCTGTTATACCCGGGGTCAGGAAGTCGCAGCGGTTGGCTGCACGCTCTATTTAAGATAGGGCTGCTTTCCTTATGGTAGCTTTCTGGGTTTGCTTTGCAAACCCTTTTGGCTCACTCAGGAATCCGTAGCTCCTTCTCCTCAGCTGTTCCTTGTCCAGCACTCCCAAACCTCCTTATATTCCTCTCTCACACTTCTCTGGTTGCCAGAGATAGAACTTCCTGCCTGGACATCTATTCTGACCTTCTGGAGCTGTGTTGCTGCGTTCTCTGGTAGTTGGTCCAGAACGCTACCCTCCGGATCCCTGTTGAACCTTTGTGGTCTATTGTGATCGCCCACCTGGGTGTATGTGTTTGTCTGTTTTGTCTGTCCTCTCCCTGGTGTTTCCCTCTTAGTGATAGTGGTGCGGACTAGCGATCCCACCGGCCCGTTCACTATCTAGGGCTCATTTTAGGGAAAGCCAGGGTTTAGGCACGTGATCGCCGCACGGGTGAGGAACCCGTCTAGGGACGTCAGGGCAGTCAGGTGCCAGCCGCAAGGTGAGTTAGGGGTCACCACCTTTCCCTCTCCCTTGGGCAGGGCTTTCTCTTTTATCCTCCCTGTGCGTGACGTCGGTCATTACACTAGGGCAAATCCTTCTTCTCAATTAGATAGTCGAGCAGTGGTTGATGGGCAGGTGCTCAATTATTTGAGTGAGAGAAGGAAAGAAGGTAAAGAGGAGAGGATGCTTGGTGGCCTAGCTCCCCAAGGCTGGCCCCAAGAAAAAAACACAATGTATATGGTTACGATCAGGGCCGGTTCAAGGATTTTTGCAAACACAAGCGAAGCTACATTTTGGCGCCCCCACCCCGCCATAGGGAGGCAAATAGCTCATGCACACAACCGCCATTCTCTGACCCATTCAATTCTATGTGGCTGAATTTTTGCAACTGTTCTGCAAATTACAGAGCAAGTCCTATTCTTGCTCATACTTTCAGACGATAACAGCGCTTGCAATTGATGCGTGTGAGAAAAATACAGAACGCATGCAGAAGGACCCCCCCTCGCAGCTCACCTGGCCCTGGTCCCGTCTGAAGCAGCTGGCTTCTCCTCTGTGTGGTCCTAGTATCTTCTCTCTGCTTCAGACAATCGCTGGTTTGAGGACCTTATTTTTCGCCCTCTAAGACGCACCTAGGTTTTAGAGGAGGATAATAAGAAAAAAATATTTTCCATTACACCTCAGGTCAGACCAGCAATCAGACCCCCAATGTTAATCATACCTCAGATCAGACTCCCAATGTTAATCATACATCAGATCAGACCCCCCAATGCCTCAGATCAGACCCCCTATGTCAGCCATCAGCCCCCCCATGTCAGCCATTAGCCCCCCATGTCAGCCATTAGCCCCTATGTCAGCCATTAGCCCCTATGTCAGCCATTAGCCCCCCATGTCAGCCATTATGCCCCCATGTAAGCCATCATGCCCCCATGTCACATTTCTCCCCCTCCTTGTCACATTTCACCCCCTCAATGTCACATTTCTCCCCCCCCCTCCATGGCACATCAACCCCCCCCCCCCCCGGCCGGCCCTGGCCCCATCATCCCCATGTCACAGACTACAGGCATTGTCCCCCCTCCCATCATGTCACGGTCACCATCCCCCCCATCACTTACCCTCCTGTCCTGCTGCTACGGCAATCTGTGTGTGAGTCAGACTCACAGACACAGTCAGCTCCCTGCTGCCGCCCGCCGACGCTGCACCACTCGCCAGTCACATCCCCCCACCCGCCCCAGGTGGCCAGCAGCACTGCGGCGCAAGTCACAAGTAAGTGATTTGAAAAAAAAAGAGGGTTCTTTTTTCCGCCCTTCCCAAGGGTGCGCCCTAAGGCAGCAGCTTGGTCTGCCTTATGGTAGCACCGACCCTGGTTATGATGACATCGGTGGCCGCTATCATGGACTCAAAACCTGACACACTGGAGCTACTTCTCTTTATTAATGCCATGAAAAAGCGAGTGTATGCCCGGTCTCTTCAGCCCCAACCGGGACCCAGCATGCCAGTCATCCTATGCCCCTGTATTCACAGGACCCCCAAACTTCTTGGCGCCCGCAGTACCCGACACCAAGCTCTACCCAACAACAGTACAATCCACCGGGTGATGTGGGTGTTAATCCAGGCCAAGTTTGTGGCCCTTTCACCAGAGAACTTTTTGAATTGTGATGTGTTCTTTTATTTTGTGCATTTAAGTTGATGCTGAATGTGAAGCCTTTTTTTTTATGATTTACATATAAAAATTGTTGTCAATCGCATTTTGAGTGGATCTCTTTATTTAAAAAAAATAATTTAGAAAATAATTTATTTTAAACGCAAAGGGTCACAAGTGACAATGCAAACACATATTTATATTTATTTACAAACCATATGATTTTAAACAAGTATAGTATGTATAGCGAAAACAATCATCAAACATATATAGATAGGTGACATCTTCTTCAAGGTGCGTTAATCCCAACCCGGACAATTGAAAACCAATTTAAAGTGTCATCAATGCAAACCTACGAAAAGAGAAGGATAGATAATGGAAATAGTTAGCATTCATACTCATATAAACATGTTATTCTGGATTACAAATAATTCTGTAATGGATTAGGTATAATGAGGTATTAGAAGGTTTATGTAGGCAAAACAATAGACACTTTTGATGTTAAACACAATCATGGTCATTGTCCATAAAATATTTAGAACTTTTGGTCTAAACAGTTTTGACTACAATACACCCCAGCCCACAAGCCCATGTCAAGGGTCCTCTTTGTCTTGCGAGTCCCTACACTATCTACTATGAAAAAATAAAAAAACACTGACTGAAAAATAACAAAATTCTACAATGGCCAGAGTCCAGATGACATCATTGTCTGTCAAGAACTACGTCCATCTGCCACGTGTGCCCGTACAGCGGTTTACGACCACATATGGGGTGTTTCTGTAAACTACAGAATCAGAGCCATAAATAATGAGTTTTGTTTGGCTGTTAACCCTTGCTTTGTAATTGGAAAAAAAATATTAAAATGGAAAATCTGCCAAAAAAGTGAAATTTTGAAATTGTATCTCTATTTTCCATTATATCTTGTGCAACACCTAAAGGGTTAACAAAGTTAGTAAAATCAGTTTTGAATACCTTGAGGGGTGTAGTTTCTTAGATGGGGTCACTTTTATGGAGTTTCTACTCTAGGGGTGCATCAGGCGGGCTTCAAATGGGACATGGTGTCAAAAAACCAGTCCAGCAAAATCTGACTTCCAAAAACCATACGGCGCACCTTTCCCTCTACGCCCTACTGTGTGCCCGTACAGTAGTTTACGGCCACATATGGGGTGTTTCTGTAAACGGCAGAGTCAGGACAATAAAGATACAGTCTTGTTTGGCTATTAACACTTGCTTTGTTAGTGTAAAAAATGGGTAAAAATGGAAAATTAGGCAAAAAAATGAAATTCTCAAATTTCATCCCCATTTGCCAATAACTCTTGTGCAACACCTAAAGGGTTAACGAAGTTTGTAAAAATCAGTTTTGAATACCTTGAGGGGTGTAGTTTATATAATGGGGTCATTTTTGGGCGGTTTCTATTATGTAAGCCTCGCAAAGGGACTTCACACCTGTAGTGGTCCCTAAAAATTGTTTTTTTTAAATTTCTGAAAAATTTCAAGATTTGCTTCTAAACCTCTAAGCCTTGTAACATCCCCAAAAAATAAAATATCATTCCCAAAATGCTACAAACATGAAGTAGACATATGGGGAATGTAAAGTCATCACAATTTTTGGGGTATTACTATGTATTACAGAAGTAGAGAAACTGAAACTCTGAAATTTGCAAATTTTTCTAAATTTTTGGTAAATATGGTATTTTTTTATGCAAAAAATTTACTTTTTTGACCCAATTTTAGCAGTGTCATGAAGTACAATATGTGACGAAAAAACAATCTCAGAACGGCCTGGGTAAGTCAAAGCGTTTTAAAGTTATCAGCACTTAAAGTGACACTGGTCAGATTTGCAAAAAATGGCTAAGTCCTTAAGGTGAAATAGGGCTGAGTCCTTAAGGGGTTAATAACACAGCCACTACTGCGGGCACTAATCATAGTGTTGTAAAGTCTAACATGCTTAGTTGCCCATATTAAATACATACATTACACCAGGGAAGGTCAAATTGCGGCTCTCCTGCTGTTGTCAAAATACAAATCACATCATATGATGCTGTAGGCTGATGGCTATAGGCAGTCTAGGCATACTGGGAGTTGTGGATTTGACACTGCTGGAGTGCAGCAGGTTGGACATCCCTGCATTAGATATTTGTTTTTCTAAAGGAGCTGTCCAACCTGAAAAGTTGGATATTCATGTTACTACGGGCAACTAAGGCAGATTTACTTTACTACAGTTCAATTAATGAGCCCAAATATTTACACATAACAAAGTGAGTCTAACACACTTAATATCAAGATTAATATTAACAGATTATTTAAATAACCATTGTAATAAATAGACATACCTCAACGTCGCGATGAGCCGTTCCTCAGGAGAAATGCAGAGCCTCATGGTTGTGTCCTGGTATGTACGGCCAGGGCGCAGAGATGCTAACAACATGTCAAAGCTGCTCACAGACATATGACAGAACCCATGGAACTTCTCAGGATGCTGTCGCAAATCCATATACAGCGTGTGGAAGTGGCCCTTCCTGCCGTTCTGAGAGACAATGGGGTGAACCCAATGCCTTCTCCTCGGTTCGTTGCTCAGCATAGTAGGCTGCCGTTCATCGTGCCGAGAAACCAGCCAGCGCAGAAGTAGGTCTTCCTTAAAGTCAGCCATAATGCAACAGATAGCCAAAATCAGAAACCATTGCCAACAAGACACCAACTTCTAACAAAGCTCTCAATGCTGCAAAAAGCTGTAGAAAATGGAGTCTGCACCATCACATGACCATCTTAAAGGGAACCTGTCATGTGGATATTTCATTATAATCTAACTAATTATATACAATCATTAACTACTAAAAAGTACCTTAGATGTATTCACTTACTGGTATGACAGATGTTACCTCATAATATTGTCATGGTCTTACCTGCTTGCTGCTCTCCTTCGTTTGACATGTGCTGGCGGCCATCTTGGTTTCTGGGTTTCTTGTAGCCTTCCACCCTGCGGCTCCTCCTTCCCCTGGGAGGAGCTGGATGCCTAGCTCATATATATAGGAGGTCTGTGGCTTCAGTTCCTTGCTTGGTCCTCTTGTGTTCACATGCTTCTAAGACTGCTGCTGCTTCTGGTTCCTGATCCTGGCTTCGTCTGACTACCCTTCTGGTTCCTGATCCTGGCTTCGTCTGACTACCCTGCTGGTTCCTGATCCTGGCTTCGTCTGACTACCCTGCTGGTTCCTGATCCTGGCTTCGTCTGACTACCCTGCTGGTTCCTGATCCTGGCTTCGTCTGACTACCCCTCTGGTTCCTGACCTCTGGCTTCGCAAAGACTCTGCTCGGTTTCACCATCCATTTGGACTTTTGCTTTACAGCTTTATTTTCAATAAAGCCTTCTTATTTTCACTTATCTCTCGTTGTACGTCTGGTTCATGGTTCCGTGACAAATATACACACAAAGATGCCGTATGCCGCATGCTAATGAGCTGATTTGAGTCCAGCGTGATGTCATTGAGTCCAGCGTATATTTAATTAGAGCTATAGCCACTCCCCTGCCCACCTGCTGCTGGTTCATATGGAAACAAACTGTCATTCAGCAGCAGGTGGGCGGGGAGAGTCAGGAGCTCATGAATATTCAGGACTCATCATTATCAGCTGGAGCTTTTCAATACAAGATGTTGACCCAGCATTTTACTAAGAGAATCAGTCACTTATTTATGTTGCCCTTAGTTATGACACCATAAAACTGGTGACGGGTTCACTTTAAATAGGGGATGTGTAAAAGGGGGAAAAGTTTCCGTTTATCATCCGCAAAAAACAGATCACATACTGAAACAACACGGACACGCATTTCCGCAAAAACGGAACTGAAACGGAGTATATACGGAAACACAACGGATTGCAGAAACGGAACCACGGATCCGTAAAAAACGGACCGTTATGCAAAACGGTCGTGTACATGAGCCCTAAGGGCTCATTCAGACGGCCGTATGTTTTTTGCTGTCCGCAAAAATGTGGATCCGTTTTTTGTGGACAGTTCAGCATGTCTGCAAAAAATGGATTGCATTCCGCATTTTTGCTGACCCATAGACTTCACGGTGTGCTGTCTGCATCTTTTTGGGCCCCATAGTTGTGAATGGGTCCGCATCTAATCCGCAAAATTGTGCATCGGATGTGGAAAGCAACATACAGCCATCTGAATGAGCCCTTACACAGTTATCGTCAGAAAAATTAAAAAAGTTCTGGGTCTTGGATTGCAGCAAAACAAGGTAATGCTAGTAAAAACAAGTTTTTTTTATATGCAAGCAGTAGAATGTAAAAAAAAAACTGCATACATTTGCTAGCATCATAATCGTACTGACCCACAGAATACAATTATCATGTTATTTATACCACGCTAAAAATTAATTCCTCAAAATCATGTTAAAATAGTTTTTTTTTTTTTTATCTTCTCCCTTAAAATAATATAATAAATAATACACTATATGTACTCCAAAAGGTTCTTAAAAAAATTACAACTCGTCTTGCAAAATATAATGTCTAATATAGCTAGATTACAGAAAAAATAAAAAAGCTATGAAAAATGAAACACAGAAGTTGAAAATGTTACTGGTCTAAATTAGCCATCACTAAGGGGTTAATAAAAATATATAATAAAAATTAACATTTTAAGGAGGGTTTTTCAAATTTTAATGTACCTGTTGGAGGTTTAACGACACATGAATTTTTTTTTTGTATGTAGACAAGAAGCAGAATTATGTAAGCCGTTATTAAGATTATACCACTGACTGATCTATATATATAAAGAAGGACGTATATGTGTGTGTATGTATGTGTGTATGTTCCACGATCACTCAAACGCAGCCATCGATTTCAACAAAACATGGTATATACATCCCTTGCTACCTGGAAAGAAATCTTGTGGGGGTCACAGCTCTCTAGGACGTACCGTTCCTGAGATATTCCCAAAAAATGCAAATTTGGCACATCACATGACCTACATTAGCCAATAGTAGCCTGCAGGTCTTTCTCTTCATATGCCAACTGCCATACACACGGTCACATGTCCCTTATCAGCCAATAGAAGCTTGCAGAGCCACACACCCAATTTGGTTAGGCCACACCCCCTCCCACTCAGCCGACAGAGATTGAAAAAAATGAAGTTAAAAATCTAATTCTGGGTCCCGCTAAGCCACACCCCTAATCAGGTTAGGCCATGCCTCCTCACACTCATTAGCCAACAGGGATTGAAAAAATGAAGTTAAAAATCAACTTCTGACAGCTGCAAAGGTGGGAGGGACGGTGACTTTCCCCCTGCAGCTAACACTCAGACAGCACTGTGCTGCTGTCTTAGAGTGAACTGTTCAAAAGGACATGCCCCCAATCCAGTTAGACCACGCCCCTCCCACTCACTCGACAGGGATTAAAAAAATGAAGTTAAAAGTCAACTTCTACTTCCCTCTAAACCACACCACCGATCAGGTTAGTCCACACCCCCTCCCACTCCTCAGCTGACAGGGATTGAAAAAATAAAGTCAAAAATCAACTTCTGTCAGCTACAGAGGTGGGAGAGACGGTGACTATCTCCCTGCAGCTCACAGACAGCACAGTGCTGCTGTCTTAGAGTGAACTCTTCAAAAGGACACGCCCCCGATTTGGTTAGGCCACACACCCTCCCACTCCTCAGCAAACAGGTATTGAAAGAAAATGAAGTTAAAAATCAGCTGCAGAGGTGGGAGGGAGGGAGGGAGGGACGGTGACTTTCTCCCTGCAGCACACACTTAGACAGCACAGTGCTGCTGTCTGAGAGTGAGCTGTTCAAAAGGACATCCCTGTGTCCGTCCAGGCCCTACGCCAGATGGTGGACAGGGGAGTTTGAAAGCCAGACTATCCGGCCTAAAACTGGACCTCTGGCCACCGTAGGGGCAGGCTGCTGTGGAGGTCACAGTTAAGGGGATGGTCCGCTATGGAGGTCAGTGTTAAGGGGCAGATTGCTGTAAAGGCCACCGTTAAGGACGCGGGCTCCTGTGCAGGTCACTGTCAAGGGGGTGGTGTGCTGTGAAACTCACTGTTAAAGGGGAAGGCTGCTGTAATGGTCAAAGTTAAGGGGGTGGGCTGCTGTGGAGGTCCCATTTTAAGGGACAGGGCACCGTGGGGGGGTCAGTATTAAGGGGTGGCGGCTGTGGAGATCACTGTTAAGGGGGCGGGGTGCTGTAGCAGTCACTGTTATGGGGGATACTTTTGATATATTTTATTGACACACAAAAACATTACATGAAATAGATTAAATATACCCGAGCGAAGCTGGGTCCTTCTGCTATCAATTTATAATAAAGATGAAAGAATGATATACTTCCGGTTCCGGCGCTATGATGCAGGACGTGGAGTGCTAGAGCTCTGGACACCGTCCACCGAAATCGAGCCCCCCTCCATCATCACTTTGACATACTACAGGGACCGGAACGTGAGAGGTCCAGTCTGCTACATATCTGAACAAATTGATCCATGGACCGCTATCTTTTGCGGAGCTGGAGCAGAATAATGACGAGCGGCAAAGGCACACGTGGGATGTCACAACCAGACAGCTGAGAAGCTCTGACAGAAGCCTTTCAGAACCTCCTCCTTGAGTTTTCTTTGTTTTGGTTTCAGTTCCTCATCTCGTTAGCCTCTCTCAGCTGTCATGCAGTTGGACTGATTTCTTCCCTTTAAATTCCTCCCCATAATGCAGTAGTGTGCGGCTTATACAACTTCCTGGAGTGTGTGTGCATGCTGTTCCTATATCCCAGTCTTCTGCAAGATAAGTGCTGTATATTTATTTGTGATTTTCTGTTTGCTGGATCTTAGGAGACCCTGACTCCCTCCGTGTCTAGTGTAGGGAGCCGGTGGTCGTGTCCCCTCACTATTGTAGGGTCTTCAGGCGTTAGATAGTCTAGGTACGTGGATATGCGACCATCCACCTTTGGGGTGTTCGCATAGGCTGAGCAGTCAGGGAGAGTGTGCCAGGTCTCATGCAGGGGTCTCCCTTTTGTTCCTTAGTTGTGGATCCAGTGAGTCATAAATTATTTTGCATTGTCTTGTTTCCGGTACACCATCCGTGACATTATAAGCCGCCAAAACTGTCTTAAGCATGGATCCGGTTTCACTTTTGGCTGAACGCTTCCACGGTCTTTCATTGGAGGTAGCTGATCTCCGTAAGACTTTTTCTCAGTTTCAAGTGACCGGTTCAGCTTGCGTTCATGGAGTTTGTTCTGAGCCTAAGATCTCGCTCCCGGATACGTTCTCCGGGGGTAGTGAGAATTTTGTGCGTTTTAGAGAGGCTTGCAAACTCCATTTTCGCCTTCTTCCCCATTCCTCTGCTGATGAGGAACGGAGGGTGGGGATCATTATATCGCTGCTCAGGGGTAACGCTCAGTCCTGGGCCTTTTTGCTGCCGGAGGGGGCACGGCCCCTCTGTTCAGTGGATGAATTCTTTTTAGCCCTGGGTCAGATATATGATGATCCGGATCGTATTGCTACGATATCCCAGGGTAAACAATCCGCAGAGATATACTGCTCAGAATTTCGGAGATGGGCAGCTGATACTGGTTGGAATGATGCTGCACTCCGAAGTCAATTTTTCCATGGTCTTTCAGAGGGATTGAAAGATGCATTTGCCTTTCATGAGAGGCCTATCTCCTTGGACTCTGCTATGTCTCAGGTCGTTCGTATTGACAGGCGTCTTAGAGAGAGAGGAGAGATCTCTCCTTCCTGTCATACTCAGTCCCGGGACAGTGCAGCGGTCTCATTCTGTGCGCAGGGGTCTCAGTCGCTGTCAGCCCCGTCTGAGCAGGAGCCCATGCAGCTGGGGTTGATTGCCTCTGACAATAGAAGATTCAGCCCGCATGGCAGGGTTTGTTTTTGTTGTGGAGGTATAAATCATTTGGCAAATGTTTGTCCCTCTAGGAGATTCAGGCAGTTTTCTGGGAGTAATAAAGAAACAAAAAGGAAAAAATCTTTCAAAAATGTTCCGTCTGTTACTATTGGCAGGGTTGAGGCGGAAATTGAAGGTTTTCCGTTTGCTTGTAGTTCCCGTTTTGTCCTGCCTGCTAGGGTGGCGCTAGAGAGCAAGAGCATTTTTTGTGAGATTTTTGTGGATAGTGGAGCAGCTGTCAATCTCATTGATAGTCAATTTGCAATAACTCATGGTTTCCAGGTATGCTCTTTGGGAAAGGATATTCTTGTTTTTGCTATTGATTCCGCTCCACTTTCTCAGAGATCATTAAAGGGCATAGTTCACAATATCCGCTTAATTGTGAGTGATACTCATGTTGAGGATGTGTCATGTTTCGTCCTTAGCGGTTTGCCTACTCCTCTAGTGTTGGGGCTACCCTGGCTCACTAAACATAACCCCACCATTGATTGGCAAGCGAGGCAAATAAATGGTTGGAGTGACTTTTGCAGAGAGAATTGCCTCACGACATCTGTTTCTGAGGTTTCTACTAAGATTGTACCACCTTTCCTCTCTGAATTTTCGGATGTCTTCTCTGAGAGTGGAGTTCAGGATTTTCCCCCGCACAGGGAGTACGATTGCCCTATTAATCTCATCCCAGGCGCCAAACTGCCTAAATCTCGTTTATACAATCTTTCCCAACCTGAGAGGGTCGCTATGCGTACTTATATCTCTGAGAGTCTGAGAAAAGGACACATACGACCCTCGAAGTCACCTGTTGCCACTGGTTTTTTCTTTGTTAAGAAAAAAGATGGTTCTTTAAGACCTTGTCTGGATTTCAGGGAGCTGAACAGTATCACTATTCGTGAACCTTATCCGCTTCCTCTGATCCCGGACCTGTTTAACCAGGTTGTTGGGGCTAAAGTCTTTTCCAAATTAGACCTAAGAGGGGCATACAACCTGGTCAGGGTCAGAGAAGGAGACGAATGGAAGACGGCCTTCAATACCCCTGAGGGCCATTTTGAGAATTTGGTTATGCCTTTTGGTTTGATGAATGCCCCAGCCGTTTTTCAGCATTTCGTGAACAGCATTTTTTATCATTTAATGGGAAAATTTGTATTAGTGTATTTGGATGACATTTAGATTTTTTCTCCTGATTTCAAAACTCATAAGGAACACTTACGTCAGGTCTTGCTCATCCTGCGGGAGAATAAATTATACGCGAAACTGGAAAAATGTGTGTTTGCGGTTCCAGAAATTCAATTTCTGGGGTTTCTTCTCTCCGCTTCTGGTTTTCGCATGGACCCCGAGAAGGTCCGCGCTGTGCTTGAGTGGGAGCTTCCTGAGAATCAGAAGGCGCTGATGCGTTTTTTGGGCTTTGCCAATTATTACAGGAAGTTTATTTTGAATTATTCCTCTGTTGTTAAACCACTCACTGATATGACCAGAAAGGGGGTAGATTTTTCTTCCTGGTCGGTAGAGGCGCGTAAGGCTTTTTCTAATATCAAGCAGAGTTTTGCTTCCGCTCCCATCCTGGTACAACCTGATATTTCTTTACCCTTCATAGTTGAGGTTGATGCTTCTGAGGTAGGTGTGGGTGCGGTCTTGTCTCAGGGTTCCTCTCCTGCCAAATGGCGACCGTGTGCCTTTTTCTCGAAGAAACTCTCCTCCGCAGAGAGAAATTACGATGTGGGAGATAGGGAATTGTTGGCCATCAAGTTGGCTTTTGAGGAATGGCGCCATTGGCTCGAGGGAGCCAGACACCCTATTACCGTGTTTACTGACCATAAAAATCTGGCCTACTTGGAGTCAGCCAAGCGCCTGAACCCGAGACAGGCCAGATGGTCTTTGTTCTTTTCAAGGTTTGATTTTGTTGTTACGTTCCGCCCTGGGGTTAAGAATGTGAAGGCAGATGCCCTGTCACGTTGTTTTCCGGGAGGTGGGAATTTTGAAGACCCGGGTCCCATTTTGGCTGAAGGTGTGGTGGTTCCTGAATTGGAGGCAGAGGTGCAGGCAGCCCAGTCAGAGGCTCCTGATCTTTGTCCTCCTGGGAGGTTGTTTGTGCCTCTCGCTTTGAGACACAAGATTTTTAAGGAACACCACGATACGGTCCTTGCTGGGCACCCGGGGGCAAGAGCCACACTGGATCTCATCACTCGGAGATTCTGATGGCCTGCGCTTCGTAAGTCGGTTGAGGGTTTTGTGGCAGCCTGCAAGACTTGCGCTCGTGCCAAAGTCCCTCATTCACGGCCATCAGGTCCTCTCCTTCCCTTACCCATTCCTTCCCGTCCTTGGACACATCTGTCCATGGACTTCATAACGGACCTGCCTCGTTCCTCGGGGAAGACTGTGATTCTGGTGGTGGCGGACCGTTTTAGCAAAATGGTGCATTTCATCCCTTTTCCGGGTTTGCCCAATGCTAAGACGCTGGCGCAGGCATTCATTGACCACATTGTCAAATTGCATGGTATTCCTTCAGACATAGTCTCTGATAGGGGCACGCAGTTTGTTTCCAGATTCTGGAAGGCTTTCTGTTCTCGCTTGGGGGTTCGGTTGTCATTCTCTTCTGCTTTCCACCCGCAGTCGAATGGCCAGACGGAGCGCGTCAATCAGAATCTGGAGACATATCTGCGCTGTTTTGTGGCGGAGAAACAGGAGGATTGGTGTTCTTTTTGTCCCTTGCTGAGTTTGCTTTAAATAACCGTCATCAGGAGTCCTCTGATAAGTCACCATTTTTTGGTGCATATGGGTTTCATCCGCAGTTTGGGACTTTCTCGGGAGAGGGGTCTTCTGGTTTACCTGATGAGGACAGATTCTCCTCGTCTTTGTCATCTATTTGGCAAAAGATTCAGGATAATCTAAAGAGCATGAGTGAGAGATATAAGCGTGTGGCAGATAAGAGACGTGTGCCTGGTCCGGACCTGAATGTTGGTGATCTGGTGTGGTTGTCTACCAAGAATATCAAATTGAAGGTTCCCTCCTGGAAGTTGGGTCCTAGGTTTATTGGGCCTTACAAGATCCTGTCTGTCATCAATCCTGTTGCCTACCGTCTTGATCTTCCTCAGACTTGGAAGATCCATAATGTTTTTCATAAGTCCTTATTGAAACCTTATGTTCAACCCATTGTACCCTCGCCTTTGCCTCCTCCTCCGATTATGGTTGATGGGAATCTTGAATTTCAGGTTTCTAGGATTGTGGATTCTCGTCTTGTCCGCGGTTCTCTCCAATACCTCGTTCATTGGGAGGGTTATGGTCCTGAGGAGAGGATGTGGGTCCCAGTGACGGAAATTAAGGCCACTCGTCTCATCAGGGCTTTCCATAGGTCCCACCCTGAGAAGGTGGGCTCTGAGTGTCCGGAGTCCACTCGTAGAGGGAGGGGTACTGTCACAACCAGACAGCTGAGAAGCTCTGACAGAAGCCTTTCAGAACCTCCTCCTTGAGTTTTCTTTGTTTTGGTTTCAGTTCCTCATCTTGTTAGCCTCTCTCAGCTGTCATGCAGTTGGACTGATTTCTTCCCTTTAAATTCCTCCCCATAATGCAGTAGTGTGCGGCTTATACAACTTCCTGGAGTGTGTGTGCATGCTGTTCCTATATCCCAGTCTTCTGCAAGATAAGTGCTGTATATTTATTTGTGATTTTCTGTTTGCTGGATCTTAGGAGACCCTGACTCCCTCCGTGTCTAGTGTAGGGAGCCAGTGGTTGTGTCCCCTCACTATTGTAGGGTCTTCAGGCGTTAGATAGTCTAGGTACGTGGATATGCGACCATCCACCTTTGGGGCGTTCGCATAGGCTAAGCAGTCAGGGAGAGTGTGCCAGGTCTCATGCAGGGGTCTCCCTTTTGTTCCTTAGTTGTGGATCCAGTGAGTCATAGATTATTTTGCATTGTCTTGTTTCCTGTACACCATCCGTGACATGGGGAGAGTGCACTCGGCAAGATGGAGGATTCCCATCCAGCCTCACCAGCTGTGTTGTTAAGCTCGCTGGCGGTGGAACTGCCGCCCCTCGTACCACAAGCAGTGACAACTGACACTCTGGCAATTGATTATCAGCCGCTGGCGATCGAGGTGGCAAGACACTTGGCGCGGACATTAGAGAGACACTGACTAAAACCTTAACGCAATCCCTGCACAAGATCCGGGAGGCTTTGGCCCAGCAAGACTCTCGCATAGAGGATGTAGAGAAAAGATTGGTGCAAGTGGAAGAGGCGCTGGAAAGAGCAGACAGCGAAGCCCAGGATTTGTTCAGACAGAACATTATTTTGAGAGACCGTCTGGAGGACCTCGTAAATAGGTCTAGGCGGAACAACTTGAGACTCCTGGGCCTGCCTGAGAGTGTTAAGCCCCAAGCTCTGATGGAAGTATGTGAGCGGGAGCTGCCTGAAGCCCTTGGTCTGGAGGGCAAGCATAAGGTGGAGAGGGCTCACCGTATCGGCCCGATGCCGGATAGCAAAGGTTGCAGAAACAACAATATGGCGGATGCTGGAGGGAAGCCGCGCCAGGTGATTATGAGGTATCTGGACTATTGCGATAAAGAGGCGATTCTACGCGCTTTCCGGGCTCGTAAAGGGCCCCTCAGGATCCGGAGCCATGTTATTCTCCTTTTTGCCAACTACTCGGCTGCGGTGGCCCGCCAACGTAGAGACTTTAGTCGAATCTGCCCGGAGCTGTATAAACGGGAGATGCGATTCCAGTTACAATACCCGGCTCGCTTGAAAGTAGCTTTGTGGGATGGATCAGTGCGGTTATACAGAGACCCCCAGGAAGCAGAACAGATGCTCCTGCGAACCAAGGAAAACCGGGACTATCAACAGACTGATGAGTCATTTACATCTGGCCCTTCGAAGGGTTCACCTGGCAAGCAGGAAGATAGGTCGTCAGCAGACCAGAACTGGGACACTCAAGAAACTGCACCACTGCCTCGGGATCAGAGATCTCCGGGGGGCCGTAGAGCATCTGCAAAGAAGAGCTAATTACTTCAGCCCATACTGCATATGGGGCGGACTAACGCATTATGCTGTGGGATTTGGGACTCTAAAGACGCCGAGGAGGCTAACGTTCAAGGTTTCTTGATAGACCAGTGTTAGTAATTATGTGGTTTTATATAATCTGTCATACTTAGTTTTATTATTGTCACGACTGTGACTGATCCAGACAGGTCTGGGAGGAGAAGGTCGCAGCGACTTTCTACTCGCGATAGCTTGTGAGTTTGCTCCATGGTTCAGGGAATGTCATCCGGGTTTTGCCTTGTGAACCTTTTTGTCCTGACTGGGAGTTTGTAGGCATCCTTCTCAGGTGAGTCCTGTCTGCCACTCCCAGCTACTATATTAGTTTCAGTTTCTCTTGCAGTCATTGCCAGATATAGTCCTTACTTCCAGTTCTATTCTGACCTTTGAAGGAGATCGTTTGATGGTGTTGCTTTGGAGCTCTTGTCCGGCGTGGACTGTCGTGATTGGGATCGCCTTCTCTGCTCGTGACTGGATAAGTCTATCTCTGCTTTAGTTTGTTGCTGTCTTCCCCTGCTGTTCTCCTAGACATGAGTGATGGTGACTAGTGCTCCCATCGGCCTTTCCCCACTCTAGGCTTGTTAGGGTGACTGAGGGTTTAGGCATCCTGCTTGCCGCACGGGTTCACACCCCGTCTAGGGTATCAGGGCAGACAGGTGCCAGCTTAGGGTTAGTCAGGGGTGGCCATACTATTCCCATCCGTAGTTAAGGGTCCCCCTTCCCCTCCGTCTGGTGTGACACGACTGCTGCTGGGATAGCGGTCGTGACAGTATATCTGGCCTTTTAAAAAAAAAAAAGTGACAGAGAGACCAATTTGTAACCTTCAGAGAAGCTTGAAAATTGTTCTTCAGGTTACGCCCTAGATCCTCCGGCGGTGAGGAACAACGGGTGGACATTGTAATTTCTCTCCTACAAGGAGATCCGCAGGCTTGGGCTTTCTCCCTACCATCAGATTCTCTGGCCTTACGATCAGTGGAGGAGTTTTTTGAAGCCCTGGGTCTCGTATATGATGACCCGGACAGGGTCTCACTGGCTGAGTCTAAGCTACGTAGACTTCGGCAAGAGAACCGGTCTGCTGAACTATATTGTTCCGAATTCCGTAGGTGGGCTACTGATACGTTATGGAACGACTCGGCCCTTAGGAGTCAGTTCTGCCAGGGGTTGTCTGAAAAATTAAAAGACGCGCTGGCGGTATACGAGGGCCCTGGGTCTCTGGAGGCTGCTATGTCTCTGTCCATAAGAATCGACAGACGACTCAGGGAGAGACTATTAAATTTTACGGAGGCCTCTATAGGGCAGGGATCGGTTTGTTATGATCCAGTCGAACCAATGCAAATAGGGGGCGCCACTAGACGGGTGAATCCTCCTAAGTTCCGCCGTAGGTCAGAGGTTTGTTTTCGTGTGGGGGGAGGGGTCATTTTGTAAAGGTTTGTCCCTCAGAACCCAAGAGACCACAAACAAAGGAGCCGCCGGAAAACTAGAGTCCCCAGATTGTGCGGAGGATAACAGTCTGGGCGTATTCGTTTCCTCCATACGCATGTCTCAGTTTTTGTTGTCCGCTACCGTTGAGGCGGGCAATAAGACTGAGATCTGTTCCGTCTTTTTGGACAGTGGGGCGGGGGTCAACTTGGTGGATTCACGGTTTGCTCAGGCTCTGGGTTTTACTCCGGAACCGATACGCAGAACTATTCCTGTTTTTGCCATCAACTCCTCCCCTCTTACTCAGAAAGAGTTAACTCAGATCATCCATAATATCCATCTGCAGGTAGGGGACCTCCATAAAGAGCATATCTCTTGTTATGTCCTGGACGGTCTTCCGGCTCCTATGGTATTGGGGCTTCCCTGGCTGGTGACTCACAATCCAGTGGTGGATTGGCAGGCCGGGGAGATTGTGGAGTGGAGTGAACATTGTAAGGACAACTGCTTGAGTAGTAGGTGCTCTACACTCTCTGTAACATCTTTACCTGCCTTTCTGTCAGATTTTATGGATGTGTTCTCTGAGAAGGGTTGTCAGGGGTTACCACCTCATCGTCCATATGATTGCCCGATTAATCTATTACCTGGGGCAAAACTACCTAAAACCCGGTTATACAATCTTTCCGGCCCGGAGAGGAAGGCTATGAAAGATTATATTTCAAAGAGTTTGGCTAAGGGACACATCAGACCCTCTTCTTCACCTGTGGCTGCAGGGTTCTTTTTCGTTAAAAAGAAAGATGGGGGCCTACGTCCTTGCCTGGATTTCCGGGAATTAAACCGGATAACTATCCGAGATCCCTATCCTCTTCCTCTCATTCCCGACCTCTTTAATCAGGTTGCTGGTGCTAAATGGTTCTCCAAAATGGATCTCAGAGGAGCCTATAACCTGGTTCGCATCAAAGAGGGGGATGAGTGGAAGACGGCTTTTAATACTCCGGAAGGGCATTATGAAAATCTGGTCATGCCATTTGGTCTTACTAATGCGCCTGCGGTATTCCAACATTTTGTCAACGATATTTTTAGTCACCTTATAGGGAGATTTGTTGTGATATATCTTGATGACATCCTGGTCTATTCCCCGGATCTGGATACACATAAGATCCATGTGAGACAAGTGCTGCAGATATTAAGGGCCAACAAATTGTTTGCTAAGTTAGAAAAATGTGTGTTCGCCGTAAAAGAACTGCCATTTCTGGGGTATGTGTTGTCTGATTCAGGTTTCCGCATGGATCCAGAGAAAGTCTGGGCGATTATAGACTGGGATCTGCCTGAGAACCTGAAGGCATTGCAACGCTTCCTGGGGTTTGCCAATTTTTATAGAAAGTTTATAAAGAACTATTCCTTGGTGGTCAAACCACTGACGGACATGACCCGAAAGGGATCCGATTTTTCCAAATGGTCACATGCAGCCAAAACTGCCTTTGCATCTCTGAAGGAGAGATTCACCTCGGCCCCTATTCTCGTACAGCCAGATGTCTCGCTTCCTTTTATTGTAGAGGTTGATGCATCAGAGGTGGGGGTGGGAGCGGTACTATCTCAGGGCCCGTCCCCTGGTGAATGGCATCTGTGTGCCTTCTTTTCGAAGAAATTGTCTACTGCAGAAAGGAACTATGATATTGGCAGCAGGGAACTTTTGGCTATTAAGTTGGCTTTTGAGGAGTGGCGTCATTTTTTGGAGGGGGCGGTTCATCCCGTCACGGTGATTACTGATCACAAAAACGTATTATATCTGGAGTCTGCTAAACGTCTCACCCCTAGACAGGCTCGGTGGTCGTTATTTTTTACTAGGTTTAATTTTGTAATAACCTATCGCCCGGGGGCAAAAAATACTAATGCATTGTCTCGAAGTTTTCCTGGAGGGGGTGATGTTGAGGTACCAGAGCCCATTTTGCAAAAGGGTGTGGTGGTCTCTGCATTACACTCAGGTTTAGAGGGGAGGGTGTTGGAAGCTCAGGGGGACGCCCCGGCCTCCTGCCCCTCGGGTAAACTGTTTGTGCCAGAAAATTTACGCCTGGAGATACTAAAAGAACGCCATAACTCCACACTGGCAGGACACCCAGGTAGTAGGGCAACCTCTGAATTAGTGTCTCGTCGGTTCTGGTGGCCTAAGTGGCGCCAGGAGGTGTTGAATTTTGTGTCTGCATGGGCTACCTGTGCTCGTTCTAAGGTAGATCATACTCGTCCGGCAGGGCGTCTTTTACCTCTAGCCATCCCCAACAGGCCTTGGACGCACCTATCAATGGATTTCATTACGGATCTACCAGTATCAGCGGGGGAAACTGTTATTCTTGTAGTTGTTGACAGATTCAGTAAAATGGTGCACTTTATTGCTCTTGCCGCATTGCCTAATGCTAACACACTGGCTCAGGTTTTTATTGACCACATCGTGAAGCTTCATGGGGTCCCTTCCGATTTTGTTTCGGATCGTGGTACCCAATTCGTTTCTAAATTTTGGAAAGCTTTTTGTTCTTGTTTAGGGGTTCATCTGTCGTTTTCTTCATCTTTCCATCCACAGTCCAACGTTCAGACTGAACGTACCAATCAAAACCTAGAGACATATTTGAGATGCTTTGTTTCCGAAAATCAGGAGGAATGGTCATCTTATTTACCGTTAGCCGAGTTTGCCATTAATAATTGTCGTCAAGAATCCACCGATATGTCACCATTTTTTGGTGCGTATGGTTTCCATCCTCAATTTTGTACGTTTAGTGAGGGGGGGGCCGTCTGGGATTCCCGAGGAGGAACGATTTGCGTCTTCACTTTCTTCAGTGTGGCAGAGTGTGCAAGAAAGTTTGAAGAGAATGGGTGGTAGATACAAACGTGTGGCTGATAGGAGGCGCTCTGAAGGTCCGGACCTTGGGGTGAATGACTTGGTGTGGTTGTCTACCAGAAATATCAAGTTGAAGGTTCCCTCATGGAAATTAGGTCCGAGATTTATTGGTCCTTATAGGGTAATTAAGATCATTAACCCGGTGGCTTTTCGTCTGGAGCTACCTCAGACTCTAAGGATCCATAATGTCTTCCACAGATCTCTGCTTAAGAGATATGTAGAACCTCCTGAACCATTGCCACTACCGCCTCCACCGGTGGTTGTTGATGGCAGTCTTGAGTTTCAGGTAGAAAAGATTGTTGACTCACGATATGTTCGCCGCTCTCTTCAGTACCTGGTGCACTGAAGAGGTTATGGTTCCGAAGAGAGAATGTGGGTTCCAGCTTCAGAGATAAAAGCGGACAGACTCATTCGGGCTTTTCATAGCTCCCATCCGGAGAGGCCTGGTCTTGAGGGTCCGGGGGCCCCTCGTAGAAAGGGGGGTACTGTCACGACTGTGACTGATCCAGACAGGTCTGGGAGGAGAAGGTCGCAGCGACTTGCTACTCGCGATAGCTTGTGAGTTTGCTCCATGGTTCAGGGTATGTCATCCGGGTTTTGCCTTGTGAACCTTTTTGTCCTGACTGGGAGTTTGTAGGCATCCTTCTCAGGTGAGTCCTGTCTTCCACTCCCAGCTACTATATTAGTTTCAGTTTCTCTTGCAGTCATTGCCAGATATAGTCCTTACTTCCAGTTCTATTCTGACCTTTGAAGGAGATCGTTTGATGGTGTTGCTGTGGAGCTCTTGTCCGGCGTGGACTGTCGTGATTGGGATCGCCTTCTCTGCTCGTGACTGGATAAGTCTATCTCTGCTTTAGTTTGTTTGTTGCTGTCTTCCCCTGCTGTTCTCCTAGACATGAGTGATGGTGACTAGTGCTCCCATCGGCCTTTCCCCACTCTAGGCTTGTTAGGGAGACTGAGGGTTTAGGCATCCTGCTCGCCGCACGGGTTCACACCCCGTCTAGGGTATCAGGGCAGACAGGTGCCAGCTTAGGGTTAGTCAGGGGTGGCCATACTATTCCCATCCGTAGATAAGGGTCCCCCTTCCCCTCCGTCTGGTGTGACACGACTGCTGCTGGGATAGCGGTCGTGACAATTATCTGTTTGGCAGTGTTGAAAGTGGTGAGGGCGAGGGGGGGGAGGGGCTGGGGACCTGAGGAGTCATGTTAGACCCTTCGGACTCCTGCCTCACATATTGATTCTGGGGGTTTAGCCCAGTGCCAAGTTGCTGCTGTGTGGTGGCGGTTAATGTCATGTAGCACAGAAAAAAGGGAGTCGTTTACAAAAGTTAAGCTAGGGGGGTGAAGCGATCATTCCATTTGTGTTATATTTTTGTTGCTTGTTTTATTTCAATATCTTGAGGTTAGGGGGAGCGTGTTTTGTTCTAGGGCTATCACTCGGGAGGTGACAAATTTAGGTCTATGGCCCTACTGCCCCAGCCCGGCACAATGAAAGTGATATCGTGGAACGTGAATGGCTTACGTTCACCACAGAAAAGGTGGAGAGTACTCAGGCATCTCAAAAAATTGAAACCCGATATAGTCCTACTACAAGAATCACATTTAGGTCAGGAGGATTTTTCCAGAATGGAAAAGTTGTGGGTTGCGCAGGTTGTGGGTTCACCGGCGGTTAACAGAAAAGCAGGAGTGTACAGCTTGTACAATATATACGGGCCAAATCATAATAATGTGCGGTTCTATAGAGAGCTGGAAGAGCTGTTATTGCAGGATACGTGTCCCAATAAGATAGTAGGGGGGGACTTTAATACTGTTCTCAGCGAGCTAGAAGATAGGAAACGCAATGACTATAGAGAAAATAACACCAGGTCTCGGGATGGAATAATGTCAGAACTACTGCAGGTGACTGGGCTGGTGGATCCTTGGTGACAGCTACACCCCGATGAAAGATGCTACTCTTTTATTCTCATGCGAGGGATTCGTGGTCCCGGATAGATTATATCCTAGTACATCACTCCTTCAGAGGGAGGGTGGAACAGGCGAGTGTGGGAGACCTGGTGATTGTGGATCATGCGCCGGTGGAGTTAGTCCTTAGCACAGAATATCCAAGAGGCCCAGACTATCTGTGAAGATTCCCTTCCCAGTTATTATCTCGCGAGGACTTCCAGAATAAGCTAGTGGGGTGGTGGGAAGAATACTGCGAGGCTAATCAGGTGCATATGGAGGATCCCAGTTTATTCTCGCATACATCTAAGGTGGTGATGAGGGGGAGGATAATGAACTATGTGTTCAGGATGAAAAAGAAAGTGCTGGTACAACAGGAAGAAGCTAGCGCTAGAGTTAGGACTTCTTATACTGCTTTTCTAGGAAATCCCACCGAAGCAAATAAGAAAAGATGGGTTGAGGCGCGTCAGGACTTTGACAAGCTCACTAAAGACAGGGAATCTCTGCGGTTTACGGCTTTTGAAGCCACTCTGCATAGATTTGGCAACAAAGCTGGCCATCTGTTGGCGAACCTGGCGAAAGGCAGGAGGCGCCCACAGTTTATATCTGCTCTCAGAAACTCTGATAGCAAAGTGATCACTGAAATTAGCAGAATAGTGGGAGACTATTATAAATCTCTATATGAGGATCAGACTAATACTAGCCCCAGTAGATACTCTTTTAGATAAGGTACAGTTACCATCGCTCACACAAGACCAGGTTACGCAGCTAAATGCAGATATTTCCATAGAAGAGCTCCAGGCAGTCATTCGTCACCTGGGTAATTCCAAAGCCCCGGGGCCCGACGGATATACGGGGGAGTACTGAAAAACCTTACTTACCCAGGTATCCCCAGTTCTGCTGAGGCTATACAACGAGGTGCTGGAGGGAAAGTCGCCCCCTGACAGGGAGAATGTGTCCTACATTAAGCTGCTGACCAAGGCGGGTAAAGATCCGCTAGACCCGGGGTCGTACAGACCCATTTCTCTCATAAACGTTGACACGAAAATACTCTCTAAAGTTATGGCTGATCGCCTGGCGACTATGTTGCCTACCCTGATTGCCCCTGAGCAAGTGGGGTTTGTGCAGGAGAGATCTGCAGTTATTAATATAAGAAATGTGCTAGCTGTATTAGACAAGGTTAGTCATGATCCTGGGGAGGGAGAGACTCCAGCCATGCTCACTATTGACGCTGAAAAGGCTTTTGATAACGTACGGTGGGCATGGCTGGAGGCGGTATTGGACAAAATGGGATTTGTTGGGCATTTTCGGAACTTCTTATCCCGGCTTTATGAAAACCCCAAAGCGAGAGTGTACACGCAAGGATTTTTTTCAAGTCCTTTCCCCCTACAGAAAGGTACACAGCAGGGGTGTTCCTTATCGCCCCTTCTTTTCAACCTGGCTCTAGAGCCACTGGCCAGGAGTTTTAATCAATCTGACCTCTTTGAGGGGATACGGATTGGCAAAACATGTCTGAAAACGGCTTTATTTGCTGACGACATTATTCTCTTTTTAGCTAGACCACAAGATCTTATAGAGAGTACAGGGAGTGCAGAATTATTAGGCAAGTTGTATTTTTGAGGATTAATTTTATTATTGAACAACAACCATGTTCTCAATGAACCCAAAAAAACTCATTAATATCAAAGCTGAATATTTTTGGAAGTAGTTTTTAGTTTGTTTTTAGTTTTAGCTATTTTAGGGGGATATCTGTGTGTGCAGGTGACTATTACTGTGCATAATTATAAGGCAACTTAACAAAAAACTAATATATACCCATTTCAATTATTTATTTTTACCAGTGAAACCAATATAACATCTCAACATTCACAAATATACATTTCTGACATTCAAAAACAAAACAAAAACAAATCAGTGACCAATATAGCCACCTTTCTTTGCAAGGACACTCAAAAGCCTTCCATCTATGGATTCTGTCAGTGTTTTGATCTGTTCACCATCAACATTGCGTGCAGCAGTAACCACAGCCTCCCAGACACTGTTCAGAGAGGTGTACTGTTTTCCCTCCTTGTAAATCTCACATTTGATGATGGACCACAGGTTCTCAATGGGGTTCAGATCAGGTAAACAAGGAGGCCATGTCATTAGATTTTCTTCTTTTATACCCTTTCTTGCCAGCCACGCTGAGGAGTACTTGGACGCGTGTAATGGAGCATTGTCCTGCATGATAATCATGTTTTTCTTGAAGGATGCAGACTTCTTCCTGTACCACTGCTTGAAGAAGGTGTCTTCCAGAAACTGGCAGTAGGACTGGGAGTTGAGCTTGACTCCATCCTCAACCCGAAAAGGCCCCACAAGCTCATCTTTGATGATACCAGCCCAAACCAGTACTCCACCTCCACCTTGCTGGCGTCGGACTGGAGCTCTCTGCCCTTTACCAATCCAGCCACGGGCCCATCCATCTGGCCCATCAAGACTCACTCTCATTTCATCAGTCCATAAAACCTTAGAAAAATCAGTCTTGAGATATTTCTTGGCCCAGTCTTGACGTTTCAGCTTGTGTGTCTTGTTCAGTGGTGGTCGTCTTTCAGCCTTTCTTACCTTGGCCATGTCTCTGAGTATTGCACACCTTGTGCTTTTGGGCACTCCAGTGATGTTGCAGCTCTGAAATATGGCCAAACTGGTGGCAAGTGGCATCTTGGCAGCTGCACGCTTGACTTTTCTCAGTTCATGGGCAGTTATTTTGCGCCTTGGTTTTTCCACACGCTTCTTGCGACCCTGTTGACTATTTTGAATGAAACGCTTGATTGTTCGATGATCACGCTTCAGAAGCTTTGCAATTTTAAGAGTGCTGCATCCCTCTGCAAGATATCTCACTATTTTTGACTTTTCTGAGCCTGTCAAGTCCTTCTTTTGACCCATTTTGCCAAAGGAAAGGAAGTTGCCTAATAATTATGCACACCTAATATAGAGTGTTGATGTCATTAGACCACACCCCTTCTCATTACAGAGATGCACATCACCTAATATGCTTAATTGGTAGTAGGCTTTCGAGCCTATACAGATTGGAGTAAGACAACATGCATAAAGAGGATGATGTGGTCAAAATACTAATTTGCCTAATAATTCTGCACGCAGTGTATATTTGAAGAGCTGAAGGTATTTGGCTCCTATTTGGGGTACCGAGTGAATATGGCCAAATGCGAACTACTAACTTTGTTTCCGGACACTGGGGGATCCCAGCGGTGGGTGACAAGCTCCCTATCACTAGAGCCAAGGCCCATATTACATACTTGGGCATCAAAGTGGGGAAACAACCTCACTCCTTATACCAATTGAATTTTCCGCCATTGATCTCTAGGATACTGGCAGACCTGGACAGATGGATTAATCTCCCGCTTTCCTTGACAGGGCGGTGTCATCTAATAAAAATGATGGGGATGTCCAGACTGTTGTACCCTTTGCAGACCATCCCGCTTTTGCTCAGACACGCTGATATTCACCGATTAGAACGGGGTTTCTCAAGATTCCTGTGGAGGGGAAAAAGGCTGCGTATTTCCTTAGACAAGTTGAAGTTGAGAAGGGAGCATGGGGGACTGAACTTCCTGGACGTAAGAGGGTACAATTTGACATGTCTGAGCCGCCATTTGTTAGACTGGGCCAATAAGATGTCCAATTATTCCAACTTGAGGCTGGAAACGCAGTTGGCGTTACCCTGGGACCTTATGGCCCTGGTGCATACTAGCTTACCCAAGCTCCCAACCTTTGCCAAGAGGTCACTTATATTGAGAGACACAGTCCTCACGTGGAAGATTTTGCGGAAACAATTTCATTTTTCCTACCAATTCTCCAAGCACCTCCCGCTGTCTCGTAACCCTGGCTTTCAGTTGGGCGGAAATAGCAAGCTCTTTGACAAATGGACCCAGAAAGGGATAACTAAAATGGGAGACCTGTTCAGAGGGGGAGGACCGTTGGGCTACTTTACAGGAGATAGCAGAAAGGTGGGGATTACAGGAAGCGAACTTCCTGCCATATATGCAAGTTAGGAGTTATTGTAGAAGTCTCATCAGAGATCTGTCTCGGGAGTGGACCCGAAATGAGTTTGATCTTTTCCTCAAGACCTCGGTTAGACCCACAATATCCTCCTTGTATCACTTATTAAGGGACAAGTGGAGATCCAAAGATAGAAAAAAAATCTTTGACAAATAGAAGAGACTGTTGGGAGTGAAGGATTTGTATTTGCACATCTGTTCAGGACTGTCAGACCTATATCGCGCGGTTACGAATGAGCAGTGGCGGGAAACGCATGTTAAAATATTGCATCATGCTACTTATGGCTTTAACATCCCATGTAAAGAGGGAGATAACAATAGATTGAAGGCATGTCCCAAGTGTAAGTTGGAAGGGTCAGATGTATTCCATGGCCTTTGGGTTTGTCCAATGCTGGTTGAATTTTGGTCGCAGATGAGTCAGATCCTACGCGATGTTAGCAGTTTTAAAGGAGAAGTCTCTCCAATATTAGTTATCACACACGCGATTGTCCAACCCACTTTATCTACAGGGAAAGAGGGAGACGGCGAAGCCTTACATCTAGCGCCATTGGGTCATAAACTCTTGATGGTGGCAAAATGGTGTCTATTACAGCTATGGCTGAAACCTGCAGTTCCAACTCGAGACATGGTCATCACTCAATTAAAACATGTATGTATTCCACCTAGAATGGCTTGAGGCCCTGAATAATAAGGAACTTCTGGGGAAAAAACTTAGTTTCAGGTAGAAAAGATTGTTGACTCACGATATGTTCGCCGCTCTCTTCAGTACCTGGTGCACTGGAGAGGTTATGGTTCCGAAGAGAGAATGTGGGTTCCAGCTTCAGAGATAAAAGCGGACAGACTCATTCGGGCTTTTCATAGCTCCCATCCGGAGAGGCCTGGTCTTGAGGGTCCGGGGGCCCCTCGTAGAAAGGGGGGTACTGTCACGACTGTGACTGATCCAGACAGGTCTGGGAGGAGAAGGTCGCAGCGACTTGCTACTCGCGATAGCTTGTGAGTTTGCTCCATGGTTCAGGGTATGTCATCCGGGTTTTGCCTTGTGAACCTTTTTGTCCTGACTGGGAGTTTGTAGGCATCCTTCTCAGGTGAGTCCTGTCTTCCACTCCCAGCTACTATATTAGTTTCAGTTTCTCTTGCAGTCATTGCCAGATATAGTCCTTACTTCCAGTTCTATTCTGACCTTTGAAGGAGATCGTTTGATGGTGTTGCTGTGGAGCTCTTGTCCGGCGTGGACTGTCGTGATTGGGATCGCCTTCTCTGCTCGTGACTGGATAAGTCTATCTCTGCTTTAGTTTGTTTGTTGCTGTCTTCCCTGCTGTTCTCCTAGACATGAGTGATGGTGACTAGTGCTCCCATCGGCCTTTCCCCACTCTAGGCTTGTTAGGGAGACTGAGGGTTTAGGCATCCTGCTCGCCGCACGGGTTCACACCCCGTCTAGGGTATCAGGGCAGACAGGTGCCAGCTTAGGGTTAGTCAGGGGTGGCCATACTATTCCCATCCGTAGATAAGGGTCCCCCTTCCCCTCCGTCTGGTGTGACACGACTGCTGCTGGGATAGCGGTCGTGACAATTATCTGTTTGGCAGTGTTGAAAGTGGTGAGGGCGAGGGGGGGGAGGGGCTGGGGACCTGAGGAGTCATGTTAGACCCTTCGGACTCCTGCCTCACATATTGATTCTGGGGGTTTAGCCCAGTGCCAAGTTGCTGCTGTGTGGTGGCGGTTAATGTCATGTAGCACAGAAAAAAGGGAGTCGTTTACAAAAGTTAAGCTAGGGGGGTGAAGCGATCATTCCATTTGTGTTATATTTTTGTTGCTTGTTTTATTTCAATATCTTGGGGTTAGGGGGAGCGCGTTTTGTTCTAGGGCTATCACTCGGGAGGTGACAAATTTAGGTCTATGGCCCTACTGCCCCAGCCCGGCACAATGAAAGTGATATCGTGGAACGTGAATGGCTTACGTTCACCACAGAAAAGGTGGAGAGTACTCAGGCATCTCAAAAAATTGAAACCCGATATAGTCCTACTACAAGAATCACATTTAGGTCAGGAGGATTTTTCCAGAATGGAAAAGTTGTGGGTTGCGCAGGTTGTGGGTTCACCGGCGGTTAACAGAAAAGCAGGAGTGTACAGCTTGTACAATATATACGGGCCAAATCATAATAATGTGCGGTTCTATAGAGAGCTGGAAGAGCTGTTATTGCAGGATACGTGTCCCAATAAGATAGTAGGGGGGGACTTTAATACTGTTCTCAGCGAGCTAGAAGATAGGAAACGCAATGACTATAGAGAAAATAACACCAGGTCTCGGGATGGAATAATGTCAGAACTACTGCAGGTGACTGGGCTGGTGGATCCTTGGTGACAGCTACACCCCGATGAAAGATGCTACTCTTTTATTCTCATGCGAGGGATTCGTGGTCCCGGATAGATTATATCCTAGTACATCACTCCTTCAGAGGGAGGGTGGAACAGGCGAGTGTGGGAGACCTGGTGATTGTGGATCATGCGCCGGTGGAGTTAGTCCTTAGCACAGAATATCCAAGAGGCCCAGACTATCTGTGGAGATTCCCTTCCCAGTTATTATCTCGCGAGGACTTCCAGAATAAGCTAGTGGGGTGGTGGGAAGAATACTGCGAGGCTAATCAGGTGCATATGGAGGATCCCAGTTTATTCTCGCATACATCTAAGGTGGTGATGAGGGGGAGGATAATGAACTATGTGTTCAGGATGAAAAAGAAAGTGCTGGTACAACAGGAAGAAGCTAGCGCTAGAGTTAGGACTTCTTATACTGCTTTTCTAGGAAATCCCACCGAAGCAAATAAGAAAAGATGGGTTGAGGCGCGTCAGGACTTTGACAAGCTCACTAAAGACAGGGAATCTCTGCGGTTTACGGCTTTTGAAGCCACTCTGCATAGATTTGGCAACAAAGCTGGCCATCTGTTGGCGAACCTGGCGAAAGGCAGGAGGCGCCCACAGTTTATATCTGCTCTCAGAAACTCTGATAGCAAAGTGATCACTGAAATTAGCAGAATAGTGGGAGACTATTATAAATCTCTATATGAGGATCAGACTAATACTAGCCCCAGTAGATACTCTTTTAGATAAGGTACAGTTACCATCGCTCACACAAGACCAGGTTACGCAGCTAAATGCAGATATTTCCATAGAAGAGCTCCAGGCAGTCATTCGTCACCTGGGTAATTCCAAAGCCCCGGGGCCCGACGGATATACGGGGGAGTACTGAAAAACCTTACTTACCCAGGTATCCCCAGTTCTGCTGAGGCTATACAACGAGGTGCTGGAGGGAAAGTCGCCCCCTGACAGGGAGAATGTGTCCTACATTAAGCTGCTGACCAAGGCGGGTAAAGATCCGCTAGACCCGGGGTCGTACAGACCCATTTCTCTCATAAACGTTGACACGAAAATACTCTCTAAAGTTATGGCTGATCGCCTGGCGACTATGTTGCCTACCCTGATTGCCCCTGAGCAAGTGGGGTTTGTGCAGGAGAGATCTGCAGTTATTAATATAAGAAATGTGCTAGCTGTATTAGACAAGGTTAGTCATGATCCTGGGGAGGGAGAGACTCCAGCCATGCTCACTATTGACGCTGAAAAGGCTTTTGATAGCGTACGGTGGGCATGGCTGGAGGCGGTATTGGACAAAATGGGATTTGTTGGGCATTTTCGGAACTTCTTATCCCGGCTTTATGAAAACCCCAAAGCGAGAGTGTACACGCAAGGATTTTTTTCAAGTCCTTTCCCCCTACAGAAAGGTACACAGCAGGGGTGTTCCTTATCGCCCCTTCTTTTCAACCTGGCTCTAGAGCCACTGGCCAGGAGTTTTAATCAATCTGACCTCTTTGAGGGGATACGGATTGGCAAAACATGTCTGAAAACGGCTTTATTTGCTGACGACATTATTCTCTTTTTAGCTAGACCACAAGATCTTATAGAGAGTACAGGGAGTGCAGAATTATTAGGCAAGTTGTATTTTTGAGGATTAATTTTATTATTGAACAACAACCATGTTCTCAATGAACCCAAAAAAACTCATTAATATCAAAGCTGAATATTTTTGGAAGTAGTTTTTAGTTTGTTTTTAGTTTTAGCTATTTTAGGGGGATATCTGTGTGTGCAGGTGACTATTACTGTGCATAATTATAAGGCAACTTAACAAAAAACTAATATATACCCATTTCAATTATTTATTTTTACCAGTGAAACCAATATAACATCTCAACATTCACAAATATACATTTCTGACATTCAAAAACAAAACAAAAACAAATCAGTGACCAATATAGCCACCTTTCTTTGCAAGGACACTCAAAAGCCTTCCATCTATGGATTCTGTCAGTGTTTTGATCTGTTCACCATCAACATTGCGTGCAGCAGTAACCACAGCCTCCCAGACACTGTTCAGAGAGGTGTACTGTTTTCCCTCCTTGTAAATCTCACATTTGATGATGGACCACAGGTTCTCAATGGGGTTCAGATCAGGTAAACAAGGAGGCCATGTCATTAGATTTTCTTCTTTTATACCCTTTCTTGCCAGCCACGCTGAGGAGTACTTGGACGCGTGTAATGGAGCATTGTCCTGCATGATAATCATGTTTTTCTTGAAGGATGCAGACTTCTTCCTGTACCACTGCTTGAAGAAGGTGTCTTCCAGAAACTGGCAGTAGGACTGGGAGTTGAGCTTGACTCCATCCTCAACCCGAAAAGGCCCCACAAGCTCATCTTTGATGATACCAGCCCAAACCAGTACTCCACCTCCACCTTGCTGGCGTCGGACTGGAGCTCTCTGCCCTTTACCAATCCAGCCACGGGCCCATCCATCTGGCCCATCAAGACTCACTCTCATTTCATCAGTCCATAAAACCTTAGAAAAATCAGTCTTGAGATATTTCTTGGCCCAGTCTTGACGTTTCAGCTTGTGTGTCTTGTTCAGTGGTGGTCGTCTTTCAGCCTTTCTTACCTTGGCCATGTCTCTGAGTATTGCACACCTTGTGCTTTTGGGCACTCCAGTGATGTTGCAGCTCTGAAATATGGCCAAACTGGTGGCAAGTGGCATCTTGGCAGCTGCACGCTTGACTTTTCTCAGTTCATGGGCAGTTATTTTGCGCCTTGGTTTTTCCACACGCTTCTTGCGACCCTGTTGACTATTTTGAATGAAACGCTTGATTGTTCGATGATCACGCTTCAGAAGCTTTGCAATTTTAAGAGTGCTGCATCCCTCTGCAAGATATCTCACTATTTTTGACTTTTCTGAGCCTGTCAAGTCCTTCTTTTGACCCATTTTGCCAAAGGAAAGGAAGTTGCCTAATAATTATGCACACCTAATATAGAGTGTTGATGTCATTAGACCACACCCCTTCTCATTACAGAGATGCACATCACCTAATATGCTTAATTGGTAGTAGGCTTTCGAGCCTATACAGATTGGAGTAAGACAACATGCATAAAGAGGATGATGTGGTCAAAATACTAATTTGCCTAATAATTCTGCACGCAGTGTATATTTGAAGAGCTGAAGGTATTTGGCTCCTATTTGGGGTACCGAGTGAATATGGCCAAATGCGAACTACTAACTTTGTTTCCGGACACTGGGGGATCCCAGCGGTGGGTGACAAGCTCCCTATCACTAGAGCCAAGGCCCATATTACATACTTGGGCATCAAAGTGGGGAAACAACCTCACTCCTTATACCAATTGAATTTTCCGCCATTGATCTCTAGGATACTGGCAGACCTGGACAGATGGATTAATCTCCCGCTTTCCTTGACAGGGCGGTGTCATCTAATAAAAATGATGGGGATGTCCAGACTGTTGTACCCTTTGCAGACCATCCCGCTTTTGCTCAGACACGCTGATATTCACCGATTAGAACGGGGTTTCTCAAGATTCCTGTGGAGGGGAAAAAGGCTGCGTATTTCCTTAGACAAGTTGAAGTTGAGAAGGGAGCATGGGGGACTGAACTTCCTGGACGTAAGAGGGTACAATTTGACATGTCTGAGCCGCCATTTGTTAGACTGGGCCAATAAGATGTCCAATTATTCCAACTTGAGGCTGGAAACGCAGTTGGCGTTACCCTGGGACCTTATGGCCCTGGTGCATACTAGCTTACCCAAGCTCCCAACCTTTGCCAAGAGGTCACTTATATTGAGAGACACAGTCCTCACGTGGAAGATTTTGCGGAAACAATTTCATTTGTCCTACCAATTCTCCAAGCACCTCCCGCTGTCTCGTAACCCTGGCTTTCAGTTGGGCGGAAATAGCAAGCTCTTTGACAAATGGACCCAGAAAGGGATAACTAAAATGGGAGACCTGTTCAGAGGGGGAGGACCGTTGGGCTACTTTACAGGAGATAGCAGAAAGGTGGGGATTACAGGAAGCGAACTTCCTGCCATATATGCAAGTTAGGAGTTATTGTAGAAGTCTCATCAGAGATCTGTCTCGGGAGTGGACCCGAAATGAGTTTGATCTTTTCCTCAAGACCTCGGTTAGACCCACAATATCCTCCTTGTATCACTTATTAAGGGACAAGTGGAGATCCAAAGATAGAAAAAAAATCTTTGACAAATAGAAGAGACTGTTGGGAGTGAAGGATTTGTATTTGCACATCTGTTCAGGACTGTCAGACCTATATCGCGCGGTTACGAATGAGCAGTGGCGGGAAACGCATGTTAAAATATTGCATCATGCTACTTATGGCTTTAACATCCCATGTAAAGAGGGAGATAACAATAGATTGAAGGCATGTCCCAAGTGTAAGTTGGAAGGGTCAGATGTATTCCATGGCCTTTGGGTTTGTCCAATGCTGGTTGAATTTTGGTCGCAGATGAGTCAGATCCTACGCGATGTTAGCAGTTTTAAAGGAGAAGTCTCTCCAATATTAGTTATCACACACGCGATTGTCCAACCCACTTTATCTACAGGGAAAGAGGGAGACGGCGAAGCCTTACATCTAGCGCCATTGGGTCATAAACTCTTGATGGTGGCAAAATGGTGTCTATTACAGCTATGGCTGAAACCTGCAGTTCCAACTCGAGACATGGTCATCACTCAATTAAAACATGTATGTATTCCACCTAGAATGGCTTGAGGCCCTGAATAATAAGGAACTTCTGGGGAAAAAACTTTATCAAGTGTTTAAAAGGTTTCTGATCAGATATACTCCTGTGTTAGAATACCCGTGAATTATGTCTCCATTTAAGTTAACGTCCTGGTATTTGACAGAGGACCTAAAGGAGGGCTTAGGGTTACTGAAAGTAGATTAAGCTGGGCTGAGAATTGAGGGCAGGTAGCCTTGATTTATGAGGGTAAAGGTCACTTTAATAGGCATTTGTAGGGGTGGGAGGGGTAACGGGGTGGGAAGGGGTATATTACATGATGTTTGAATTTAGAAATGATGACAATTGTTTCTATTGCTTACATTTAAATGTCACATGGTTGATTGTTTTTTCTTTCAAATACTGGCATATATAACTGACATGCTCTAAGATCTGTCACGGATGTCATATACACTGCGTGCAGAATTATTAGGCAAATGAGTATTTTGACCACATCATCCACTTTATGCATGTTGTCTTACTCCAAGCTGTATAGGCTCGAAAGCCTACTACCAATTAAGCATATTAGGTGATGTGCATCTCTGTAATGAGAAGGGGTGTGGTCTAATGACATCAACACCCTATATTAGGTGTGCATAATTATTAGGCAACTTCCTTTCCTTTGGCAAAATGGGTCAAAAGAAGGACTTGACAGGCTCAGAAAAGTCAAAAATAGTGAGATATCTTGCAGAGGGATGCAGCACTCTTAAAATTGCAAAGCTTCTGAAGCGTGATCATCGAACAATCAAGCGTTTCATTCAAAATAGTCAACAGGGTCGCAAGAAGCGTGTGGAAAAACCAAGGCGCAAAATAACTGCCCATGAACTGAGAAAAGTCAAACGTGCAGCTGCCAAGATGCCACTTGCCACCAGTTTGGCCATATTTCAGAGACATCACTGGAGTGCCTAAAAGCACAAGGTGTGCAATACTCAGAGACATGGCCAAGGTAAGAAAGGCTGAAAGACGACCACCACTGAACAAGACACACAAGCTGAAACGTCAAGACTGGGCCAAGAAATATCTCAAGACTGATTTTTCTAAGGTTTTATGGACTGATGAAATGAGAGTGAGTCTTGATGGGCCAGATGGATGGGCCCGTGGCTGGATTGGTAAAGGGCAGAGAGCTCCAGTCCGACTCAGACGCCAGCAAGGTGGAGGTGGAGTACTGGTTTGGGCTGGTATCATCAAAGATGAGCTTGTGGGGCCTTTTCGGGTTGAGGATGGAGTCAAGCTCAACTCCCAGTCCTACTGCCAGTTTCTGGAAGACACCTTCTTCAAGCAGTGGTACAGGAAGAAGTCTGCATCCTTCAAGAAAAACATGATTTTCATGCAGGACAATGCTCCATCACACGCGTCCAAGTACTCCACAGCGTGGTTGGCAAGAAAGGGTATAAAAGAAGAAAATCTAATGACATGGCCTCCTTGTTCACCTGATCTGAACCCCATTGAGAACCTGTGGTCCATCATCAAATGTGATATTTACAAGGAGGGAAAACAGTACACCTCTCTGAACAGTGTCTGGGAGGCTGTGGTTGCTGCTGCACGCAATGTTAAAAGACAGAAACATGCAATGCGACAATAAACTGCAATATAAAGTACAAAATTGCGTAATAATAACAAGTGCTACACTATAAGTGCGAGATACTTGGCAAATCGTTTTGTACAAAATTATTTGAGCCCGTCTGCCGAGCGTCAAGGCGATCTCTGTTAGACGGGTTCCTACGCTAAATTCTACCTGTTAGGTGCCATGACGGCTACCGTACACTTCAGGGAGTGTAGGTTCCACGTACCTGCATTGTATACTACCTGTTAGGTGCCATGACAGCTACCATACACTTCAGGGAGTGCAGGTTACACAGCAGGCCCACTCCACGACACCACCGGCGCCAAATGGCTACCAAGGATTGCAGTGAGAGTCCACAAACTATCTCACTCCTGGTGCCATGGCTTCAGTGAGTGAGGGGGAGCAGGCCTGACTATGTACTAACACTAATTAAAATCAGCCTATAGGGCAAACAGGATGGTCAGGAGTGCAGGACTGAGGAGGCAGCCACACCTCCAGTACAAACTGCAAAGAAAAGCCAAAAAAGGGGGTCAGTCAGCACTTACCAAACCGCAGTAGCACATTGCTATGGCAGGGAACAACATTAAAAGACAGAAACATGCAATGCGACAATAAACTGCAATATAAAGTACAAAATTGCGTAATAATAACAAGTGCTACACTATAAGTGCGAGATACTTGGCAAATCGTTTTGTACAAAATTATTTGAGCCCGTCTGCCGAGCGTCAAGGCGATCTCTGTTAGACGGGTTCCTACGCTAAATTCTACCTGTTAGGTGCCATGACGGCTACCGTACACTTCAGGGAGTGTAGGTTCCACGTACCTGCATTGTATACTACCTGTTAGGTGCCATGACAGCTACCATACACTTCAGGGAGTGCAGGTTACACAGCAGGCCCACTCCACGACACCACCGGCGCCAAATGGCTACCAAGGATTGCAGTGAGAGTCCACAAACTATCTCACTCCTGGTGCCATGGCTTCAGTGAGTGAGGGGGAGCAGGCCTGACTATGTACTAACACTAATTAAAATCAGCCTATAGGGCAAACAGGATGGTCAGGAGTGCAGGACTGAGGAGGCAGCCACACCTCCAGTACAAACTGCAAAGAAAAGCCAAAAAAGGGGGTCAGTCAGCACTTACCAAACCGCAGTAGCACATTGCTATGGCAGGGAACAACATTAAAAGACAGAAACATGCAATGCGACAATAAACTGCAATATAAAGTACAAAATTGCGTAATAATAACAAGTGCTACACTATAAGTGCGAGATACTTGGCAAATCGTTTTGTACAAAATTATTTGAGCCCGTCTGCCGAGCGTCAAGGCGATCTCTGTTAGACGGGTTCCTACGCTAAATTCTACCTGTTAGGTGCCATGACGGCTACCGTACACTTCAGGGAGTGTAGGTTCCACGTACCTGCATTGTATACTACCTGTTAGGTGCCATGACAGCTACCATACACTTCAGGGAGTGCAGGTTACACAGCAGGCCCACTCCACGACACCACCGGCGCCAAATGGCTACCAAGGATTGCAGTGAGAGTCCACAAACTATCTCACTCCTGGTGCCATGGCTTCAGTGAGTGAGGGGGAGCAGGCCTGACTATGTACTAACACTAATTAAAATCAGCCTATAGGGCAAACAGGATGGTCAGGAGTGCAGGACTGAGGAGGCAGCCACACCTCCAGTACAAACTGCAAAGAAAAGCCAAAAAAGGGGGTCAGTCAGCACTTACCAAACCGCAGTAGCACATTGCTATGGCAGGGAACAACATTAAAAGACAGAAACATGCAATGCGACAATAAACTGCAATATAAAGTACAAAATTGCGTAATAATAACAAGTGCTACACTATAAGTGCGAGATACTTGGCAAATCGTTTTGTACAAAATTATTTGAGCCCGTCTGCCGAGCGTCAAGGCGATCTCTGTTAGACGGGTTCCTACGCTAAATTCTACCTGTTAGGTGCCATGACGGCTACCGTACACTTCAGGGAGTGTAGGTTCCACGTACCTGCATTGTATACTACCTGTTAGGTGCCATGACAGCTACCATACACTTCAGGGAGTGCAGGTTACACAGCAGGCCCACTCCACGACACCACCGGCGCCAAATGGCTACCAAGGATTGCAGTGAGAGTCCACAAACTATCTCACTCCTGGTGCCATGGCTTCAGTGAGTGAGGGGGAGCAGGCCTGACTATGTACTAACACTAATTAAAATCAGCCTATAGGGCAAACAGGATGGTCAGGAGTGCAGGACTGAGGAGGCAGCCACACCTCCAGTACAAACTGCAAAGAAAAGCCAAAAAAGGGGGTCAGTCAGCACTTACCAAACCGCAGTAGCACATTGCTATGGCAGGGAACAACATTAAAAGACAGAAACATGCAATGCGACAATAAACTGCAATATAAAGTACAAAATTGCGTAATAATAACAAGTGCTACACTATAAGTGCGAGATACTTGGCAAATCGTTTTGTACAAAATTATTTGAGCCCGTCTGCCGAGCGTCAAGGCGATCTCTGTTAGACGGGTTCCTACGCTAAATTCTACCTGTTAGGTGCCATGACGGCTACCGTACACTTCAGGGAGTGTAGGTTCCACGTACCTGCATTGTATACTACCTGTTAGGTGCCATGACAGCTACCATACACTTCAGGGAGTGCAGGTTACACAGCAGGCCCACTCCACGACACCACCGGCGCCAAATGGCTACCAAGGATTGCAGTGAGAGTCCACAAACTATCTCACTCCTGGTGCCATGGCTTCAGTGAGTGAGGGGGAGCAGGCCTGACTATGTACTAACACTAATTAAAATCAGCCTATAGGGCAAACAGGATGGTCAGGAGTGCAGGACTGAGGAGGCAGCCACACCTCCAGTACAAACTGCAAAGAAAAGCCAAAAAAGGGGGTCAGTCAGCACTTACCAAACCGCAGTAGCACATTGCTATGGCAGGGAACAACATTAAAAGACAGAAACATGCAATGCGACAATAAACTGCAATATAAAGTACAAAATTGCGTAATAATAACAAGTGCTACACTATAAGTGCGAGATACTTGGCAAATCGTTTTGTACAAAATTATTTGAGCCCGTCTGCCGAGCGTCAAGGCGATCTCTGTTAGACGGGTTCCTACGCTAAATTCTACCTGTTAGGTGCCATGACGGCTACCGTACACTTCAGGGAGTGTAGGTTCCACGTACCTGCATTGTATACTACCTGTTAGGTGCCATGACAGCTACCATACACTTCAGGGAGTGCAGGTTACACAGCAGGCCCACTCCACGACACCACCGGCGCCAAATGGCTACCAAGGATTGCAGTGAGAGTCCACAAACTATCTCACTCCTGGTGCCATGGCTTCAGTGAGTGAGGGGGAGCAGGCCTGACTATGTACTAACACTAATTAAAATCAGCCTATAGGGCAAACAGGATGGTCAGGAGTGCAGGACTGAGGAGGCAGCCACACCTCCAGTACAAACTGCAAAGAAAAGCCAAAAAAGGGGGTCAGTCAGCACTTACCAAACCGCAGTAGCACATTGCTATGGCAGGGAACAACATTAAAAGACAGAAACATGCAATGCGACAATAAACTGCAATATAAAGTACAAAATTGCGTAATAATAACAAGTGCTACACTATAAGTGCGAGATACTTGGCAAATCGTTTTGTACAAAATTATTTGAGCCCGTCTGCCGAGCGTCAAGGCGATCTCTGTTAGACGGGTTCCTACGCTAAATTCTACCTGTTAGGTGCCATGACGGCTACCGTACACTTCAGGGAGTGTAGGTTCCACGTACCTGCATTGTATACTACCTGTTAGGTGCCATGACAGCTACCATACACTTCAGGGAGTGCAGGTTACACAGCAGGCCCACTCCACGACACCACCGGCGCCAAATGGCTACCAAGGATTGCAGTGAGAGTCCACAAACTATCTCACTCCTGGTGCCATGGCTTCAGTGAGTGAGGGGGAGCAGGCCTGACTATGTACTAACACTAATTAAAATCAGCCTATAGGGCAAACAGGATGGTCAGGAGTGCAGGACTGAGGAGGCAGCCACACCTCCAGTACAAACTGCAAAGAAAAGCCAAAAAAGGGGGTCAGTCAGCACTTACCAAACCGCAGTAGCACATTGCTATGGCAGGGAACAACATTAAAAGACAGAAACATGCAATGCGACAATAAACTGCAATATAAAGTACAAAATTGCGTAATAATAACAAGTGCTACACTATAAGTGCGAGATACTTGGCAAATCGTTTTGTACAAAATTATTTGAGCCCGTCTGCCGAGCGTCAAGGCGATCTCTGTTAGACGGGTTCCTACGCTAAATTCTACCTGTTAGGTGCCATGACGGCTACCGTACACTTCAGGGAGTGTAGGTTCCACGTACCTGCATTGTATACTACCTGTTAGGTGCCATGACAGCTACCATACACTTCAGGGAGTGCAGGTTACACAGCAGGCCCACTCCACGACACCACCGGCGCCAAATGGCTACCAAGGATTGCAGTGAGAGTCCACAAACTATCTCACTCCTGGTGCCATGGCTTCAGTGAGTGAGGGGGAGCAGGCCTGACTATGTACTAACACTAATTAAAATCAGCCTATAGGGCAAACAGGATGGTCAGGAGTGCAGGACTGAGGAGGCAGCCACACCTCCAGTACAAACTGCAAAGAAAAGCCAAAAAAGGGGGTCAGTCAGCACTTACCAAACCGCAGTAGCACATTGCTATGGCAGGGAACAACATTAAAAGACAGAAACATCTGTGGTCCATCATCAAATGTGAGATTTACAAGGAGGGAAAACAGTACACCTCTCTGAACAGTGTCTGGGAGGCTGTGGTTGCTGCTGCACGCAATGTTGATGGTGAACAGATCAAAACACTGACAGAATCCATGGATGGCAGGCTTTTGAGTGTCCTTGCAAAGAAAGGTGGCTATATTGGTCACTGATTTGTTTTTGTTTTGTTTTTGAATGTCAGAAATGTATATTTGTGAATGTTGAGATGTTATATTGGTTTCACTGGTAAAAATAAATAATTGAAATGGGTATATATTTGTTTTTTGTTAAGTTGCCTAATAATTATGCACAGTAATAGTCACCTGCACACACAGATATCCCCCTAAAATAGCTAAAACTAAAAACAAACTAAAAACTACTTCCAAAAATATTCAGCTTTGATATTAATGAGTTTTTTGGGTTCATTGAGAACATGGTTGTTGTTCAATAATAAAATTAATCCTCAAAAATACAACTTGCCTAATAATTCTGCACTCCCTGTATATATATAAAAAATTCTATAAAGTATTGTGAAAAATAAAAAGATGAAAGAATATTCAAAGAGATACAGTAGTTGGTTCTAGTTGCATTTGGCAGCTACTCACAAACGTGCCTTTAAACATATTTATTTAGTCATATAATGTAGTTCAAGTTTCAATCCCCAGAGGTAAGTAACGCACGCTGACACTGACACCCCTATCCCATGGCTCTGATATTTCCTGTTTGATGAGGCAATATTTCATCTGTCAGTTACATCAAGTCAGCTATTTCACTCTAGGTGTCTGGTTAGGACGAGTGACAAGCTCCAGACTTCTTACTAACATATATCTCACACCCTTCAGCTGGACGTCCACTGCAGGCAAATGCTTTGATTGGCATTGGCATCCTATCTGTATGCATTTTATCAGCCGTTATACTGTTCAGGCATGTTATAAAACAGCCATGAAGCATAGGTTGGTAACTGTTTTAATTAGGGAATTCAAGTATTAGCCACTATAGAAATCTATAATAATGATGCTCCTAATAAAAAGCTGAAAAAAAAAGAAATACATGATAGGACTCAGAGAAATCACACTGTGAAGGATTCTTCCATTGGCCCTTTTATCATTATGTCATACACATAGTAAATAACAAAGAAACAACAATAATCTAATGGCACTAACACTTCCACTGTAACCCCCCTTCCTGACAGCTTTTCTTTTCCTCCCCACCTTCCTAGAGCTATCATTTAATTATCTTTTCATAAACATGGTGGTATGAGGGCTTTTTTTTTTTGAGAGAGAGATGTTATATTTTATCTAGACACCAATTGTGCTATTATTTTCTGGTTTTTATTTTTATGACGTTTTATGTAGGCCTCCAGCAGTACAGCAGAGCCTACCTTATAATAATAATGAGATGATTCTGCTCATCCTGTCAAACATTCATTATAGCTAAAATGTTAAGAATATGGCTTATATATCAATCTGCTCAGCTTCTCCTGCTATGTAACATCATGGTACCCATAGGTTGCATTGCATTTTGTGGTCCTCTCCGGACCGCCGAACGCAGCGACGCGTCCTGGAGGTGGTTGATTCATTCCGCCTGGACGCGCCGGCGCGTCCTCTCGCGAGACGCGAGATTTCGGTCACAGCCGGCCCGCGCATGCGCATCGCGGGCCGGCAAAAGTTCGAGGAGAATTGCATCAGCAACCTGCCAGCCAATGATCGTCGCTGGCAGGTTGCTGATTTTTAAAAAATCGAATCACAAGCCATATAACAGATCATATTAGTAAATATGATCTGTTATATGGCTTCTCTGCTCCTCTGCTGGTCCTTTTCGTCGGTTGGATCCAGCAGAGGAGCAGACTGAACTGTGAGTACACACCAAACACTGTCCTTAGCCCCAGATCACCTTCCATCACCCCCATCATCCAAATTAACCCCTTGATCGCCCCCTGTCAATCACTTAGTGAAAGACAAAAAGTGATCAGTGTAAACTGTCACTTTTTTTTCCCACTAGTATTGGCTGTTAGGTTTTAGGATTAGTTTAGGCCCCTTGGTTAGGTAGTTTAGGGATCAGTTAGCACCCAGCCCACCGCACCGCAGTCCCTTATTCGCTGATTAGCGTATCGCTAATCAGCATTTGTACTTTTATAGTATCTGTAAGTGATCAAAACTGATCATGGTCAGATCTATAATTGTATTAGTGTCACCTTAGCTCACCCTCCACCCAAAACGCAGTGTTTGCCCGATCAGGCCTGATCGGTCGCCCACACGTTCACCCACGCCCGCCCCACCGCAGTGACAAAAATTTATTTTTTTTTGATCACTGCACATTCACTTTACACGCACTGCGGCGATAAAAAAATCAGTTTTGATATTTTTTATCAACCGCAGCGGCCTCCGGTACTTCGCTAGCCTCCCCTTTGTAAGACAGGCTTGCTTTTTTTCTTGGGTAGTCTCAGGGAATACCCCTAAATTTAGTTGCCCAAATGTCAAACAGGGGGTATTCTTCTGAAGAGGCCTACAGGATTCTGAACCAGTCGGATGAGGAGTGGGAACAATCTTAGCGGGTCAGAATATGAACCTGTAGAAAGCAGTGGCTCTCTGACCCAAAGTTCGGACGAGGAGGTGGAGGTCCCTGATAGCACCAGGCGTACCCGGCCCCGTGTCGCTAGACCACAGGTTGCGCAGGATCCGCTTCAAGAGCAGCAGAGTGGGGCTGTCGCTGCCGGATCACGTGGTGAGGCATACACCAGCAGCGCAGCCCTTCCTGGACCTAGTACCAGCACTGCCGTACAACATGGTGAAGTAGCGAGCACCAGAAGGGCAGTTGAAGCTGGTACGGTGGCACGTGCAGTAGTTACCCCGTCGCAGCCACCGCACAGACAGGCCCGTAGAGCCCCTAGAGTCCCTGAGGTGCTGGCAAACCCTGATTGGCAGTCACCAACTTCAGCCGCACCAGTAGTTCCCCCTTTCACCGCCCAGTCTGGAGTTCGGGTTGAGACGGCTCAGATCGGTTCGGCCCTGGGATTTTTTGAGCTGTTCTTGACTGCGGAGCTCTTAGACTTAGTTGTGGCAGAAACAAATCGGTATGCCACACAATTTATAACCGCAAACCCGGGAAGCTATTATGCCCAGCCTTTCCGGTGGAAACCAGTCCAAGTTTCCGAACTTAAAATTTTTCTGGGCCTTCTCCTCAACATGGGTCTAACTAAAAAGCATGAATTGCGGTTATATTGGTCCACGAACCCAATTCATCACATGCCCATGTTCTCTGCTGCTATGTCCAGGACACGATTTGAGACCATCCTGCGTTTCCTGCATTTTAGCGACAACACCACCTCCCGTCCCAGAGGCCACCCAGCTTTTGACCGGCTCCACAAAATTCGGCCCCTCATAGACCATTTCAACCAGAAATTTGCAGATTTGTATACCCCTGAGCAAAACATCTGCGTAGACGAGTCCCTAATACATTTTACTGGGCGCCTTGGCTTCAAACAATACATCCCAAGCAAGCGTGCCCGGTATGGGGTCAAATTGTATAAGCTCTGTGAAAGGGCCACAGGCTATACCCACAAATTTCAGATCTATGACGGAAAAGATCAGACCCTGGAGCCGGTCGGTTGCCCTGACTACCTGGGGAGCAGTGGGAAGACAGTCTGGGACTTGGTGTCACCCTTATTCGGCAAGGGGTACCATCTTTATGTGGACAATTTTTACACAAGTGTGGCCCTCTTTAGGATTTTGTTTCTAGAACAGATTTGCGCCTGTGGCACCGCGCGAACTAGTCGTGTGGGCTTCCCCCAACGGCTCATTACCACCTGTCTTGCAAGGGGGGAGAGGGCTGCCTTGTGTAACGAAGAACTGCTTGCGGTGAAATGGAGAGACAAGCGTGACGTTTACATGCTCTCCTCCATTCACGCAGACACGACAATCCAAATTGAAAGGGCAACCCGTGTCATTGAAAAGCCCCTCTCAGTCCACGACTATAATGCACTCACGGGAGGGGTGGACTTCAATGACCGGATGTTGGCTCCCTATTTATTTTCCCGACGCACCAGACGCTGGTATAAGAAGGTGTCTGTATATTTAATTCAATTGGCTCTGTATAATAGTTTTGTTCTCTACAGTAAGGCTGGGAGAACACGATCCTTCCTCAAATTTCAGGAAGAGATCATCGAGAACCTCCTGTATCCAGGAGGTTCCGTGGCCCCAACCACCAGTGTAGTTAGCCGTCTACACGAGCGACATTTCCCCAGTGTCGTTCCTGGTACCTCAACCCAACCGCCACCCCGAAAAAAATGTTGTGTCTGTAGCAGGAGTGGAATAAGGCGTGACACCTGCTATTTCTGTCCTGACTGTCCTGACCACCCTTCCCTATGCTTAGGAGAGTGTTTCCGGAAGTACCACACACAGGTACACCTAGCATAGGGATTGCATCTCACAGGACAGGCACACAGGGCTATTAGGGCCCTTTTACTCACAGCTGCTGCAAACCTCTCCTTTCACCTGGGATAAAGTGCATAACGTACTTCGCCACATCTTTGGGCGATTTGCGCTTTGCACATTGTCCCATGGGGAAGGAGAGGTTTGTTCTATAAAGGTAAAAAAAACTAAACAAAAAAAAAATTACCGGTAAGTAAAAAAGTTAACGTTCAGTTAAAAAAGTAAAAAAAAAGTTTATATGTTCTGTTCAAAAGTTAATAAATTTATTGCGTTGCGGCCTGGTTTTTTCTTTTTTGATTTTTTTTACCTTCCAGGTGGACCAACCGATCGACTAGCTGCTGCACTGATGTGCATTCTGACAGAAGCATTGCGCTGCTCTCAGATTACACGCAAGTCGGTGTATGCGGCGCTGCAAGACGAGATTTCTCCTCTGCAGTAAAAGATACGTTTGCCGAGGCATATGAGCTGAGGAGGTGGCGGTGTTCATATACTTTGGCAAACACTTTGTATATATATAAAAAAAAAAAATCCCGGCAATGATTTATTCATCCACATCGATTGATGTGAATGGAGAAATCTGGTTTGCCAGGGCATACGAGCTAAGTGGGTATGGATGTTGGGCGGAGCTCCTATGTCCTGGCAGACGCCTTTCCCCTCCTTTTTCTTTTTTTGGCAGAGATTTTTTCATCCACATTGATCGATGCGAATGAAGAAATCTGTGCCGTTCATTTTTTTCTTTCAGCCTCTGGGCTGAAAGAAAAAAATAAATCTCATTACCCGTATGCTCAATATAAGGAGAATAGCAGAAACTCCTAATGCTGGGCATACATGTAATGATTGCGGAGACCCTCAAATGCCAGGGCAGTACAAACACCCCTTAAATAACACCATTTTGGAAAGAAGACACCCCAAGGTATTCGCTGAGGGGCATATTGAGTCCATGAAAGATTGAAATTTTTGTCCCAAGTTAGCGGAAAGGGAGACTTTGTGAGAAAAAAAAATGAAAAAAATAAATTTCCGCTAACTTGTGCCAAATTTTTTTTTTTCAATGAACTCGCCATGACGCTCATTGAATACCTTGGGGTGTCTTCTTTCCAAAATGGGGTCACATGTGGGGTATTTATACTGCCATGGCATTTTAGGGGCCCCAAAGCGTGAGAAGAAGTCTGGTATCCAAATGTCTAAAAATGCCCTCCTAAAAGGAATTTGGGCACCTTTGCCCACCTAGGCTGCAAAAAAGTGTCACACATGTGGTATCTCCGTATTCAGGAGAAGTTGGGGAATGTGTTTTGGGGTGTCATTTTACATATACCCATGCTGGGTGAGATAAATATCTTGGTCAAATGCCAACTTTGTATAAAAAAATTGGAAAAGTTGTCTTTTGCCAAGATATTTCTCTCACCCAGCATGGGTATATGTAAAATGACACCCCAAAACACATTCCCCAACTTCTCCTGAATACGGAGATACCACATGTGTGACACTTTTTTGCAGCCTAGGTGGGCAAAGGGGCCCACATTCCAAAGAGCACCTTTCGGATTTCACAGGTCATTTACCTACTTACCACACATTTGGGCCCCTAGAATGCCAGGGCAGTATAACTACCCCACAAGTGACCCCATTTTAGAAAGAAGACACCCCAAGGTATTCGCTGATGGGCATAGTGAGTTCATAGAAGTTTTTATTTTTTGTCACAAGTTAGTGGAAAATTATGATTTTTTATTATTATTTTTTTCTTACAAAGTCTCATATTCCACTAACTTGTGACAAAAAATAAAAACTTCCATGAACTCACTATGCCCATCAGCGAATACCTTGGGGTGTCTTCTTTCCAAAATGGGGTCACTTGTGGGGTAGTTATACTGCCCTGGCATTCTAGGGGCCCAAATGTGTGGTAAGGAGTTTGAAATCAAATTCTGTAAAAAATGGCTGGTGAAATCCGAAAGGTGCTCTTTGGAATGTGGGCCCCTTTGCCCACCTAGGCTGCAAAAAAGTGTCACACATGTGGTATCTCCGTATTCAGGAGAAGTTGGGGAATGTGTTTTGGGGTGTCATTTTACATATACCCATGCTGGGTGAGAGAAATATCTTGGCAAAATACAACTTTTCCCATTTTTATATACAAAGTTGGCATTTGACCAAGATATTTATCTCACCCAGCATGGGTATATGTAAAATGACACCCCAAAACACATTCCCCAACTTCTCCTGAGTACGGAGATACCACATGTGTGACACTTTTTTGCAGCCTAGGTGGGCAAAGGGGCCCACATTCCAAAGAGCACCTTTCGGATTTCACCGGCCATTTTTTATAGAATTTGATTTCAAACTCCTTACCACACATTTGGGCCCCTAGAATGCCAGGGCAGTATAACTACCCCACAAGTGACCCCATTTTGGAAAGAAGACACCCAAAGGTATTCGCTGATGGGCATAGTGAGTTAATAGAACTTTTTATTTTTTGTCACAAGTTAGTGGAATACGAGACTTTGTAAGAAAAAAATAAAATAAAAAATCATCATTTTCCGCTAACTTGTGACAAAAAATAAAAAGTTCTATGAACTCACTATGTCCATCAGCGAATACCTTAGGGCAGGCATGCCCAAACTGTGGCCCTCCAGCTGTTGCAAAACTACAACTCCCAGCATGCCCTAATAGCTGTAAGCTATCCAGGCATGCTGGGAGTTGTAGTTTTGGAACAGCTGGAGGGCCGCAGTTTGGACATGCCTGCCTTAGGGTGTCTACTTTCCGAAATGGGGTCATTTGTGGGGTGTTTGTACTGTCTGGCCATTGTAGAACCTCAGGAAACATGACAGGTGCTCAGAAAGTCAGAGCTGCTTCAAAAAGCGGAAATTCACATTTTTGTACCATAGTTTGTAAACGCTATAACTTTTACCCAAACCATTTTTTTTTTTACCCAAACATTTTTTTTTTTATCAAAGACATGTATAACAATAAATTTAGAGCAAAATTTATATATGGATGTCGTTTTTTTTGCAAAATTTTACAACTGAAAGTGAAAAATGTCATTTTTTTGCAAAAAAATCGTTAAATTTCGATTAATAACAAAAAAAGTAAAAATGTCAGCAGCAATGAAATACCACCAAATGAAAGCTCTATTAGTGAGAAGAAAAGGAGGTAAAATTCATTTGGGTGGTAAGTTGCATGACCGAGCAATAAACGGTGAAAGTAGGGTAGGTCAGAAGTGTAAAAAGTGGCCTGGTCTTTAAGGGTGTTTAAGCTATAGGGGCTGAGGTGGTTAAGTAACTAAATAAAAAGAAAAACGAAATTATTTTTGAATGATCTTTTTCTGATTATACATTCTCTTTAATGTCCTTTATGATATTTATGATGAATTTACATTAAAGTGATACTTCAAGCAAAATCTGAAATACACCTTTATTTTCCAAATGGAGGTGCCCAGTGTCCACCCCACCGCCAAAGTTTTTCTCTGAGGCCTCTGCAATGAGAAGGACCGTGGTACGGTGGCCAATGATGCAGTGGATCAGGATATGTGTATGAAAGTCTATAATTAGTTCGTGACGCCAATTGCAGCTTGCGCAGGTACTGTAACAGGGCCCTTTAAGATGTAATAACTCACGTACCAGGTGAGGAATGCCAGAGGGGGATAATGTCTCTGTGTAGTAGGTATTGTGTCAACGGTGTCTCCTACCTTCGTACGGCTGGACTCCTGGATCCTGGCTCACTTGCAATAAAATGAGTGCGGTTAGTAGGAGTAATTGAGGAACTTTGGTAGTAATGAGTGAGATCCAGCCGAGGCTGGATCCTAGGTTGGGATCCCTGTTTCTGGGAGCTCCTACCAACACAGCCTTCCCCTTGCAGGGAGAGCTGGAACACACACTAACTTAACTTCCTCTCCTCCCCATGAGGTAGGATGTGGGAACATTCCACTCCTCCTCAAAGAGGGGGGAGCTAGACTGGAATGAACTATTCCAGTCTAGATATACTAAACTGGCTATGGTCTGCTGAACATATTGCTGCCACCTGCTGGTGTACATGGAAATTACAGCAGATACATTATACAGGCCTGGAAAATACATAAAATGGAAAATGCAATGTTAGATTACACAAGATGACAATACATATGCACCTGACATGATGTAGTGGGGAGACAGAGTTTAGTGACATACTCTGGGACGTTACACCTCCACTGATCTAGATACCCATAGCTACTTCTGCAACCTGCTTTCACATACAGGTCCTGAGCAGTGGTTCTTATGGTCTACCCAGGAACCTGTAAAAGACCTGACTAATACCTCTGCCCCCTATAGCTACAGTACAACCCTAGAAAGGGGGTTCTTCCTAAAACCACAACATTATCCTATCTTCCTTTGTAATAATCGTCTGAAAGCTTGGACCTCTGAATGAACTGAAATGTGCCCACTGCTTGCCAATGCAGGGGTAATAGAATTATGTGGAAATGGCATGACATTAAGGGAACAAAAAATTAAAGTAAATCTGCACATTTCTTATGATCAAAGGAAAAAACAAAAAATCAACATTGCAAGAAAAAGTAACAATACAAGGTACCAAGCATTCATAGTAGGTCCCATAATGGTTGACATCCTCAGTAAGGTGTTAAACATCGCTTAGCTGGTAAATAGAGTAGGTGCAGTTACATATAACAGAGTACTCAGTAAAAGAAGCATTATGATGTTGCCACAAGTCCCTAAGGAGCCGGGGAGGAGGATGAGAGTGCTAGTGGCTTCAAAAGTCTATAACAGTGGCTTTCCTCACACCATTGCTGCCTAAAAAAAGGGGGTTAGTCAGCACCTCCCAATGCGCAGGTGCACGCTGCCATGGCAAAGACCTAGAAGAAAAAAAGACAATGCAGCAGCACCCTGCAAATCAGATAAAGTACAACAATGCCATAGTCACAAAAATAATGATTACAAAAAATTATGGTGCTAATGCTACACTTATTTATAAAGTGAGACGCTTGGCCAATGCATTTTTTTTTTATTATTCAGATCAGGCATCGAGAAAAGTTTTACAAAAAAGTAAGAAGATACATACAATGATTGTCAAAAACAGATACACGACATGTACAATCTAATGATGCAAAATTAAGACAAAGCATTGCATTTTAGAAGAAAATTTTGCCTAAATCCCTTTTTTATTTTATAACCCCAACCCCACCTCCCCATCCCCACAAGAAAAGCGAGTTAAGATCCGGAACACCTTGTTAACACCGGATTTCTACTAAAGTAACCATAAGAAGTCTTGGATAGTGGTAAAGATAACTAAGTTATTCTATTTTGTTCCATATTGGTGTAACATCTAGATCCCCATTTCGTTGCTCTTGACATCCCCTCCCCCTCCCAATTAACCATCTTCAACCAGCAAACTCAACAAATAGCATCACAGATAATCTAGAAATTTCAGGTCATACTAACAGGTTGCCTAACCTGCCTGCCACACGTGCTTTCATATACCAAGTAGTATCTACAAATGGTTTCACAACCTCCTGTATCTCATATGTAGTGAGTGAATGCTCAATAAATGGTCTCCATTTGTGAATAAAGGATTGTGTGGCTTTTTTCTTACTACGTTCTGCATCTAATCTATCCATATACATGAGTACTTTCATAGTACCAATGACCTCATCCAGTGTAGGCACCTGGGGCTAAAGCCATTTTCTCAATATGCATTTCTTGCCGCAATCAGCAAGACGTGTGGCCCTTTGGTGCCCACTATGGGTGAGTCAGCGTCCTCTTGATCCCTGGGGATGAACTGAAACACGCACTGCTGGGGTACATCTTTAACTTCCACTCCCCATATATCTTTGACACATGTACATACTTGTTCCCAGAACAATCTCAACTTAGCACATCCCCAATTCCCATGCAGGAGGTCGGCCTTGTACATGTCACACTTAGGGCAATGTCTCAAGTTATAAGCATAAGTTGCCCTATGAATTATTCTAAACTGGGTTTCTCTCCAATGTTCACTACTGATGGCATATCTTACTTTATCCATCCCTTCTCGTATTTTAAAAGTAAGTTTGTCATCAGCAAACTGTTTCTCCCATTCTCTAAAGACTGTCTGCGCAACCCCCTCCAACTTGATATTCATCAGCTTTCTATATAAAGTGGAGATAGAGTCCATGTTATTTGCCTGGTTCATCAGACTTGCAAACCTAGTTATGGCTGCCTCAGTGCCCAGTGTTTTTGATTGGGCTGCGCAGAATGTCTTTATCTGTAAATATTGCAGGTATTGGCGTAAGGGTATGGAGTATTTGGTCTGCACGTCTTCCCAGGACAGTAACTTTAGTCCGTTAGTGTCCAATAAGTTTCTTAGAGTCCTCACACCCCTTTGACGCCAATCTTGGAACAGTTTATTAGATCTCGCCTGGGGGAAATACGGGAGGGACCACAGCAACGTATAGGCTGAGATGTAAATTGGGAGCCAATATAACCTCCTGACATGTTTCCACGCAGCTATCGTGTCCCTGAGTATGGAAGCTTGTTTGGCAATGTCTGGGAGTAATGAAATTTCAATTCAAGCGGTGCTACTAGTTCTTGCTCCAATACCCTATCAGCATAATTAGAGGTTCCCCACACCCAGTCTCGAATATACCGCAAAAGTGCTGCCAAGTTGTAGCCCCAGATGTCAGGTAATTGCAAGCCCCCCTCCCATTTTAGAAGGCAAAGTTTTTTGTATGCAATACGGGGCCTCTTTTTCTTCCAGAGGAATGCCACAAACGCGGACTGTAACTTATGGATGTCCGTGTGTTTCAATAGAAGCGGTATCGTCTGTAATGGATATAAGAGCCTAGCAAAACTTGTCATTTTAATGAGGCTTGCCCTACCAAACAACGTCAGTGGGAGTTCTTGCCACCTCTGTAGTTCCCTAATAATTTTAGTTATCAAGGGATCATAATTTAACTTATACATCATGGCAAGGCATTTGCCAATTTTAATTCCCAGGTACTTTATATATTCACGTGCTACCGTAATTAAGTCACTATCGTATCTCGCTCCTAATCCCCTTCCTATGTGTAACAGCTGGCACTTAGTCACATTAATTCTATAACCCATGAATGTTCGCACTCTATTCAGGGAATCCAGCACTCTTGACAGATCCTTGGTAGGGTCTTTTAGGAACAACAGCATATCATCCGCAAAACATGTCAGTTTAATTTCCTTATTCCCCACTTTTATTCCTTCATAAACCTCTGAACTGAGTAAGTGCAGTGCCAATGGTTCAAGTGCTATGTTGAATAAAAGCGTGGAAAGCGGGCATCCCTGTCTCGTACCCTTCTGGAGTTGGAACGAGGTGGATAAAAAGCCCGGAAGGCAGATCTTTGCCTGTGGGGCGGTGTAAATTGCCCGGACAAACGCCCTAAAGGGGCCCTGGATCCCCATCTTGTCTAGCACTAGACCTAACCATTGCCAATTAACGTTGTCGAAAGCCTTTTCGGCATCCAAAGCCAAAAGAGCCTCCCCTCTAACTTCATCCATCTGCCGTCTCCTAAGGAGCCAATCCTGGACTGCCAAGACTGTTCGTATATTGATTGTTGCTGAATGGCCCTTCACAAATCCAACTTGGTGTGGACCAATCAATTTGGGCATAATGTTTGCTAGCCTATTCGCCATTATCTTCGCGAGAATCTTTAGGTCCTGATTTATCAGGGAAATTGGCCTATAGGATCCCAGAAGTGTGGGGTCTTTATCTTGTTTGGGTATCAATTTAATATGTGCCAAATTTCCTGAAGGCATTACTGTTTGGGTTTGGATGATAGAATTAAATAACAATAGCAGGCTAGGGACCACCTCTAAGCCCAGTGACTTATAAAATTCCGCCGGGAAACCATCAGGCCCCGGGGCCTTCCCATTATGTAAAGATTTTATAACCGATAGGATTTCCTGCTCCGTAATAGGAGCATTAAGCATTAACAGGTCAGGCTCCTCAACAGACGGCAAAGAGACTGAATCCAAGAAGGTACTCCCCTCCTGTATGTCGCAAGGGTCCTGGGCATATAGTTGCTCATAGTAACTCTTAAAAATCTCTAGTGTGACTCTTGGGTCACTGCTTAGCTCCCCATTCACTGTCTGAAGTCTGGGGGGTGGAAATTGCGGCCTCTTCCCCTGCGCAAGCCTGGCTAACAATCTACCTGACTTGTTTCCAAATTTAAAGAAATAAGCTGAAGAGTGATCTGCATGGATCCTCTCCAGTTTTTCTGCGTAGTGGTCGTAGTTCTGTTTAGCCGTTACCCATTTAGTTTTTTGGGCCTCTGTGGGGTTCTGTTGGAATGCTGTATAGAGTGTCCTCAAGTTATTTGTAGCTTCTAAGAACTTGGAGCGTGTATCCTTTTTTTGAGTCATGGTATAGGAAATGATATTTCCTCGTAGTACGGCTTTTGCTGTGTCCCAGAATAAGGACGGGTTATCTTGGTGCTATCCATTTGTGTCTTTATATTCCCACCACCATACCAGTAGTTTAGATCGGAAAGTTTCGTCCATAGCCAAATACCCCGATAGACGCCATAAAATATCCTGGCCTCTAGGGCTATCTTCTCTCAGTCTCAATATTACCGCTGACTAGTCGGAGATTACCATCTCCTTTACCTCCACCTCCCGCAGTCAATAAACTAGATCCCAAGAAATAGTCTATCCGGGACCAAGCACATTGCGAGTGAGAGAAGTGCGTATATTCCCGCTCCATGGGATTGTAGTGCTGCCAGATATCTGTCAATTTAGTGGTTTCTAGCATGATAGGAAGTATGGACGATGCCTCCGGTCTAGCCAATCTATCAGTCCTGGTTCGTTTCCTATCCTCAGAGACCGAATGCACCATATTAAAATCTCCTCCCACTAGCACTAAATTGTTGGAATCCTGCAAGATCAGCCTTTCTAGGTTCCCAATGAAAGGACCTGCCTGCGCATTACGTATACATTGTAAATTGACAATTTCCCTGCAGGGGTCTCTATGGTCAGGGTAACCAGCCTCCCACTTTCATCCGTATCCGTCGTCAATACTTTATAATGCAGCTTTTTATGCAGCAGTATGAGCACACCTGCCTTTTTCCCATCAGATGGAGACCCTATCACTTCCCCCACCCATAACTTTTGCATTCTCCCAAAATCTATTGCCCCTAGATGCGTTTCTTGTAATAAAGCAATGTCTGCATGCAGTTTTTTCAAATGACGTAAGACCATCAACCTCTTATGCGGAGAGCGTAGACCTTTAACATTCCAAGTTACGATTCTGACCATCTTGGTAATATATTAATCCCTCTCTCCAATTTTGCTTAGATTATCTGTAGTACTATGAAACCAGCTCCCTCCCTCCCCAACCTAAAATAAGAAAACTCCCTTAATCACCAAGGGTAACTACGAACTTATAAATTCCTGACTTCACCTTTTTCTCGTATATCAAGAGACTTCGTTATCTCTTGTCCTCCTTCACTCAAACTCCGCAGTAGTGATAAAATCGCTACCCGCTATCCGGGAGATACCTTTGCCCAGTATAAAAAAGGGGGGGAACCCTCTTTGAACCTTATCATTCCCCCAGCTTAATACACAGACAGGCAATCTAAATAAGGTTCCAAGTCAATCATCGGGTTGCGGTTCAGCATAACAGCTCACTGATAACCGGCCCATGAGAGCCATGGAAGTCGACTGCAGCATAAATGAATATCAGATATAACAGATATAACGTACGAGAGAACTTACAGTCATAACCATTGTTTACATATGGATTTGAGTGATCTCAGAACAAGTGTCCCACACTTCAGTCTCTCTCGGAACGTCGATCATCAGAGTTTCGATTTCTTCGTCGACGTGGCGAACGAGGCCTTTGGGAAGCTGGTATATCCCGTTGCATTGATGGCGGCCTTCTGCACGTTGAGAGCGTGTCAGGTGATCGTTCGGGCACCTCTATCCAGTGTTGACAAGTTCATACTATTTGCGGCATCCTCTGGTGTTTCAAATATTTCTGATGAGCCATCCTCCTTGAAAACTTTCAGAATCGCCGGGTATAACAGTGCAAATTTTTGCTTCTTCCTCACAAGAGTTGAGCATATTTCTGAGAATGCTCTCCTCCGTCTCGAAACCTCAGCACTATAGTCACCAAATAAAAGCACCTTATAGCCTCTTACGTCCACTGGTTTTCCTCTCTTCTTAAAGTGTCCCAAAATATCAGCTTTCTCTGCATAATTCAGGTATTTGACTATTGTGGGACGAGGCCTCACGTCTTGATCTCTATTCTGCGCGCCAATTCGGTCAATCCACAGTGGTCCCACTCGGTACGCCCTCTCCACTGTGCAAGGGCTATGGATACCTAGCGCTTTTGGTATATCCACAGTGCAAATCGATGCAAGCTGGTTGGATGGGATCGACTCTGGTAAGCCTATTATTCGTATATTGCTGCGTCGGGACCGGTTTTCCAGGTCCTCTATTTTATCTCGGAGCCCCGTGGTAGATTTAAGCACCGCCTGTAGCTGTATCTGGGACTGGCCCAGGTCGCTTTCAAGCAAGCTGATTTTATTCTCCAGTTCTGAGATTTGGGACGAGTGTAGGGAAACGTCCGTCTGTAGTTGCGCTAACGTGGTCTCCACCGTGGCCTCAAGTGCGGCTTTAATATCCGGGTCTAAGAGTTTAGCTACTTCCACCGCCAATGCCTTGCAGCCAACCCCCAGCCCTTGCAATACCTCAGGCTCCTGGTCAGTACTGTCTGTATCCACCATCGGTTCAATGGCCTTCGAGGTTATGTGAGGGGGGTTGAGATGAGGATCGAGCTGAGCGCGTGATGCGATCTGCCGCGCCCGCCATCTTGTCTTCCCCAACGTCGCACTTCGTGTGCCTGCGGTGTGCCGGGCTTCCCACACTTGCGCCACTTCTGGTCAGGAACTTCTCCATCCACTCCGGAGAAGGTATGAAGTAGGTGAGTGGGGTTTGCACCCCTCTGGAAACTATAGTGGCTCTGTGATCGGCTCTCTGGTGCGGAGCTCTCGTCTCCTGCTCCCTCACATACGAGCGCCGGAACCGGAAGTCTTGGCCAATGCATTTTGTACAAAAGCATCTGAGCCCGTCTGTTAGACGGGTCCTAACACTAAATACTACCTGTTATGCGCCATAATGGCCGCCATAAAATTCAGGGAGTGTTGGATCCACATGCATGTTGGATCCACTCTGCCTTTTTCAATTTTTTGTGCTATAATGGCCTCCATTATAAGGGATGCAGATACCAACATGCATGCCGAGCCCACTCCATACCTTTCCTGGTGCTAGACAGCTTCCAATGAATGTAGTGAGAGCAGGCTACAGCTTTATACTGAAAGTAATTAAAATCAGCCTATGGGGCAGGCAGGCTAATCAGGAGTGATGATTCGCTGGAGTGCCACATCTCCAGCATAGTAAATCTGCAAAAAAAAGGGGGTTAGTCAGCACCTCCCAATGCGCAGGTGCACGCTGCCATGGCAAAGACCTAGAGGAAAAAAAGACAATGCAGCAGCACCCTGCAAATCAGACAAAGTACAACAATGCCATAGTCACAAAAATAATGATTCCAAAAAATTATGGTGCTAATGCTACGCTTATTTATAAAGTGAGATGCTTGGCCAATGCATTTTGTACAAAACCATCTGAGCCCGTCCTAATTACTTTCAGTATAAAGCTGTAGCCTGCTCTCACTACATTCATTGGAAGCTGTCTAGCACCAGGAAAGGTATAGAGTGGGCTCGGCATGCATGTTGGTACCTGCATCCCTTGTAATGGAGGCCATTATGGCACAAAAAATGGAAAAAGGCAGAGTGGATCCAACATGCATGTGGATCCAACACTCCCTGAATTTTATGGCGGCCATTATGGCGCATAACAGGTAGTATTTAGTGTTAGGACCCGTCTAACAGAGATCGCCTTGACGTACGGCAGACGGGCTCAGGTGGTTTTGTACAAAATGCATTGGCCAAGCATCTCGCTTTACAAATAAGCGTAGCATTAGCACCATAATTTTTTGTAATCATTATTTTTGTGACTATGGCATTGTTGTACTTTATCTGATTTGCAGGTTGCTGCTGCATTGTCTTTTTTTTCTACCATTGCTGCCTAGGGATAGGGCAGTGAAAGGAAGTCAAACCCTTTCTTCCCTTGGGGTACACTCTGATGTTGGGGCTCCTGCCTGATGGAAGTTGGGCACCCTTGGTGTTGTGTTTTTGAGTGTAGGTGCCAGGCAGGAGATGTTGGTGCTGTGGCCAGCAAATGGTGTTGCAGTCCGTAACCAGGCTTAATGTAACAGAATAAAAGTCTCTCTTTACTGAAGTGCAGAATAAGGGTTGTAGTACATCAAACAGTCTCAGAACACAGTTCCAACAATATATACAGTGGGATGCAAAAGTTTGGGCAACCTTGTTAATCGTCATGATTTTCCTGTATAAATCGTTGGTTGTTATGATAAAAAATGTCAGTTAAATATATCATATAGGAGACACACACAGTGATATTTGAGAAGTGAAATGAAGTTTATTGGATTTACAGAAAGTGTGCTATAATTGTTTAAACAAAATTAGGCTGGTGCATAAATTTGGGCACCACAAAAAAGAAATGAAATCAATATTTAGTAGATCCTCCTTTTGCAGAAATTACAGCCTCTAAACGCTTCCTGTAGGTTCCAATGAGAGTCTGGATTCTGGTTGAAGGTATTTTGGACCATTCCTCTTTACAAAACATCTTTAGTTCATTCAGGTTTGATGGCTTCCGAGCATGGACAGCTCTCTTTAAGTCACACCACAGATTTTCAATTATATTCAGGTCTGGGGACTGAGGTGGCCATTCCAGAACGTTGTACTTGTTCCTCTGCATAAATGCCTTAGTGGATTTTGAGCAGTGTTTAGGGTCGTTGTCTTGTTGAAAGATCCAGCCCCGGCGCGGCTTCAGCTTTGTCACTGATTCCTGGACATTGGTCTCCAGAATCTGCTGATACTGAGTGGAATCCATGCGTCCCTCAACTTTGACAAGATTCCCAGTCCCTGCACTGGCCACACAGCCCCACAGCATGATGGAACTACCACCATATTTTACTGTAGGTAGCAGGTGTTTTTCTTGGAATGCTGTGTTCTTTTTCCTCCATGCATAACGCTCCTTGTTATGGCCAAATAACTCAATTTTAGTTTCATCAGTCCACAGCACCTTATTCCAAAATGAAGCTTGCTTGTCCAAATGTGCTTTAGCCCACCTCAAGCGGCACTTTTTGTGCTGTGGGCGGAGAAAAGGCTTCCTCTGCATCACTTTTGCATACAGCATCTCCTTGTGTAAAGTGCACCGAATGGTTGAATGATACACAGTGACTTCATCTGCAGCAAGATGATGTTGTAGGTCTTTGGTGCTGGTCTGTGGGTTAACTCTGACTGTTCTCAACATTCGTCGCTTCTGTCTATCCGATATTTTTCTTGGTCTGCCACTTCGAGCCTTAACTTGAACTGAGCCTGTGGTCTTCCATTTCCTCAATATGTTCCTAACTGTGGAAACAGACAGCTAAAATCTCTGAGACAGCTTTCTGTATCCTTCCCCTAAACCATGACGGTGAACAATCTTTGTCTTCAGGTCATTTGAGAGTTGTTTTGAGACCCCCATGTTGCTACTCTTCAGAGAAAATTAAAAGAGGAGGGAAACTTACAATTGACCCCCTTAAATATTGTTTCTCATAATTGGATTCACCTGTGTATGTAGGTCAGGGGTCACTGAGCTTTCCAAGCCAATTTGAGTTCCAATAATTAGTTCTAAAGGTTTTGGAATCAATAAAATGACAACAGTGCCCAAATTTATGCACCTGCCTAATTCTGTTTAAACAATTATAGCACACTTTCTGTAAATCCAATAAACTTCATTTCACTTCTCAAATATCACTGTGTGTGTCTCCTATATGATAGATTTAACTGACATTTTTTATTGTAACAACCAACGATTTATACAGGAAAATCATGACGATTAACAAGGTTGCCCAAACTTTCGCATCCCACTGTAGTAGAAATCTTCTCCAGATGGTTTTGTTTAGGTATAGACCAAGTTTAGGGTCAATATACTTCCACTCTCTTTCCCTGCAGAATCTGAGGCTGGCAGTAATACTTTGGGGAATGTCTGTAATACCCAACTAAAGTATATGGGGTTTAAGATATGACTAGCCAGGTCGTGTCCAATTGTGAAGGGTGTCTCAGCAATATCCCTCACTGCAGTAAAGCCTGTAGCTTTAAACAGAAGAACACCTTACTGTCTGACTCCAATGCTTGGCCAGGCAGATCCCGGAACTTCCTCTCTCATGTTTTAAGTGTACAAATGGTGAGATCTTTCACTTAGATAATCCTCAGAGTAGGTGATTCTCTTTAACTTTGATCCGATCCTGTGATGAGTGGAGCATATGGAGCTGCTACCTCTCTCTGCTAACTCCAAACTAGCTAACTGCACTAGCCTGAGCTAAATGTGTATCCAGTAGCCACACCTTAACTTCCTGCAGGGGCTGTATCGGAGATAGTTTACTCTGTCACTTCCATACAAGAACCATACTGGGTATACATGCTGTAACGGATCTCCTAGCACCCCGACCGGGTACCTCCGTTGATAAATGCTCCCAGTGCCTCCCGAGGACTCCAAGCACTCCGCTCGACACCGATACCACCACAGGAACCAGGAAAAGAAACAGCTCTTACAAGAGCTAGGAGTAATAGCCAGGGGAGTATACACGTATAGTAATCCCCACACACATGAGACGAGGCTCTATGTTGAGTGTAAAACAGGAACTCTTTATTGAGGGCTAACCGCCCGTATTTATGCAGGTCCCCATCTGGTGGACACACCCCTAGGGGACCAGATGGAAGACTGTTACACAGGACAGATATGCAGCAATTCAGGATACACAGACACAATACATCCCCACAATGCATCATGGTTTCCTCCTCTCTGTCCTGGAGACACCCGAGGAGTAATTCAATTATCTCTCAGGACAAAGGGAAATCGCCAATACACATGTGGGGACAACAGGACAGAAATCACCATTTAAACATAAAATGTCACAACCCTTACAGTAAACACAGACATTTAGCATATCCCCAGATAGCTCAAGTCTGAGTGCATATTATTAGGTGAATGGCACTCAGACTACACGAATACAATAAAATTAGCTATCTGGGTACCCTCACATAACATACAATACAATTCCACAGACAGATGGTTCTGTCACACACCTCAAAACCCCACATATCCCATATGGCTTGGATCTGAGCGCTCAGATGCCACAAACACAGTCAAATCGCCATGGGGTTTAAGTTTTGCATGGGCTGATGAGAGGGCCCATAATCCTGGGGCAAGAGGCTGGCAACCAGGCCCCTCCAAAACCCAGTGGTGAGGTTATTTTCGCCACACATGCCATTAAATCACAATAAATGACAAATAAAATGACAAACATTAGAGAACAAAACAATTTGCAAGTATCCCTAGCTCTGGGGGAATGCAGTATTAGGCTTGTCTTTCAGTTGCTCTGATTCCTTATAGGACAATCACAAACTGAGGAACTCCATTGATTATAATGATGCTCTTTAGAATTCTGTCATGCGGCTCGGCATTTTACCGGACAAAATATCACAGTATGCTATTTTGTCTAGCAATTTTGACAGAATTTGAGACAGAGGCTGCTAAGGCAGCTTTAGGGCTCGTTCACACGACCGTTGGTGTCCCGTTCCCGTATTGCCGACCGCATTTGCGGATCCGCAACACACGGGCACCGTTCCGTTGTTATTCCGCATCACGGATGCGGACCCATTCATTTTAATGGGTCCGCAAATCTGGAACAGAAGCATGGAACGGAACACTACGGAAGCACTGCGGAGTGCTTTCTGGGGTTCCGTGCCTCCGCACCGCAAAAAGATAGAACATGCTCTATCTTTTTGCAGAACGGAGGGATCGCGGACCCATTCAAGTAAATGGGTCTGCGATCCCTATGCGCCTGCCCCACGAAAGATGCCCGTGCATTGCGGACCGCAATTTGCGATCCACAGCACGGGCATGTGAACGAGCCCTTAGTCTGAAATTCAGAAGCAATTATAGCACCAACTTAAAGGGGTTGCCTCACTTCAGCAAATAGCATTTATCATGTAGAGAATGTTAAAGGGTTTCTACCACCACATTTCCACCTATTTAGCTGTCAGACACTAGCGATCTGCTAGTGTCTGCTGTACCTAACCATGCTATTGTAATCCCTTTCTGTGCAGCGGTTACCCTAAAAAACGTAGTTTTATTGCTATGCTAATGAGCCTCTAGGTGCTATGGGGGCGTCTTTTCAGCACCTAGAGGCTCCGTCCACTCACCATTTCTGCCGCCCAGCGCGCTCCAGCCCGCCCCTCTCCTCTAGATTGACAGACTACTTCTCTGCATCTCGGCCGAATTCTCGCGCCTGCGCCGTGTGCTTCTGTATTCGGCGCAGGCGCAGTGACTGTCTCCCTGCGCCGGCATCTTCACTGCGCCTGCGCCGATTACGGCGCAGGGAGCAGTCCAACAGTCACTGCGCCTGCGCCGAATACAGAAGCACACGGCGCAGGCGCGAGTAGGCTGTCAATCTAGAGGAGCGGGGCGGGCTGGAGCGCGCTGGGCGGCAGAAATAGTGAGTGGACGGAGCCTCTAGGTGCTGAAAAGACGCCCCCATAGCACCTAGAGGCTCATTTGCATACCAATAAAACTAAGTTTTTTAGGGTAACCGCTGCACAGAAAGGGATTACAATAGCATGGTTAGGTAGAGCAGACACTAGCAGATCGCTAGTGTCTGACAGCTAAATAGGTGAAAATGTGGTGGTAGAAACCCTTTAATATAAGGCACTTACTAATATACTGTTATTATCCATATTGCTTCCTTTGCTGGCTGGATTCATTTTTCCATCATATTATACACTGCTCGTTTCCATACTTGCAACCACCCTACAATTCATCAGCGGTGCCCGTGCTTGCACACTATAGGAAAAAGCGTCAGCCTATGCGCATATGAATCCAGCATACCCAGATTGTACCACAAGACCACTGGACCCCATTGACTATAATATGATTCAGCCGGACAAAAAAAAGGCCAGGATTCGACATGACAGAAAACGTTGAGTGCAGTAATTTTTGTTTGGCCAGATCCCATTATAGTCAATGGAGTCCAGCAGGCACGTTGCCTATCCAGATCTGGAGAACACTGGCAGGCTGTTTTCTGCCAGAACATCTTGTCAGATAGGTTTGCCTCAAATATGAAGTTAGCCTAAACTAATCTGCCCTTAGATTCTAAGTTGCAATCAAAATGCAGACAAGAATTCTATTCATTCACATAACAATTTTATTTTATTTCTGCTAAGAAACCATCAGGTCTTTTTTGAAGGCATCAACTGTTGCTTCTCCTCTGGTAGACAATTCCACAGATTCACAAATTTTATAACCTCTTATGGTGAAGAAGCCTTGTCGCCTCGAGAAACTGAACATTTTATCTTCCAGACAAAGGCAGTGCCAACTTGTCCTTTGAGGGCATCTCACCTGGAACAGCTTGCACTGTATGCTTTGTGTAAGTCATTTATATACTTCTGTAACCTTTTTAGTTCAAAAATAGTGAATGGCGATGAAGATGACATTTTTAGCATCCTACAGTTTATCACTTTTACCTCTTTTTTTTATTTATTTTTAAATAAAAACAGTCATGGATGACAATGGAAAGCAAAAGAATGAGTAGCATAGCTGACAGAGCACTTTTTCACCCGCTTCATTACAGAATAATAGCACAGTCAGCTAATATGCTTTTTTTCCCTAATGAAAATAAATTAACATTATTCCTCCAGCTCCTTTACTTCTTCTTCTCTCTTGTGCTGTCACCCAGGTATGGAGGAGACACAAAAGAAGTGTATGCACATGGCTGTGTGTAGTGTTCCTGGCATGGAAACAGCAGCTATACCCGTCTACATAGGCTGGAGCTTTTAACTCTATCATTTCCAGGCTGCACTGCCTAGATGGAACGGCTCTTAGGTACTGTAAATAGAGTATACATATGAAAAAGGCTTATATACAAGGTGCTCATGTTAAAGAAGTCAGTTCTTTAGTATATATTCAAAGTTTGCAATCCACAATTCAGCCATCTTCCTTTGCAAAGACCCACGGAGATTTTGGACCTGTGAAAGGGCTTGTCATTTTTTTCCATTTATGCCAAGATGGTGGAACTCTTTTCTTACAAGCAAAACAGTTATACTGCTTATATTGTTTTGTATGCTTCCATTTAACCCTTTTACTGCTATAAAAAAAATGTAAATAAAATGAAGCAAAATACCTCATTTTATTTAAATTTCTTTCTATTTGATTGCAGGATGAAACCTGACATAGCAATGGCGTCATTAAGGTCTCACCAGCATATGTATAATTTTCTTGTTTTTTATTTCTGTTTTTATTTTCACAGTATACAGTTTTGTGTGCTTCTCTGTAGGAGCTCCTTTATGGCACCAATGAGCTGAGTAGGCACTATGTTAGGCTGTGTCAGGGTGAAATCTGACATAGCAATGGCGTCATTAAGGTCTCACCAGCATATGTATAATTTTCTTGTTTTTTATTTCTATATTTATTTCTTCATTTTTTTTTATTTTTAATTTTTTTACAATCTACACTTTTGTGTGCTTCTCTCTGTAGTAGTTCCTTTATGACTCCAATGAGCTGAGTAAGTGGTATGTTATATTAATTAAATCTTTAGTCCCTTGACTGTAGACATTTAGGTTAGGTATTTTGTGGGTAGGTATTTTGTGCTGCACTGTGGTATTTGGTTCTGCTGAGGCAGTATTTTGTGCTGCACTGGGGTATTTGGTTCTGCTGAGGCAGTATTTTGTGCTGCACTGGGGTATTTGGTTCTGCTGAGGCAGTATTTTGTGCTGCACTGTGGTATTTGGTTCTGCTGAGGCAGTATATTGTGCTGCACTGTGGTATTTAGTTCTGCTGAGGCAGTATTTTGTGCTGCACTGTGGTATTTGGTTCTGCTGAGGCAGTACTTTGTGCTGCACTGTGGTATTTGGTTCTGCTGAGGTAGTATTTTGTGCTGCACTGTGGTATTTGGTTCTGCTGAGGCAGTATTTTGTGCTGCACTGTGGTATTTGGTTCTGCTGAGGCAGTATTTTGTGCTGCACTGTGGTATTTGGTTCTGCTGAGGTAGTATATTGTGCTGCACTGTGGTATTTAGTTCTGCTAAGGCAGTATTTTGTGCTGCACTGTAGTATTTGGTTCTGCTGAGGCAGTATTTTGTGCTGCACTGTGGTATTTGGTTCTGCTGAGGTAGTATTTTGTGCTGCACTGTGGTATTTGGTTCTGCTGAGGCAGTATTTTGTGCTGCACTGTGGTATTTGGTTCTGCTGAGGCAGTATATTGTGCTGCACTGTAGGATTTGGTTCTGCTGAGGCAGTATTTTGTGCTGCACTGTGGTATTTGGTTCTGCTGAGGCAGTATATTGTGCTGCACTGTGGTATTTGGTTCTGCTGAGGTAGTATATTGTGCTGCACTGTGGTATTTGGTTCTGCTGAGGCAGTATTTTGTGCTGCACTGTGGTATTTGGTTCTGCTGAGGCAGTATTTTGTGCTGCACTGTGGTATTTGGTTCTGCTGAAGCAGCATTTTGTGCTGCACTGTGGTATTTGGTTCTGCTGAGGCAGTATATTGTGCTGCACTGTGGTATTTGGTTCTGCTAAGGCAGTATTTTGTGCTGCACTGTGGTATTTGGTTCTGCTGAGGCAGTATTTTGGGCTGCACTGTGGTATTTTGTTCTGCTGAAGCAGCATTTTGTGCTGCACTGTGGTATTTGGTTCTGCTGAGGCAGTATATTGTGCTGCACTGTGGTATTTGGATCTGCTGAGGCAGTATTTTGTGCTGCACTGTGGTATTTGGTTCTGCTGAGGCAGTATTTTGTGCTGCACTGTGGTATTTAGTTCTGCTGGGGCAGTATATTGTGCTGCACTGTGGTATTTAGTTCTGCTGAGGCAGTATTTTGTGCTGCACTGTGGTATTTGGTTCTGCTAAGGCAGTATATTGTGCTGCACTGTAGGATTTGGTTTTGCTGAGGCAGTATTTTGTGCTGCACTGTGGTATTTGGTTCTGCTGAGGCAGTATATTGTGCTGCACTGTGGTATTTGGTTCTGCTGAGGTAGTATATTGTGCTGCACTGTGGTATTTGGTTCTGCTGAGGCAGTATTTTGTGCTGCACTGTGGTATTTGGTTCTGCTGAGGCAGTATTTTGTGCTGCACTTTGGTATTTGGTTCTGCTAGGAAGGTATTTTGTGCTGCACTGTGGTATTTGGTTCTGCTGAGGCAGTATTTTGTGCTGCACTGTGGTATTTGGTTCTGCTGAGGCAGTCCTTTGTGCTG